>NC_041393.1:528012244-528049070 GCF_002162155.2 Triticum dicoccoides
TAAGTTCACGCTTCCATGTTTCGGATTGAAATATCTGGCGGCCCCAATTCCAGCCCTGCAAAATCCCCCTTCTCCGCCGTCCCCTTCCGCGCCCAGATTGCTCAAATCCCTAATTCGCCGCCAACCCAAGCAAAGTTTGAATCACCCCTCGTCTTGTCTCTTTCCCCACCTCTGTGCCGGACGACGATGACAAAGACGACGGTCGTGCTTCACCACCGCACCGGAGCTACCTCATCTACGCCCTCGTCCACCGCACCGGGTGGTCCACCGACAATGTCGGCCGCCGCAACCGACGTGCCTCACAAACACCGACTTCCACCGCATCAGGTGCGCTTCACCGACGTCGTCTCCCAGCTCACCGAGTCTACTTCACCGAGCACATCATCGCACCTCCGCCCCCCGAGGCCGTTGGGGCTTCACCAACGGTCTCGTCCACCGCATCATAGTGCTCCGCTACCACTCAAGATCTGCATCCGTGCGCGGCCAGCCAACACCAGCGCATCACCCTCAACGGCTCTGAAGTGACCCGCACTCTAGCTAGGCGAGCATGCCCAAATGCTGGCCCGAACTAGGTATCCACACATCACTCCCTTGTGAACTAGTCCGATGATGTTTGGATATCCTTTCACTGCTCTCTTAGCTTACACGTCTATGCAACTCTGACTTTAACTCTTATTTCTTCTGGATATATCATCTGAAACAAGTGAATCCATTTTTTTGCGAAGCATGATGGCGCTACAGGATCTGGTACACATCCTGCACACTCGTATAACCTTGTAAGTATCTGTCCTCTGGTACAACATCAAGGTTGATTCCTCTTATTTGATCAACCATTCGCCGTGTCAAAAATGCAGAGGGGGGTGCAAGGAGCACAAGGCCTGCACATCCAAGCAAGTGGTAACATGGACTTGTACATGGAACATCCCAAGTGCAAGCAGAGCTGCAGTGAGCCTGTACAACGAGCTAGCGTAAGTCCCTGCATTTCATTTCATTCGTACTGGCATTCGTGCATGATTTGTGTGCAGTGGTGGATCCATGAATTCAAGTTACCAGGGGCGAAGATTTAACTTAAAAAATACGAAGGCACTTGCACTCCGGAAATCAACATAACTTGAGAAATGTGAAGCTACATGCACTTTGAAAACCACCTAATGATCCAAAGTGGTTCAGATTATAAACACTAAATGATGCAAGCACCAAAAAACACAAAATGCAACATGGTGTACAAGGACTACAAACATGGTCTGTACCTGCTGGAATTATTCGTTCTCTGGCTGAAAATATCGAAGTGTAATTGCACCTATAACCAGTGCGCAAACTGCATATCAATATATCTATCCTGCACAAGTATGCCAATAGTTTCAAACAACAGATAAGAAAAGTATTTATGCTATGTTGTCATGATACGGGGACTTTCTGGTAGATGGCCTCGACGTTTCCTCAAGCTATGAAAATGCACTATAATTTACTTGTCATCAATGCCTGCAAATCGCTGTCTCTCTCAACATAGCAGATCATCATTAGACACTAAATCCTTCAATGAGCATGCAAAATGCTTGCATTATATCCCTCATTAGACACTATATGTTCATCACCAGGAGCATGTAAAATGTTTGCATCAAATCCTTCATTAGCAGTCTGTTCATTAGACACTTCAGGCTCAAGAACAACATGAGCTTGTATGTTTGCACCGGAAACTTGATTAGATACATCAGATTCAGTCAGTTCAGTATTGATTGGGGGAGTTATAAAATAAGTAGAAATTGGTTTCATTTTCTCATAGATTCCCTACATACAAGAAGTTTTACAACACCGTCAGGTTTAACTATTGGCCGAAAATTGAAGAGTTGAATTAGATATAATCATGGATGTGATGTACCTGCTCGTTGCGCATGCTACTCTTGCAAGCTACAACTATCCGTTTGCACAAGCTCGATGTCATGCCCGTGCTGCCGCCGCTGCCTCCCACGCAGGCTACACCCAAGGTTGGATCTTCATATTCTTGTCCTTCTGTTCGCTTGAAGCCCGGCGACCGCCCTCCAACGAGGGCGCGAGGAAGTGTTGTGTTAGTCTGTCCAGCGGCGGCTAGGTTAGGAGCGAACCAGACTGGAGGCTGGATCGAATGAATTGGGATTTTTCCTGCTGTCGATCGATATGGGAGGCGCTCGTTTGGGCCGCGAGCCTGCTATAGGGCCTGCATTGCACTTATGTTATTGGCCCATCCAAATTGAAACATTTTTCTTCATTTTTTACATTGCCTGCTCGTGCGTTTGGACGAACAAAACTAGCCTGGGCCAACCTGGACGACTCAAACTAGGTGCACAATTTCCAGCCTCCTGAGGTGGACGCCCATACCATCACCTATGGTGGCGTCGCCCCTTTTGCGTGTATGATTGGGTAGTAAAAATATTCCAGTGGCGCTTTTGATTTACCCACAGAATGGTTGAATTGCTTGTTTCTATGAACTGAGTTCGCCAATAATGTGAAGGATGCCAGTCTTTTCATCCTATTGTAGATTGCTTAGATCTCGATATGCCAAAAGTAATCGCATGAAATATACAGTAAAAGCAAGTGTGATGTGTGTGGCTACAACTAGTCTGACTACACGTCCTCATATAACATATCAAGGACGCACCATCTTACCAGATTAACCATTCGACTTACCAATGCAGTGTGGGAAGAAAGAAGTTTTGGGACTACGTATCCAAGCAATTGATGCCATGGACTCCTTACAACCTTGTAAGCAAAAAAGAAGTTGCGGTGTGCCTGTACAAAGAACTAGCATAAGTTCAGTTACTTGCTTCTCGAAATTTTAGTTAGCCACTTATTGCAAAATTGTTCAATTATGTTGCTTGGCTTAATTTAGTTTGCTACTGATTACATAATGCCACAGCCTGTTAATCCTATTGTAGACTGCGCCTATCTATGTGTTTGATACTTACTGTTAAGAATTACCTATTTGCCTGAACTTAAATAGCTACTTATTTATTTAACTGCTTTGCTGCTGCAACAACGGGTTACAATGATGTTAATAACTACTTTTCAGCATCCAATTGAAACTCTTTAATTCCTTGTTTGTTTAACTAGTTTGTTGTTATAACTCCCAGTTGAGATGTTTTGCTAACTTCAACTTTTCTGAATCCAATCGGAACTTTAATGGCAAAACAGGTTAGCCCAATATCAAAGAGCAAGGTCCCCATGGACGTTGCATCATCCCACAGCAGTGGCACCGGCCCAATCGTGCATTATGAATTGCCAAATGCTGATGCTCTAGAGGCTAAACTAGTGGAAGAAAGAGATTCTGCTTCTGCACTTAGAGATGAAGTTGACATGTTGAGGAAGCAAACAACACAATCACAAGCAGTACTCAAGACAACCATTTAATATTTGGTGGATTTCAAAATGAAGCAAGCTGAGACTGACCACATTGTTAAGGTCCTGAAGGAAAAAGGAAATTAAATTACCACTTGGTAAATCATAGGTGAAATGTTCTTTCCATCGTTGAATAACCTTTGTGTTGTTTGTTCATGTAATCAATCAAACCATTTGTTTTAGAGATCATGTAATAATTGTTTTTTGTTTTTTGTTTTTTGGTTTGTAATCTTATTTGAGCACAAGTCTGTATTAATTGATAAGACTCGGAGACATTTCATTTGGATTGCTGCGCCAGACCTACAAATATGCCAATCGGGCTGAATGTGCATTCAGTAATAATAGTAGTCTAGATGGACCATAAGTGGCACGCATCGGAAAGGGCCAAGATGCTGGCTAAAAAAGGATGTTGTTGTAGCAAAAAAAGTACAGCGGTCTCGCTTATGTATGTTAGTTGATATTATTGATCCATATACTCTGTAAGTGTTTATATGTCTGTTAGTTCTGTAGATTCTTGGTTGATTGACTCGGTATTTGAATCTTGATACATCGCTTGTGTACATATCTAAATGGGAGTAAACATTATGTTGCGTGTGACATTTGAGTTGGACATGAAGTGTTCCAAATATTCGAATTCACCTTAAACTGGATTCTAGCTTCTGAATTTGAGTATCGGCATTTGTAAACCATATTCATATATGACAGTGGAATACATCTTTGTCGTCTTTTTAAATATATATAAAAACACATAGAATGATTTATAAAGATTCATATAGGAATACAAAATGGATTCCAATTTAGCTGCCAGGGTAAAAGTGGATGCTTATTGTCCCAAAATTCGAAAGAAGCGGCAAAATGTCCACTCCCACGTCGGCTGCCCGAAGCCAAGTGTTTGGGAGATGGAAATTACTGTCTACCCATTACACAGACAATCCATCGGCCCGATTTCCACTGCTCTAAATAGGGCTAGGTTAGTAACTTCAATTAGACGTGACACGACCGCCTCTGAGCCCATTCCGACACGGTGGGCGCCAAACATGGGCGACAAAACACATTTGATTCAAGCTCGTCCGAAAGACCTTTGTTTCTCCCTCCATTCCCCATTCATACACGGTGGGCGGCAAAACAAACTCGACTCGGCCGAAATTGATGTAGGCAAATATTTTCAATAGGGGCAGGTTTGTAACTTCACTTAGACGTGACACAACCGCCCTACCTGTCAGCCTTGTTCATACACCATGGGCGCCAACCATGGGCGCCAACCACCCTCTCCTCGCCCGAAATCACTCTGGGCAAATATTGGTGAGATGCGAGATTACCGTCCTATCCCCAATCGACGAGACATCCAAATTTTAAATGGGGGCTAAGTTCGTAACTTTCCCATATTTCAGATAGGCGCGTCCCATAAACATGGTTCCCCGTACCTCTCCCTCCATTTTCCCATTCATACACCGTCCGCGCTAGAACACCATCCCCACACCAGCCTCCGTCCGCCACCCCATCCATCGCCGCCGTCCTCCAGCCCATCCATCGTCGCCGTCCTCCACCACATCCATCGCCACCATCCTCCACCATGCCGGAGCGCCTACCAAGACCGCGTCGTCCACTGCTAGAGATGGACGTTTCTCATCCACGGCGATGGACCAATAGCCTTGCATCACGTCCTCTCGCTTCATCAGCGTCGTCGTCCTCTTTGTCGGGGCCGCTCACACGACCTTCTCTTCCACCGGAACGGGACTTATCCCCCGATGCACCCGTCTACCATCGCAGATCTGCTTCAACGCCACCGATAGCCATCGCACCCCCGATGCCTACACGACACCGCAAGAGAGATGGTACTTCATATCTCCTCAACTTTTTGATCTCAACAAGAAAATAGATCTTAACTTGGTTACTCTATTTTCTTTTCAGCTCTTAGAATTTAGTTCTTAGTTCGAAGCAAATAATGGATGCTAAATATCATTTCTCCGGTTTGCAGCTTCAAATCTACCATGGCACAGTCATAATACGGTTTAATTGATCATGCTTAGGGTTTAATTGATCATGTTGGTTCCATGGTGGTTTATTTAATAGAAATCGAAGGGGAAACCCTCTTTTGCTAAAAAAATATGCTTAGAGTTTCCCCCTTTTATGATCACTATACGATCAAAATACGTGCTTCATGTCATAATAACACTGCTCCATCCATCAAGCTAAACAAGCTTAGTTGTTCAAATATGAATCTGATATTATTAAAACAGAGTAATTTAGTTGGTCAGATAAATGTTCCAACATTAGTTTCAAAAATGCATGTTTGCCGTTCGGGTGTGTATCTCTACAGGATGCCCACGGTGGGCCGGTCCACCCTGGGATTTTGGGTCGTCCCAGGCCCCGATTCCCCTCTATTCTGTTGCGCGCTTCCGATCTCTACTTGCCCCCAACCGCCTGCCTCGCTGGCGACTTGCCGTCCCCGGACGGCATGACTCTAGGAGGAGATGTCGGACTAACAGGAGCTCAAGAGTCGCTCGCCCAATAGCGTCACCGCTGCCCGGGCGCGCCGCCGTGCCTACCTTCCCAGTCCGTTCAGGGCTCAGGCGTGCAGCACCCACCAAGCCAACCCGATTTTACCTGAGATACGTCCTCAACACCCAGCAACCACTCCTCATCACCCATTTTTTAATTGATTCATTACTCATTAGGCAGGACTGTCATTAGGGTTTGTTGTGTGCTCAGTGCTACCTACACTTAATGGTTCAGATGTATTTCGGTAATCTTTAGTACCTGTAAATTTCACAGGGTTTTCAAAATTCCGGCCCTCGGGACAGACACTAGTCATTTTGGACTGTTGGTCATAGTGACATTGACCTAGATTACTACTGCAAGCCAGGTTTGTTGACAATTTTACTTGTCTTTCTTACTCATTCAATATAATATCCAATTATTCACGTCGATTGGTTGCAAACAATAAGTGCTACACAAACTTCATTCAGATTTTGGACGGTCTCTTACTGCAGTTACAATTCTGCATACTTGTCCTAGTAAGCTCACAAGTAAATGATTGATTCACTACATCTATGCTTGCCTTGTCATGTTTGTTGTCAATATTATTTTAGGGTGGACCACCCTGTTTCTAAATACTGGAACCGTAGACATGAGTGAATAGTATTTCTCTATGTGATCTCTTCCATCATGTGTGGGCAATGAACACTGCATTGTATAGAAAGAAAGCGTCATTTCCAGCTTTTACATAGGTTTCGATCTTTTACATGGAATACAATCTGCCTACTTGCTTTGTGTCGCACTACCAACACTCCACCCTTGAAGCTAAACATTATGCCACTCATAATTCCTTAGTTTATTTGTTCAAATACGAATTTCATATGATTTAAATGTTCCTACTTCAGTTTTGAAATGTGTGTCTGCCTGTTATAGAGACATAAGGGGTTTGTATTTCTGTGTGTGGTCTAGTCAGCATGGTTGGGGGGTTAACTTTGCATATGCAGGGGTTTATAGGGAGAGACTCTTCGAAGTTGAATCTGCAATGCATTCCATAGATATTCTGACTACTTTTATGTTTTCATGAATCTCAGATTCTGAACATCATCATAATGATTATGAGCTTGCGCGTATGAAAAGAATAAAGTAGAACAATGCCATGGCTGTCAAACTTGGCATTAAGGGACTGAAATCAAGTTTGGATGCAATGCAATGCAAACGCTCTCCGCCTACAGATTCATGCTCAGAATATGATCCTAACAGTGATTCTGAGCTAGAGGGAGACCTAAGTCAACGTAGCTCCCTAGTGGAGGAGTCAGAGGAAGATGCCCTATCTTATTCACCCATCAAGGTGCTTGGTCTAACTTTCCAAGGTTACATTGGTCGCACATATCTTTCAACTGATGCTTTGCATTGCTTCTACTTTGTTGAACTGCCATTAGCTTAGTTTACACATCGTGTATGTGAATACGCCCTGCCTATCCATTTTCAGTACATATTCCATCTATCAGCATACCATATTTATCCATTCAAATGTTGTTCTTGTGTATCAAACGATCAAAAGGAAGAGGGCCATTGCTGATCGTGGGGGAGCACAAGCAAAGTATTTTGGAAAGGTAGTGGCACCTGATAAATCAAATAGCCCATTAGGTGTAGTTGCAATATCTAGGGCTGGAATTCAAGTCGAGTCGAGCTAGCTCGGCTTGACTCGCTAGAGCTCGTTTCGTTAATGAGCTAGCTCGACTCGACTTGTTATTATAATAAGCTCAAATCCAAGATTGGCTCGACTCGTATAACTCGCGAGCTGGCTTGTTTAGCTTGTTAAGCTCCTTAAAGTTATGAACATAAAACCCTCATATATTATAAAATGATTATGTATATATTAAACATATATATCATTAAACAATAGTAATTTCCTTGTAATGCATGAGTCTCCTAGGCGGTTGGGCCTTCAACGGCTAGGACTTCTGTTGTGCGCCTAGGACATAGGGTGTTGAGTGGCTAATCTTTTTTGTATTTGGAGTGGCTGATCTTTTGTACCGAGCCTAACGAGTTACACGAGTACTCGTGAGATTGGCTCGTTTAACTTGGTCTATAAACGATCTTAAACTAAATCTCGGCTCGACTCGTTATTCTTCCAGTTCGAGTCGATTCGAGCCGAGTCACGAGCTACTCATTTAGCTCGCGAGCTTCGAGCTTTTTTTCCAGCCCTAGCAATATCACCTGACCCACAAAACACCCTAACTCTAGAAGACTGTAGCCCTACTACACTGGTCACCAACTCAGCAGACCCCAACTGCAGCAAACAGTATGATTATGTCAGTTGGCATAGCACCGGCTCTATGACGCAAAACCCCCATTCCAGCAAAGAGTACACCAAATCCGGTTGCCAAATCCCTTTTCGAACCAGAGAGAGCCCCAATTGTAGCAAATAGGACCCCTGTTCCATTTCTTCCCAGTTTAGAAGACGAAGCTTATATTGTTGTCAGGAACTTTGTGCGCATCTTTCCTTCATGGAAAGATTATACCGCAGATACAGAAAAATTTCCAGTCTTCCTCCGCAGCTTACGCGTAAGTAATGTACTAATGTTATTCATGGTCATTACTGCATATGTTTCTACTGATAGAAGACACAAGATTTCATTCTTTTAAATAGGCGAGGAGCAAACTAGATTGTGAAGACGAGCAAGGGTTGGTTGCGCTTTTCAAGCACTCGTTGATGAAGTATCGTTCCTACCTGAGGCAAGCGCACTTCGATGGCAAGCCTCTGAACGAAATTTCTGTAAAGTCTCTGGTGCTACATTTATCTGACGGTGACTGGAATAATCTTGTTACACATTGGTCTCGGCTGTAGCGTAAGGTACTGTCTATGATACTACATCACAACTTGAACTACATTTCTGCATTTTCCTTAATGTCTCACTTGTACGAAAACTGTTAGCAGAAGAACATCCATAGAATCTCGCAACTATACTGCACAATGCATTTCCCTTGTGAGTACCTCTTGCCCTGTATGACCATATTTACTTTCATACATGTTTGATTATGTAGCATCACTGCACATGTTAGCCTCGTAATCGTCCATTTGGTGGACATTATAAGATCCGTATGGACTCTTACATAAATTTAGAATCAACCCAATGCTTTTGAAGAGGTTTAGCTCTACAGTCCTCTTGTAAGGACTGAATGTGGTCTATCACTGCACTTACATTAACAGCTACTCCCTCTGTCACATAATATAAGAACGTTTTGTACAGTACACCAGTGTTCAAAACACTCTTGTATTATGGGAAGAGGGATTGGTTCATTGTGTAGAATTCTGCATCTTATCCCCCTCGCCCACCATTTACTAAAAAAGATCAGATCTATATTTAATCTTACCAACAAGTAGAATACACAGACAATGCCAGTGCAGAAGTGCAGCCCATTGCTCTTGTCAGTACATTTTGTCCTATAACGCTTGTACTTCCAGGGATTGGTAGTTGATTATGTAGCATCAATATGCATCTTATCGTCATTATCCTCTATCCCTTCCAGTATTATCATATCTATAATTACTCTCTACAAAATTTAGAGTACAGGCAATGCTTATGAAGAAGATTCAGTGCTGAAATTCTTGAGTTATCCTTCCCTTGACATGGAGAAGGGCATTATAAAGCCGGTGTTAACTGTTAATGTAAGTTAATCCTTCTAAAGCCTTTATCCTCAACTGCTGTTTAATTTGCTCATAGTCCCTATCGTTTACTGCTGTTTAGTTTGCTATTTCTACCAAAATGCATGTTCGCAAGAACCGTAAGTTCTAAGTTTTACTTGTAAAACCAAATTCCTTATTCATACCATGCACATTACTTAATATTCCCTATATGTATGCTTGTTTTTGTGGATCTATAATCCAGTGTGTGGTGAAGCAGCCCACGTTTGCACCTTGTCATCTCCTGTTTTATCTTACTGATGTGGTTGATGATATGAACAACATGCCATGCACATTAACCAAAATAGATACAATGATTTTCTTTGCCCTTCATCTATGCTTGTTATGTTGACATGGTAATCTAGTAGTGTGGTGAAGCTCCCCGCATTATGAACAATGCCAAATTATGCTATTGATATTTTGAACTTACTCTTTATTTTCTAATTTGAAATTGGATGGAATTGACAGCACAATTATCATCTTTGTTTATACACGTGCAAAACCCGTCATCTCTCTGCTTTGTTTCAGGGTGATATGCCTGATGGCATGCATAAGTCTGCTGAAGGTTGTGAGACAAACCCAACATATATTGCAGCAAAGAAGGCAAAACATCTTGAAGATAGCGATACAACCCCAAAGTCTTGTCTTGATGCAGTGTACAAGTTACTTGAGACTAGCAGTCAGACAAGCTCACAGAATTCGTTATCTGAATTAGTTCGACTTCTTCAGTCCCAAGTTCTAGCAGAAAGGCATTCTACAACTCAACTTCGACTTGAAGTCCTATCTCTAAGAAAGATTGCGGAGAACACCAATGAGAACCTCATTGCTAAACAGCTACACCTGGAAGCTATGACCGACATGCTAGGCCGGTCTCACAGCTCCACAGACATCTTCCGGCACTCACCTTTAGGCGATGTGCTAAACTCATTAAAAGCCCTCTCCTTATCAGGGGACTCTCAGCCGAACTATATCCGGTTTGGATTGGAAGCTGATGGTGGAGAATTCCGCTTCCCACCCACCACCCACTTCATAGCCATTGTCGAAGACTTAACCGACATGCTCGATTACGGCTCCGAAGACATCGACGGTATGGACGATGATGCCGGAGAGGAGCATGCACAAAAACCACCGCTTACAGGGCGCTGGACAGCCACCTCCTCGTATGACGTATACATGGTGGATACACCCAAAGAGAACAATGGCGACAATGAGAAGGATCCAGTCGAGGATAAGCCTCCTGAGATACAGCCAAAGTGCCGACGTCAGTGGCGCCGCTCTAAACCACACCGTGGAAAAAACAGCAATACCGGCATAGGAGAAAACAATACTCCGGACGACGCTGAAGACAACGAAGACCCCGTTAAGCCAACCTCCGAACAGGACGAACGGGAAGATGGGGCGAGTTAGCCCTGATGAGTAGGCCATGAACAAAGACTCGGAGGACAGTAACTACCTTCCGCTCTCCGAGGACGAGGTGAGCCTCGGCAACGAGGATTTTATCGTGCCTGAGGAACCTCTCAAGAAGAAGAGCTTTAAGCGCCAGCTAATAGCCACTGCAAGGAGCCTGAAAAATAAGCAGCAGCAGCTTCAAGCTGATCAAGATCTACTCAAAGATAGATGGACTAATGTCCTAGCAGCCGAAGAATATGGCCTCGAGCGCCTAACCAAAAGTTACCCAAAGCGCAAATTGTTACCCCAATTCAATGACGAGGCGTCGGAGCCCGTCCTACCAGCGCATAATGCGGCTGACCGACCACCACGTGGCCAGGGCAAAGCGGCAACTCAAGACGAACAACAGCCCGTACCACCTCGCGGTAAGGGCAGAGACATAACAGCTCGGGGTCATACATATGACCTGCGGCTTGATAGCACACTAAGGCATCACGAGTTTGGCCTTATATGCATCAGCTCCAAATCATGTCTTTGGTCAATAGTTGAGTTGCCCGGCTGCTGTGCTTACTACCTTACGTTCCGCTCTATCGGCTAGGGTAGTAAAGGGAGAACTACTGCAATTGTGTCCTGGTTTGTCCGGATGAGCACCTTAGTAGAGAAAGCCGAAAACTGACTATCATGATGCGGCGAGAGCTGGTCAACCACTCGATGACTCACCGGAATCTTCGCAATTCCTTCCATATTACACGAAGGACCGTTCTTCTGGTCACGTATGCAAACGCACCGTATTCGGATAACCGCATACATACCAGGGGCTATATCGTAGACCCATTGTCAAACTCCTACGGCTAAGTGAAAGTGTTAAAGCCCTATAGCCCGATTGCCTGGTTCACCGCACTGACACCTCCTTAATGGACCAAGACGTTGGGTCAAGAGTGATGAAGTGCTTTTCCAAACACCCCCGCGTTATATGCGAGGGGGTCGAAGTCGAAGACTGGTAAACTTTCAGATTATACAAAAAATGGCCGCACAGGAGGCACCAAAAACTTTTTAGGCAAAAGTATTAAAACATAGCCCTAATATATCATAATATTTTTTTACAATTTCGGTACACTTCACTCGAACATAATATCTTTCGTGCACTGACCCTCTATCAAGCGGGCACCCTCTAGGACATCCTAGAAATAATGCTCTGGCGTGTGATGGTCCTTGCCCTTGGGTGGACTTTTCGATGCAATATCGGTGGCCTTCATCTTTGCCCAGTACGTCTTGATGCGGGCAAGGGCCATCCGTGCACCTTCTATGCACATTGACCGCTTAACACCGTCGATACGCAGCGCCGCATCAACCAGTCGCTGCACCAAACTGAAATAACTATTTGGAATTGGCTCAGTCAGCCACAGTCGGACCATGATATCCTTCATGGCAGATCTGGATATCTTGTGGAGCTCGGCCCACTGGGCCATCTGTTCGTTTAGCAACAGCGGGCGCTTTGGCATGCTGAATTGCGACCAGAAAAGCTTTTTCGTCGCATGTCCTTCTTGCAATTGGAAAAATTGCGTTGCATCAGAGACACTCTTCGGCAAGTCCAAAAATGCGTCTGGAGAACTCCACATTTGATTTAGTGGGGCATACTTCGGATCGCAGAATTTAGTTTGTAATAAGAAGGGCTTACCAGCCGCGATCTCCCGAGCTTGTCGGATCTCCTCCCAAGCCGCTCTAGACTCAGACCGTGCTTCCCTCGCCTCTTGTAAGGCCTTGTCAAGATCGGCCGCTCTGGTTTTGTTATCTTTCTCGAGATTTTTGCATCGGCTAGTGGCATCCTCTAGCTCAAGCGCCATAGTAGATATTCTCTCCTCACACTGGCGCCGAGCACCCTGTTCGGCCTTTAGTTCAGCAGTTGCCTTTTCGGCAGCCGCATTACTCATCCTGGCTTGCTCCTTGGCCTGGGCAAGCTCAGCCCGAAGGGTCTCAACTACGGCGGCACTATCTGCAGTTATGCGTATCTATCTCAATATACAATTCTCAGCGTCATGCTCATATTATAGTACTTGCCCCAAAGACATACCTTGCGCCTCGTCAAGCCGCCTTTTAATAAGCGTGATGTCATCATCCGCCACATCAAGTTTCTGCTTCAGTTCTGCAACATCTGTAGCTTGGGCAGCCGCCAGGGATGTAACAGCATGTGTTCCAATTAGTCAGATTATTTCCTGGGCATATCTTTCTTGATCCTCTGATCGCCTCCCTTTGGACGCCAACCAGAGTCTCAGGGGATACTATCTAAACACAGGCGTATTTTACATTTATAACACAATTAAAAATATTACATTACGTACCTCAAAGCCTCTTAGCGGGCCCGTAAAGGCTTCATTCAATCTGCTTTTCACGGATAGAACCCTCTCAACCACCTTACCCATCAAGGTACGATGTTCCTCTGAGACGGGCGCATGTCGCAATATGTCCATCAATGTATCCAGCGCCTCCAGATCCCTGGAAGCAGCTGCAGGGGTACGGACTCCCTTCAAAGGAATATGTTTACTCGGCCTTAGAGTTGTCTCTGGCTGTAAATCGAATAGTCTGGGGCCTTTATTGTTGGTCCTCGTAGGGGCCGCACACCCCGTACCCTGGACGGCCGAAGTGTCACCTTCGGGCCTAGTCTTCATTGTCCCTCGCACCACTTGTTGATTGGGAGAGATCCTCCGAGACGACACCTCAGGGTCGTCTGCCCTATTGGGCAGGGAGATCTGTGGAGGCGTCTCGCTCTCCATCATCTCCGAAAGAAGATCCCCTGAGGAGGAGGACTGCTGAGGAAGGCTGCATGCCGGACTGCAAACATATATTTTAAATATTACCCTTGCAACAAGGAAAGAATGGGATATGTTTAAGACACCCTTGTTCACTTACGATTCAGCTAAGGGCTTGTCCTTATGGAGGAACTGCATGACAACGTCGCCTCCCGAACCAGAACCCCCTGACAGGGATATCTTCCCTCGCTTAGAAGCCTTTATCTTCAAATCTTTGGAGGCGGTCCTCTTCTTCCCATGGGGAGAAGGGATGTCAGTTCCTCCTTCCCTTTCATCTTCAGAAGAGGGAGTTCCAATCTCCCCGGACGAGGTACCTAGCGTACCTCTAGAATGGGGGCCACCCTGGGCCTTCTTGCTCTCCTCCTTGTCTTCCTTCGTCGGCACTTGATATGGTGCCGGAACCAGCATCCTTGTTAACACCGGGTCAGCTGAGTCTTCGGGAAGAGGAGCCGAACACCTAATTCTCTCCGCCTTCTTTATCCAGCCTTGGCCGAGTATGGTTTTCTCAGTATATATATTGTTATGAGAAATTTAACTAAGATGTGTTCAGGAGCCGAGTGCTTACCGAGGTATCCGGATGGTTGCAGTCAAGGTCGATGTCCTCTGTAGTATCCGGCCACTGTTTTCGTGTCCCGAAGAATAATTTCCACATTCCTCTGAGCGTCGTGCCGGAGAAGTGCTGAAGGGTTCGTGGTCCTTCCGGATTTAACTCCCACATGCGGAGAGGCCGTCACTGGCACGGTAGGACCCAACGGACTAGCATTACTTGGATTACGTTGATAAGACCGGTGTCCTTTTCAATAAGGCTCTGAATGCGGCTTTGCAGCGTGTGCACTTCATCAATTGATCCCCAGTCCAGCCCCTTATTAATCCCTGATGCAAGTTGTAACGGAGCGCCAGATTGGAACGCAGGTGTAGCTGCCCACTTGGTACCACGGGGTTCAGTGATGTAAAACCACTCCCACTGCCATAGGTTGGAAGTTTCTGTGAAAGAGCCTTTTGGCCAAGGAGTATTGGTGAGTTTGCTCGCTACAGCACCACCGCACTCCGCTTGTTTCCCGTCAACTACCTTCAGCTTCACATTAAAGGTCTTGAGCCACAAGACAAAGTGTGGGGGAATATGGAGGAAGGCCTCGCACATGATAATGAACGCTGAGACGTGAAGAAAGGAGTCCAGAGCTAGAATGCTAGATCGTGAAAATCTAGCCCGTAATAGAACATGAGCCCTCGTACGAAGGGATGAAGAGAGAACCCTAGCCCTCGAAGGAAGTGGGAGATGAATACGACCCTCTCGCCGGATCTGGGAGTAGGAATAACCTGCCCTTGAGCAGGAAGCCTGTGGGGGATTTCCGTGGTCAGGTATCTCCGCCCGGAGCTTTGCAAAATCCTCCTATGTGACAGAGGAAGCCACCCACCGACCTTGAGGGCTGGGTCCGGACATGACAGGGAAGCTTGAAGCGATTAAATTGAACCTTGGGTGCTGGAACTCGAGGTGGGAGAGGTTGAGTAAAGGGTTGGCGTAAAGGAGAAAAGACGGGTCTTAGCCCCTTTATAAAGGCGATGAATATAAAACGCCCCCTCCTAGGCCTCAAAACCTGCCTATTCCTAAGGAATCGTGCAAACAGAACTGTTGGGTTACCCACGCCCGTGTTGATGAGAATCCCGCAATAAGGGGACACAATCTCTGCTTTGACGAGACGTGCCAATGAAACCGCATCTCAAAATATGGAGCGGCAGGCTAAAAAACGGTTCGAAATAATGGCCGGGCGGCGACGTGATGTCACGCCACAAAAAATTGTCAGTGGATTGGACTCGTGAAATATTATACTCTCTATGGTTGTGTGTGGAATTTGTTTTGCAGAGCCGGACACGATTCTTATGTTCAAATACTATTTTGGAGTATTCGGAGAAGGAACCCGCCTTGCAATGCCGAAGACAATTCGCGTGTCGGACACCTCGTCATTGATGCCTGTTTCAGGGGCTACTAAGGGCGTCCTGGATTAAGGGGTCCTCGGCCGTTGGGCCTATGTGACGTGGGTCGGACTGATGGGCTATGAAGATACAAGACAGAAGACTCTCTCCTGTGTCCGGATGGGACTCTCCTTGGCGTGGATGGCAAGCTTGGCGTTCGGATATGTAGATTCATTTCTATGTAACTGACATTGTACAACCCTAGTCCCCTATGGTGTCTATGTAAACCGGAGGGTTTAGTTCGTAGAGGCAATCATAATCATATAGGCTAGACTTCTAGGGTTTTAGCCATTACGATCTTGTGGTAGATCAACTCTTGTAATACTCATATTCATCAAGATCAATCAAGCAGGAAGTAGGGTATTACCTCCATAGAGAGGGCCCGAACCTGGGTAAACATCGTGTCCCCTGCCTCCTGTTACCATCAACCTTAGACGCACAGTTCGGGACCCCCTACCCGAGATCCGCCGGTTTTGACACCGACAACGGGTGCTCCTCCCCGTGACACCTTCACAATACTGCACACCGGCCACTTGGGCGCCGGGCACATACCACATGCTCACCCTTGTGCGCCTGTGCTATTATGTTGGCATAGGTTACATCGTGTGCCTACCTCCGCAATATATGAGAGGCCTAGGATACAAGTGTCCTAATAGGACACGACTCCACATCCTATGTAAATACAATACAACTCATAGTCCAACTATAACCTACTTTGTACACTATATTCGACACAATTCCAACAGCCATGCCCTGCTCGATAAGCGTGGACGACTGCTACCTCTTGAGCACTGCGTTGGTTTTCCCTTCAAGAGCAAAGGGTGATGCAGCAAAGTAGCGTAAGTATTTCCCTCAATTTTCGAGAACCAAGGTATCAATCCAGTAGGAGGCTCCTCAAAAGTCCCACGCACCTACACAAACAAACAAGAACATCGCAACCAACGCAATAAAGGGGTTGTCAATCCTTTCACGGTAACTTGCGAAAGTGAGATTTGATAGAGATAATATGATAAGATAAATATTTTTGGTATTTTTATGATATAGATTGAAAAGTAAAAGATGCAAATAAAAGTAGATGGAAAACTTATATGATAAAAGATAGACCCGGGGGCCATAGGTTTCACTAGTGGCTTCTCTCAAGATAGCATAAGTATTACAGTGGGTGAACAAATTACTGTCGAGCAATTGATAGAAAAGAGCATAGTTATGAGATTATCTAGGCATGATCATGTATATAGGCATCATGTCTGTGACAAGTAGACCGACTCCTGCCTGCATCTACTACTATTACTCCACACATCGATCGACTCCTGCCTGCATCTAGAGTATTAAGTTCATGAAGAACAGAGTAACGCATTAAGAAAGATGACATGATGTAGAGGGATAAACTCAAGCAATATGATATAAACCCCATATTTTTATCCTCGATGGCAACAATACAATACGTGCCTTGTTGCCCCTGCTGTCACTCGGAAAGGACACTGCAAGATTGAACCCAAAGCTAAGCACTTCTCCCATTGCAAGAAAGATCAATCTAGTAGGCCAAACCAAACTGATAATTCGAAGAGACTTGCAAAGATAACCAATCACACATAAAAGAATTCAGAGAAGATTCAATTATTTCTCATAGATAAACTTGATCATAAACCCACAATTCATCGGATCTCGACAAACACACCGCAAAAAGAGTTACATCGAATAGATCTCCAAGAAGATCGAGGAGAACTTTGTATTGAGATTCAAAGAGAGAGAAGAAGCCATCTAGCTAATAACTATGGACCCGAGGGTCTGTGGTAAACTACTCACAACTCATCAGAGAGGCTATGGTGTTGATGTAGAAGCCCTCCATGGTCGATTCCCCCTCCGGCGGAGCGCCGGCGAAGGCTCCAAGAAGGGATCTCGCGGATACAGAAGGTTACGGCGGTGGAAATAGTTTTTCGTGGTGCTCTTGGATGTTTTCAGGGTACGTGGATATATATAGGAGGAAGAAGTAGGTCGGTTGATGCTCGAGGGGCCCACGAGGGTTGGGGCGCGCCGGGCACCCTCGTGGCCGCCTCGTTCACTGCTTGACATCCACTCCATGTCTCCTGGATTGCATGTGTTCCAAAAAGATCGCTCCCGAAGGTTTCATTCCGTTTGGACTCCGTTTGATATTCCTTTTCTTTGAAACACTAAAATAGGCACACAAAAACAGCAATTTGGGTTGGGCCTTCGGTTAGTAGGTTAGTCCAAAAAATGATATAAAAGTGTAAAGTAAATCCCATAAACATCCAAAACGGGTAATATAATAGCATGAAACAATCAAAAATTATAGATACATTGGAGACGTATCAACGACATCTGCGCGATGACCGCGAAGAAGATGAGCAGTGACGCCCAGACGGGTTACATCCGCAATAGTATATTCAACTCCTCAACTTGCGACACCATGCAGAGCCGCCACAGGCCCTTCTTCTCCAACAACGGCAGCACGATCGCAGCCTTATCAAAGAACGTGAATTGACTGGTATGCTCAGCTCTGTCATTTTCGTGCACGGCCGAGGAATCATCGCGCAGCTCGAGACGACAATTCCTTGTGGCTGCCACAACCACCTGGAAGACCCTCGCCACCGGGCTACCTCCCCCTCCTAGTGGCTTGTACCTGTAAATCCTTCCCCCGGCGACGAACACGGCTAGGCCGAATCCTATGAGGACCGTCGGGATCGCGAACCCGATGGTCCACTCGATGTTGGCCTGCACCCATATGAGCAAGGTCGCCGCCAGCAGCGAGACAATGTTGGTCGAGAAGTAGAACCAGTTAAAGAAGGAGCCCTTGGACACCCGCTCATTTGGGTCGGCGCCATCGAACTGATCGGCGCCCAAGGCCGCGGCACAGAGTTTGATTCCACCTGTGCCGAGGGCGACAAGGTAGAGCCCTAGGTAGACGGCAGCAGGATGGACACCACCACTCTTGTCGGAGAAACGCGGAAGGAAAAACGGAAACGCCGCCGATGATCTCATGATGAGCATCCTCTGGCACAAGACAATTTTTTAGATATTGCACATGGTCAATGAAAATTTGCATAAATGCCTTTACAGTAATTTCAGAAACGTTGTCAAGCTTACAATGAAATAAACGGACAGGAAAACTTCAATTGTCGAGTATCTTCCCCAATAAGAGTCAGCCAAGAAGGCTCTGATGACCGGCGTGAGGAAGCAGCTGCCGATCCTGGTCGCCATATGCCTCGCAGCGTCGATGTTGCTTTCGTGGAGCACCGTCGTAAGGTAGGTGACCAAGTTCTTGGCTACGGCGGCCAAACACAAGCATTCGCTGAATTCGGCACCCGATTTAGGTCCAAGGCTCAACATGTTACTTCTGCATGGAAAATGTGGAACATGAAGCATATGTTCTTAGTAAGCTTTACCTAGAATGAAGAAGCATGCTCTCAAGTTGTCAGTGCTCTGCTTGACAGCAGGCTGTCTGTAAAAATCAAATTGTTCCATCGCTCGTGTACCTTTTTTCAATAAAGGACGCTTTATTACTTAAAAGGTTTAAATATTAGGAGCGGCTACAGGTGACTTGACTGACTTTTATTTTTGGGTCAGTTGACTAACCCATACTCGTTTCAGTCGAGGGGCGAGGAGGAGTTGAATGCACCGTCCTAGTTTCTTCAATGATTGACGTGTTTGCTGAATCGCAAGCCCAGCGCTTGTGTGCCGGTGGACTCCTTGGCCTTGGCCACTCTTACCAATAAGTCCAATGTCAGGTTTGCCACATGCAACCTAACCACAAGCATCACAACACAATGCATAGTGATATGGGCAATGGAAAGAACCCAACAACACATGCACACTCCCTATGAATTAGTACAAAGACTTCCATAGAAAACCCTTGTACAGATGGTAATATACACAGTTCCAACTTTGCAAATTAATCATAGTGATGCAGCTTAATCAGGAAGGTGGTTGCATGAGTAGCATGGTTTTAATTATACCGAGTTGTTAACCTAATAACGAAAAGAAGAAACATGGTCGACTACCTGAAACATGGTTTTAATTATACTGAGTTGTTAATTATAGTGAGTTGCACTGGTATTACACTTCTTAAAATATGCAAAGAATAAGCATATAATAGTGCATTTTTGCATTCTACTATAATTTCCACATAGTGTAACTGAAATAATGTATTTCCTTTAAGAAGAAAGACAATTTAAAAAAGCTTGTACACAATTATGCACCAAAATTGCACTTTATCATAATATGCAAAAATAATCATATAGTCATGAAATTTTGGCACACATTATATAATATTTCTTTGTATATAATTACACTCAGCCAAAAGCCCACAAAAAACAACAATAACCAATAAAGGAAAGAAAAAGGGAAAAAGAAAACCCATAGAAACAGAAAACACAAATAGAAAATGAAGCAAAAATACCCTTAAGTAGGAAAGAAAATGATATAAAAAACAAAAACAAAATAATGATAAGATTTGCACACAATCTACACATAAATTGCGCTTTGTACTAATATGCATGAATAAACACATAATTGTGAATTTTTTGCACATAGTATAACTGAAATAATGCATTTCCTTTATGAAGAAAGACAACTAAAAAAACTTGCACACAATTATGCAGCAAAATTGCACTTTATCGTAATATGCAAAATTAATCATATAGTCATGAAATTTTGGCACATATTACATACTATTTTTGTATATAATTACACTCAGCAAAAAATCCAAAAGACACAAGAATAACCAATAAGAAAAGAGAAAGGGAAAACAAAAACCCAGAGAAACAGAGAACAAAAATAGAAAATGAAGCAAAAATACACTTAAATAGGAAAGAAATGATATAAAAAATTAAACAAAATAATGACAAAATTTGCACATAATTTGTGCTTTGAATAAACACATAATAGTGAATTTTTTCACAAAAAAACTTTTTCTAAAGAAAGAATGAGTTAGTGGTATTGGTATTTGATCCATGGTGTCTCTACTTCTCCAGATCAAAATAATGAATAGAGTGGTATCAGTATTACAGTTTAAGAAGAAAGAAAGGTGAAAAAAATGACAGAATTTGCACGCGGTTTGAATAGAAATTGTGCTTTTTTATAATATGCAAGAATAAGCACAAATAGTGAAATTTCACAAAAATCATAAGTAGGAATGAATTAGAGGTATTGGTATTACCCTTAAAGAATAAAGGAAATGAAATAAAAACTTAAGCAAAATTAAAATAGTGAAATTTTCTAAGAAATAATGAACTAGTGTTATTGGTTTCCAGTTAAGAAGACAAGAACTGAAAATAATAAAAAGATAATGAAATATTTTGCAAACAATTTGCACAAAAGTTACACTTTTTATAACATGCGGGAATAAAAATATAATAGTGTAATTTTCACAAAAAGGAAGTTTCTTGTGAAGAAATGAATTTGATGCACTGGTATTATCATTAAAGAATAAAGCAAATAAAGTAATACTAAAAAAACCAAAATACCAGAGTTTTCAAGAAAATAATGAATTAGTGGCTTACGTATTACTCTTTAAGGAAAAAAATAATGATGTTTTCTAAGGAAGAATGAATTACTAACATTGGTATTACCCTTTTATAAGTAAAACTTAAAATAGAAACTAAAACAAAATCAAAACAATAAGGTTTTCTAAGAAAGAATAAATTAGTGTCATTAGTATTACCATTTAAGAAGAAAAATAAATAAATAAAAATAAGGAGTATTATTACCAAAGTTAACGAAAAAAGTTTGCAAAACTTGCACACAACTTCGCTCTTAAATTACATGTTTTTAGTACACAAACAATAATCATATAGTAGTGTAATTTTCGCACATATTGCAAATTATTATGTTTGTAAATTACACTCACCCAACATCCCATAAATATCCACAAAACAAAAAATAAAACCAACTAACGAAGAGAAACAAAAAAACAAAGGCAAAAGCATAGAAAAACAAAAAAATATTAAAAACAAAGGGAAAGAGTGGAGGACTAGATCGCACAGTTAATGGGCTTCGGGCCAGAAGGAAATCGACTGGACCAAATAAGGGGTCAGTCAAAAAAAAGAAAGAAGCCCACACAACAAACAACACATGCCAGGAAAAAAAATGCAGCACGAATCTCGGAGAAAAATCCAATGGCCACAAAAAAGACTGACCCAAAAGTGAAATTTCAGCTGACTGAATTGTAGCTAAATTCTTAAGCATTACACCCGGCCTCTTCATAACTGGGATGCACACAACCATAATCAAGTCCAAGTTCCAAATAAAATCAAAAAAAGCATAATACAAGTAATCATGTGGAGACTGTATACCACCTAAGATGTTGGAGGGCCAACCTGAAGATCATGCTGCCATCCATGTCGGGTAAAAGTATCGCTCGTGTACCTTGAACATTCGTCCAGAATGGCAACGCAGAAACCGTTGTGACACACTTCATTACCAACTGCAAAAAGGCATTCGCAAAGCCCATTCTTCTCATCATCCTCTCCAAGAAAGGCCATTCAACTCTGTCGTACGCTTTGCTCATATCCAGCTTAAGGGCCATGAGAACATCATTCCCCTTCCTCTTCCTTCTCATATGGTGTGTCATCTCATATGCAAGAATGGTATTATCCGAGACCAATCGTCCCGGGATGAAGGCACTCTGGTTTGCAGAAATAAGCTTGTCCAAAATTAGTTTGAGCCAGTTTGCAATCACCTTTGATACAAGCTTGTAAACGACATTGCATAGGCTAATAGGGCGTAGATCCTTTATTCGATCTGGGTTCCGAACCTTTGGGATGAGTACCACAGTTGTTTCATTCCATCCCTCTGGTATACTGCCACCTCGCAACATGTTCAACACCTCTTGTACCACGGCATCACTCACTGTACTCCAAAACCTTTTATAGAACACAGCTGGCATACCATCCGCTCCCGGTGCCTTGAGATCCCCCATTTCATCCATTGATTTCTTGATCTCCTTTTCCGTGTATTCACTACACAGAAGCTCATTCATTTGCGGAGTCACCAGAGGTAACATCGCCTCAAGCCCATGATTTATATTTGTACCTGCCATGGGGGTAAACAAGTTAAAGAAATGATTAGTTGTGAGTGACTTCAGACCATCCTCCCCTCGAACCTCCACCCCATCATCTCCCCTTAACTTCCCCATATGGTTCTTGCGTTTTCTATTCAAGGCAAATTTGTGGAAAAACTTTGTGTTTCTACCCCCTTTACCAGCCAGTTTGTATGTGCTCTCTGTTTCTAGAAGATTTCGAGCTGCTCTTCAAGACGCTCAAGCTTGAAACATAGCACTTGTTCCCTCCGGACCACAGCTTCTGTTAGATCCCCTCTTCGGCACCTTTCTAACTCCTCTTTGAGCTTTTTAATACGTTTTTGCAAGTCACCCAATACATCTCTGCTCCATTCATCAAGTTCCCGCGATACACACTTGTGCCGCTGTGCCGCATTACCCTCCCATGTACTCCCAGCTTTGTCGCAAGCATTCACCACAACCTCCTCACACCCATCTTCTAGGAACCACCTCGCTTCAAACCGCTTATTGATATTATTTGGTCCTGGTTGAGGTCGTCTAGTTGCACCATTGACCTTATTAAAGGTGTTGCCTTGAGGCGATGCGGTCTTTGTGTGCAAATATGTCGTCATAGGTTTGACGGTACGATTTGGAGATGATGTGGTGAGGCATATCATATGCGCATGACCTTAGATATTTTTTTTATTTGTATAAGCTGATTTACTCAGCATTTTTAATTATTAATAATATTTGGTCCGTGTATCTTTTGATGTAGAGGCCGATGGTCTTTCCCTTTCAAAATAAATTACAGTTGACCATCTAGAGTCCAGCTGCACTGAATTCCATTTTCACTTGATACGTCATCAAGAAGCTAGACGCGAGTACCTCGCAAAAAAAACGCGGAAACTGCAACAGTAGATAATTTACAATCCATCAAAGAGTTTCAAATTGAAATCATTTACAATTGACTAGTACTATACTAAAGCTGATCTATGCTTTTGTATCTGGTCGAGCAGTAGACGAACTGCAACAGGTTGAGCACGCTGAGACCAGCCATGAACCAGAAGAAGTAGTCAAGGTGACCTTGGTCGAGATTGTCCGCGATCCACCCGGTGGTGGACGCGACAGCGCCGAGTAGGACAGAGTTGAGGTAGTTACCGCCAGCGATGGCGAGCAGCGCGAGCGCCGAGCCGAGGCTCTTCATGGACCCTGGGAACTGATCGTAGAAGAACTCGAGCATGCCGATGCTGGTGAACACCTCGGCCGCGCCCAGCACGAAGTAGCACGGCGCCTGCCACATGATGCTCATCGAGCTCGCCGGCGCCGCCAGCCGCCTTGTCTCAATCAACGCAGCGTACGCCATGCCGGCCGCGGACAGTGCCAGGCCGACACCAATGCGCTGGAGCTGCGTGAAGCCCCTGTCCTCGCCGGTGACACGCCGGGCGAGCGGCACCAGGACGGCGTCATAAATAGGAACCCAGACCAGGACGCTGATGACGTCGAAGGTAGACAGGGACGCAGGCGACACAACAAAGGCGCCGACGCGCTTGTCCATAGCCATGCCCTGCTCGATAAGCGTGGACGACATCTGCCCGGTGACCGCGAAGAAGATGAGCAGCGACGCCCAGACGGGAGACATCCGCAGCAGCGTCTTCAGCTCCTCGACCTGCGACACCGTGCAGAGCCGCCACGGGCCCTTCTTCTCCGACGACGGCAGCACGATCGCAGCCTTGTCAAAGAACGTGAATTGACTTGTATGCTCACCTCTGTCATTTTCGTGCAGGGCCGAGGAATCATCGGGCAGCTCGAGACGGCAATTCCTCGTGGCTGCCACAACCACCTGGAAGACCCTCGCCAGCGGGCTACCTCCCCGTCCTAGTGGCTTGTACCTGTAAATCCTCCCCCCGGCGACGAACACGGCTAGGCCGAATCCTATGAGGACCGTCGGGATCCCGAACCCGACGGTCCACCCGATGTTATCCTGCACCCATACGAGCAAGGTCGACGCCAGCAGCGAGCCAATGTTGATCGAGAAGTAGTACCAGTTGAAGAAGGAGCCCTTGGCCACCCGCTCCTTTGGGTCGGCGCCGTCGAACTGATCAGCGCCCAAGGCCGCGGCACAGGGTTTGATTCCACCTGTGCCGAGGGCAACAAGGTAGAGCCCAAGGTAGACGGCGGCAGGATGGACACCACCACTCTCGTCGGAGGAACGCGGAAGGAAAAACGGAAGCGCCGCCGATGATGTCATGATGAGCATCCCCTGGCACAAAGACAATTTTTCAGAGATATTGCACATGGTCAATGAAAATTTGCAGAAATGTCGCACACCATTATACAGTAAATTCAGAAACGTTGTCTCGCTTACAATGATGTAAACCGACAGGAAAACTGCAATTGTGGTGTATCTTCCCCAATAAGAGTCGGCCAAGAAGGCTCCGATGACCGGCGTGAGGAAGCAGCTGCCGATCCAGGTCGACACATTCCTCGCAGCGTCGACGTTGCTCTCATGGAGCACCGTCGTAAGGTAGGTGACCAAGTTCTTGGCGACGGCGAAGAAGCACATGCATTCACTGAATTCGGCACCTGATTAGGCCCAAGGCTCAACATGTTACTTCTGTATGGAAAATGTGGAGCAGGAAGCAGATGTTCTTAGTAAGCTTTCTGCAGTACCTAGAATGAAGAAGCATGCTCTCCAGTTGCCAGTGCTCTGCTTGAGAGCGGGCTGTCTGTAGAAATCAACTGTTCCATCACTCGTGTACCTTGAACATTCATCCTAAACAAAAATGCAGAAACTAAACTTGATAACACATTTCCACGTGCTATGTGTCACATGGAGATTCAACATTTGGTATTACATGCTAATTACTCGTAGACAACAGGGATGCTGGTTGAGCGGAGGAATATCTATCACCTGTGGATGC
Organism: Triticum dicoccoides; assembly: GCF_002162155.2. Taxonomy (NCBI): domain Eukaryota; kingdom Viridiplantae; phylum Streptophyta; class Magnoliopsida; order Poales; family Poaceae; genus Triticum; species Triticum dicoccoides. The sequence goes on from NC_041393.1 coordinate 528,037,886, forward strand.
TGGCTCAGCAGTGGCCTCTCCTCGTCTGTTGCTTCCATTTGACACTCTCGATCTAGTACTCTACTTGTGAAGTATTCTTAGCGAGTTCTTGCGAAGAATTCTGTGTGCACCGGCGTACCAGTAACTCGGCTATATAGAAGCCGTATGGTGTAGAATGATGTGACAAACAAAAAAGAAGGAAAAACGCAGTAAGGATAAGCAAAAGAATTGTTGTAATTGTCTGCACGTTTGTCCATTTGAAGTCGACTCCACGACACAATTCAGGCATTAGATGCGTTGTTTATCGAAATAAACTGGCCGTTTCTTGCAAGTAGAGCAAGCTGACTTTATTCATTTCCATGTTGACCTGAAGTTAACTGATTGGGGGTTCCTTCTACTAATGGACTATCATCGTGCGCTCAGACGGTAAGCAAAGGGGTTCCTTCTACTAATGCACTATCATGTACAGTATCATCGTGTGCTCAGACTGCGATCTCTTGCTTGGACATTCAGGTTTCCCAAATATGCAAGAACAGTTACGTGCCGAGCCAAGCTCAAGTTTCCCCGGTTCCCCGGTTTCCCTGTGAGAAACAGAGTCCAAAGAGATAAAGTATGTACGCGCGCGCGCACACACACAAGTATGAATGCGGCAGCAGATTCATATCTCCAAACTAAACTAGGCTAAAAGCTCTAGCCTACAAGGCAGCAGATTCCTCACTCTTATTTGATTATTTCCGCGCAGAGCATTGTCGTGTGGTGAGTATTTCAGATCGGTTTGGCGGATGGATAGACAGAGTTACTCTACCTATTGGGAACCCTGACAAAATCGTCTCTACTGAGGTCTAATTCTTTGAAGAATTCACCTGACTAATAAGCAAGGTTTGGTTGTCGGGCAATAAATTCTCCGACCGTTTTGGTTCCCGAGTTTCCCAGCCCGGGTTACCGAATAGATTCCACTCACCGTTTTGTTTCTTTGTTTTCAAGTTCAGGGTCAACTATTTCCAGATGAAAATTTCTGAATTCAAAATTTATTTGAATGTTTTCCACAGTAACATAACAAGGTTAACCGCAAACCCCGTCCCACCTCGATAAAATTGTTGTTTCGATAGTTAAAGCTTTGCTTCTACAAAACGAAGGCAAGCGAAGCAGTAGCTTCCTATCTCTCTCGCGTCACTAAGAAAAATGAGCAGCAAGTTTCAAAAATTAAATTTAAAAATGGAGCAGCAGCTTTCTATCTGAAAGCTATCCATACCATATACTTACCTACGACTTTCTAGCGCTCTTTGACGAATTATTTCCACACAACTTTGATATGATATTTATGCTAGAGTTTGCTAATGTGTCATTTGAAATGCCAATAATGTGCTGATAAGTGTTATCCGGTTAACCCTAGACTTGGTACTCAAAGTAATATTGCTTGACAATGATCGGTATAAACAGAGTGGCCCCTACCCGGTAGACACGCCTCACCACATAGTCCTCCTCTCTTCGCACATGTTTGCATGATATTTGAGCATGTATCTAGATGGCATCCTCTCCTCTTCTCAGGCGACGACGCTCCTTGAGCACATAATTCTGAGAAGCTCAGCAGGGAAAAACTACATGCTCTGGAAAACACAGTTAAGTTCTTCATTGGTACCAGACGCATAGATCGCCGGCTATGTTGATAGATCCGAAGAGGTGCTACCACCGTTCTCGCATTTTCAGTAGCGGGCGCCATGTCTGATGTGCCAGTGACCGTCAGGTGCTTAAGTCAATATCCCTCTTCAATATTTATATGAAAATTGAAGCGCCAAATGTGCCATGACACACTGTAGGCTATAGCGACCACATGTTTGCATGTCAACTTTGAGAAATATGCGCTTCCACCAATATTCGCTCTTCATATAAAAAGAAACACCATAACCTAGGTCAACTAGCAGAAATGTACACACCATATGTCACCTTTGCACCAACAATATCTCGGTCGGGTAGCTTATTGTTCGTATTTATATTTTGGAATACCAACCATTGGCCGGGTAGCTGCTAAGGTGATAATGCATAGGGACACCAAAGCCAGGATTTGACAAGACAATGTCGGTATTAGTGCAAAAATATATCAAGTCTTCTAGTACACATAGTATCGATATCAAACTGTAACAATACATTTTGTAACTCAGAAGAAAGCCACAGCAGTATTCCCTCTTGTAAGGCCTTGTAGATCACTAATCAAAGGTCTTATATATAGTTTTTGAAACGAAGGCAAACGTTTTGCCTCATCCATTAAATAAAAGAGAATAGAGTTTGTTACAAGTAACCCGAATACATGACATGAGATTACTCTCGCAAAATAATGGACCCTAATTTCTTTGCACCGGCTATGACCCAAAGGTTGGCCTCGGTCTCTATGGAGGCAAGCAATATAGTCGGCGGTGCGCTCTTGTGCTTGAAGACTCTTGCGTTTCGCTCGTTCCAGATAGTCCATGAAACAATGTTAGGAACGCCTTAGCTTGATGGTTTGGCGTGTCGTTGCCGCAGGTACTTGCCCATCAAGCCTCAACCGAGTCGAACAAGGGCCAACCGGAGACGTCAAGTCCGATAATGTGGTACCTGTCAATGATCAAAGACCAAAGCCTTCGAGTGTAGCGGCATTTGAAGAAGAGATGAGACTCACATTCTTGCACTCTCTTACAGAGAGGGCAAAGACCACAGTTGGGCCACCCACGTTTCGCCAATCTATCGGCGGTCCAAACTCTATCTTGTAGAGCCAACCAATCAAAGAACTTGATCTTTGGAGGAGCCCAAGCCTTCCATATCATTTTATCCATGGGTGAGAGAACCATCCCTAAAAATTGTGCCTTGTATTCGGATGCCGCCGAGTAGAGCCCACTAGACATATGCTTCCATATGATGTCGTCATCGAGTTGGACCTCATGCAAAAGCGCCCAAAGTGTGAAGAATTGTGTGATGTGCTCCGCGGAGACGTTGGCGGGAGGTTTGATCTTGAGAATCCACGCGTTGTGTTTGAGGGCCTCTCGAACCTTCCAATTCTTTCTCGTGGACGCTTCGTGAATGAGCAGGGCAATGTCTTTCGGTTTGCGTCCAAGGAGCCAAGGTGAGTCCCAGAAGGGGGTTTTTGCACCGTTACGAACAATGATAGTGGTGGATGCATAGAAAAACTCTAAGTCCTCCTTGTCACATGGGTTTTCTATCCCCATCCATATCTTGGTGGGCTCCTTCCATTCATACCACGGCCATCAATGATGATAGTGGTAGATTCAAAGGTCTTATATTAGTTTACGGAGAAAGTACATTTCTATTGATGTAACTCTAGGTTGGTGGTGTGTTTTTCTTCATTCTTAATGCGTAACAGAACTAGTAGAATACTAAGTAAACTAGACTTTCACTTAATCCCGTAGCTTACGCGGCCCTACATATGTTGTATCTTGTATGGATGGAACATGTAGTCATGTACGTATGTAACTTGGCATCTGTACAACATACCTGTATCGATCATGAGGTTAGGTCTGAGCCGTATCGACCGCGAGGTCGGAGAAGCCCGGCAGATCGGCTGATCCGCCTCGGCATGCGCGCGGCAGCCGGTGCAGGCCACCCACGTCGAGTTCTTGACGAAGCTTCCGAGAGGCGCTGACGGCCCTCATGCGGTTATGCCCTAGGGCGCGCGGCGGCGATCAATCGCTTATCGACGGGAACGCGAGAGGAGACGAGAGCAGTTTTTTTTTTCAATGTATATAGTGGGGGACACGAGAAATATATATGTGGCTTAAGGGATGTCCGAAGCTTTTTCTGAGGGCATGTCCAAAGTTGACAAGCAAACCGGACATCACATCCGTTCATGGACATGGACGTGGATGACGGCCATCCACAACTATCTGTACATTGTACATGTGGAAAGTAAATTTAAAATTCAAACCTGTCCGATCAGAAAGGGCACGCCAAATCTCATAGCAGTGTCGTATTACATTATCGTCCGATCACAATAAAAAAATAAATATACTTAGTTTTTACATGCCCGATCGCACAAGGATATCAGTTCGGCAGTCCGTACAAACAAATAAAAAAATTTGCCTGCTGGACGGGTAATCATAGCTACAGGTGACGTTGAAAAAAAATTTGCCTGCTGAACGGGTATATAAAAAATAAAAAATATCATGATGCATAGACACTACTTATCGTGGCGTTGAAAAACACATCATGGTGACATCGCTGGTCTGTTTAGATTTGCCTTCAAGGTAGATTAAAAAGGTTTTGGATTCTAACAAAGTTGATATTTTACTCCAAAAATGCCACCCACAAAACAAAGTTGTCATGGTCGTAAGGCCATGTGTTGTAGGGTGAAGACTGATACGTCTCCAACGTATCTATAATTTATGAAGCATTCATGCTATATTATTATGTGTTTTGAATGATTATGAGTTTTATTATACACTTTTATATTATTTTTGGGACTAACCTACTAACCGGAGGCCCAGCCCATATTGCTGTTTTATTGCCTGTTTCAGTATTTCGAAGAAAAGGAATATCAAACGGAGTCCAAACGGAATGAAACCTTCGGCAACGTGATTTTTTGGAAGATTGTCATCCTGGAGGCTTGGAGATCAAGTCAAAAGATCCTCGAGGAGCCCAGGAGATAGGGGGAGCCCCCCCTACAGGGCGCGGCCCCCTGTCTCGTGGACCCCTCGGGCACCCCCGACCGACTTCTTTCGCCTATATATTCCCACGTACCCTAAAACCATTGAATATCAAGATAGATCGGGAGTTCCGCCGCCGCAAGCCTCTGTAGCCACCAAAAACCTCTCGGGAGCCCTTCCCGGCACCCTGCCAGAGGGGGATCCCATCACCAGTGGCCATCTTCATCATCCCGGCGCTCTCCATGACGAGGAGGGAGTAGTTCACCCTCGAGGCTGAGGGTATGTACTAGTAGCTATGTGTTTGATCTATCTCTCTCTCTCTCGTGTTCTCTCTCGTGTTCCCTCTATGGCGCGATCTTGATGTATCCCGAGCTTTGTTGTTGTAGTTGGATCTTATGATATTTCTCCCCCTCTACTCTCTTGTGATGAATTGAGTTTCCCCTTTGAAGTTATCTTATCGGATTGAGTCTTTTATGAGAACACTTGATGTATGTCTTGCCGTGTTTATCTGTGGTGACAATGGGATATCATGTGCCTCTTGATGTATGTTTTGGTGACCAACTTGCGGGTTCCGCCCATGAACCTATGCATAGGGGTTGGCACATGTTCTTGACTCTCCGGTAGAAACTTTGGGGCACTCTTTGAAGTACTTTGTGTTGGTTGAATAGATGAATCTGAGATTGTGTGATGCATATCGTATAATCATGCCCACAGATACTTGAGGTGACAATGGAGTATCTAGGTGACATTAGGGTTTTGGTTGATTTGTGTCTTAAGGTGTTATTCTAGTACGAACTCTTCTATAGATCGATCCGAAAGAATAACTTTGAGGTGGTTTCGTACCCTACCATAATCTCTTCGTTCGTTCTCCGCTATTAGTGTCTTTGGAGTGACTCTTTGTTGCATGTTGAGGGATTGTTATATGATCTATCTATGTTATTATTCTTGAGAAAACTTGCACCTAGTGAAAGTATGAACCCTAGGCCTTGTTTCCTATCATTGCAATACCGTTTACGCTCACTTTTACCACTTGTTACCTTGCTATTTTTATAATTTCAGATTACAAATACCTTTATCTACCATCCATATTGCACTTGTATCACTATCTCTTCGCCGAACAAGTGCATCTATACAATTTACCATTGTATTGGGTGTGTTGGGGAGACAAGAGACTCTTTGTTATTTGGTTGTAGGGTTGTTTGAGAGAGACCATCTTCATCCTACGCCTCGTACGGATTGATAAACCTTAGGTCATCCACTTGAGGGAAATTTGCTACTGTCCTACAAACCTGTGCACTTGCAGGCCCAACAACGTCTACAAGAAGAAGGTTGTGTAGTAGACATCAAGCTCTTTTCTGGCGCCGTTGTCGGGGAGGTGAGTGCTTGAAGGTATATCTTTAGATCTTGCAATTGAATCTTTTTGTTTCTTTTTCTATCACTAGTTTAGTTTATAAAAGAAAACAACAAAAAAATGGAGTTAAGTTTGTCTCGTACGGTTCGTCTTTTTAATATCTTTCGTGAGTTTGATGGAAAGGAAATTGTGCTCAAGTGCTAGAAGAAGAATGCATTAGAATGCTTGATACTAAATCTTTGAATGATGAGCATGATTGCAATGTTGTTAGTATGAACTCCTTGAATATCCATAGTATTAATGATGATTGCTCTAGTCATGATGAAAATATCTCTTATGAGCATGTCAACTTTTGTGGAGTGCATGTCTGCATGAACACACCTAATAGAGAAGATATTTATTGCAAGAGGCATAAGCATTTAGAAACTAAATGGTTGCAAGAAAGGCTAGATGTGAGTGCTGAAAATTTAAAATTCCTTTGCCGTACTTGTGAACTTTGCAATAAACATGGTCATTTACATCTCCAATGCAAATTGTTTCATGATCGAATCGAGTCCAAAAATTGTGATGATTTGATCTCCCTTGCACATTACAATGAACTTAGTTTACTTTTGGGTTATGAAGAATTGAAACGCTTACTTAAGGATCTTCCAGAATTTGCCCATAAGAAATTCCTTGATATTGATCTAGAAAAGATTTATATGTTTTGTGCGGAGAATTGCATTGAAAATCCTTATATTGCCAATTACCTAAAGAAAAGAAAGCAAATAGAAGATGATGAGAATACTAATGAAAGGGAAGAGACTTCCCAATATCCTCCTATTATTTCTTATGATGAATCAGGCAACGAGGAGGAGCTTTCTATTCAACCAATCTCGTCAATAAGGAGCTCAAAAAGGAAGGTTGAACCCACACATAATGTGAAGAAGAAAAAGAAAAGAAGGAGCAACAAAGGTAAAAAGGCATCCCTCCCAAATGATGTTGCTCCTACTACTCATTGTGATGATGATAATTGCTTTATTATTGGTGCTATCCATATTTTTAATGATGAGAGTGATTATGCTTATGATATGAAAGGGCCCAAGCTTGGGGAAGCTATGTTTGATGAATATGATATTTTTTGTCTCCCAAGTTTTGATATGCAAAGTTGTTATGATGATAGCATGCCTCCTACTTATGATGATTATATTGATGAAAGTGGGTTTGGAAGAGTGTCAACTTTAGGATTTAGTGATCCAACTATTTTGGAGGATGTTGAACCTTATTGTGATGAATATGAAAGTGGATTTGGAAGAGTATCAACTTTATTTAGTGATTCCACTATCTTGGGAGAGGTTTCAATCGATTATGATGAGAATGAAGTTGCTACTTATGATGATTATTGTGATGAAACTTATGCTATAAAAAGTAGTGATGATTATATTTACAAATCTTGTCATGATTATGATTACCCTTTTTGTGAACATTACTCTTTTAATGTGGAAACAATTTTTAGTGTTCAAGTCTCTTATGGTACTTCCACTATTCCGAATGAGAAGAATTTTGCTTATGTGGAGAGTAGTAAATTTTCAATGCTTGTAGATCATGAAAAGAATGCTTTAGGTGCTGGTTATATTGTTGTATTCATTCATGATGCTACTGAAAATTATTATGAGGGAGGAATATATGCTTGTAGGAATTGCAATAATGTCAAGTTTCCTCCCTATGTGTTGAAAATCTTGAAGTTATGCTTGTTGTGCCATCCTATGCTAGTTGATTATTGTTCCCATAAGTTGTTTGTTCATAAAATCCCTATGCATAGGAAGTGGGTTAGGCTTAAATGTGCTAGTCATATGCTTCATGATGCTCCCTTTATGTTTCAATTCTTATCTTTTATGTGAGCATCATTGCCATCATCATGCCTAGCTAGAAAGGCATTGAAGAAAAGCGCTTGTTGGGAGACAACCCAATATTTATCCTTACTGTTTTTGTGTGTTCACATGATTATTCTACTGTATTAATCATGTTTTATATGTTTTGTTTCAATAAAGTGCCAAGTAGAACCTTTGGGAAGACTTGGGTGAAGTTTATATGATCTTGCTGTAAAAAACAGAAACTTTTGCGCTCACGAGATTAGCCATTTTTTTTACTGAAGAGTGCTTTTAGGTTGATTATTTTTGCAGGTGATTAATAGACAAATTCCTTAGGTCCAGCAATTTATTTAATAATTTTTGGGGTTCCAGAAGTATACGTTTGATACAGATTACTACAGACTGTTCTGTTTTTGACAGATTATGTTTTCTGTGCGTTGTTTGCTTATTTTGAATAATCTATGAGTAGTATCGGAGGGTATGAACCATAGAGAAGTTAGAATACAGTAGATATTACACCAATATGAATTTAGAATGAGTTTATTACAGTACCTAAGTGGTGGTTTTATTTTCTTATACTAACGGAGCTTACGAGTTTTGTTTTGAGTTTTGTGTGGTTGAAAAGTTTTCAAGTTTTGGGTAAAGATTCGATGGACTATGAAATAAGGAGTGGAAAGATCCTAAGCTTGGGGATGCCCAAGGCACCCCAAGGTAATATTCAAGGACAACCAAGAGCCTAAGCTTGGGGATGCCCCGGAAGGCATCCCCTCTTTCGTCTTCGTTCATCGGTAACTTTACTTGGAGCTATATTTCTATTCGCCACATGATATGTGTTTTGCTCGGAGCGTCATTTTCTTTTGTTAGTATTTTCTTTCTATTATTTATAATAATGTTTTGCATCTTTAGTTTCAATAAAAATGTCAAGGATAGCCTTTGCCATGCTTATTTTGCTAGTATACATGTTGCTGTTTGAAAACAGAAAGTTTACCGTTGTTGCAAAAATTCCCTAGAAAAGTAAGAGAATGGTATAATGTTGAATATTTTTGAATATGAAGCTCTGATAAATTTATTACAGTGGTAATTTTCTCTCATAATTTTTGGAGTCAGGGAAGTATTGATACTCTTGCATTCTTTACAGACTGTACTGTTTTGGCAGATTACTGTTATGTTTGCATTGTTTGCATATGTTTGCTTGTTTAATGATTCTATTTGAGGATAGGAGTGTTAAATATGCAGAGGCATTTAGTATTCAATGTTTAATAATAATTTAAGTGATTTGTTACAGTATAAAATGATAAGGTTTTGCATTGGTTTATACTAACCTATCTCACGAGTTCTTGTTGAGTTTGTTGTGAATGAAGCTTTTGATAAAAAGAGAAACCATGATATGAGAGGAATTAAGGAGACACAAAAGTTCAAGCTTGGGGATGCCCAAGGCACCCCAAGATAATATTTCAAGAAGTCTCAAGCATCTAAGCTTGGGGATGCCCCGGTAGGCATCCCACCTTTCTTCTTCAACAACTATCGGTTAGTATCGGTTGAGCCTAAGTTTTTGCTTCTTCACATGAGTTGTGCTATCCTTGAAATGTCATTTTATTTTGTTTTTCTTGCTGTTTGAATACAATACCAAGATCTGAAATTCTTTATTGAGAGAGAGTCTTTGCATAGTTGCATAATTATTTAGCTACTCATTGATCTTCACTTATATCTTTTTGGAGTAGCTTTTCATTTACTCTTGTGCTTCACTTATATCCTATGAGTAAATGGTTGAATGAGTTGAATGTCATAAATCTGAATTTATATATGTTTCATTTGCTTACTCCATGGGGAGTAATGACTTCACATCTAAGAAGTAGAGGTTGTAAATTTATTGACGGTTAGCAGGCATTGTATTGGTCATTTGAACAATTCATGAAAGAATATTGAAGGAAGGGAGGTTTCACATATAAATATATTATCATAGACATCTTTCATAATTGGGAGCACTCATTAAGTATGACATGCTAAAGAGTTGATGTTGGACAAGGAAGACAACGTGATGGGTTATGTTTTCTCGTATCTCAGTTAAAGTATATTATCATGGATCATTCAAACATGTTGAGCTTGCCTTTCCCCCTCATTCTAGCCAAAATTCCTAGCACCAAGTAGAGATACTACTTGTGCTTCCAAATATCCTTAAACCTAGTTTTTGCCATGAGAGTCCACCATACCTACCTATCGATTGAGTAAGATCCTTCAAGTAAGTTGTCATCGGTGCAAGCAATAAAAATTGCTCTCTAAATATGCATGACTTATTAGTGTGGAGAAAATAAGCTTTGTACGAACTTGTTATGGAAGCAATAAAAGCGAAGACTGCATAATAAAGGTCCATATACAAGGGGCAATATAAAGTGACATTCTTTCGCATTAAGATTTTGTGTATCCAACCCTAAAAGCGCATGACAACCTCTGCTTCCCTCTGCGAAGGGCCTATCTTTTACTTTATGTCTTTTACTTTATGCAAGAGTCAAGGTGATCTTCACCTTTCCTTTTTTTCATTTTATCCTTTGGCAAGCACTTTGTGTTAGGGTGATCCTGATATATATATCCAATTGGATGTACGTTAGCATGAACTATTATTGTTGACATCACCCAAAGGTGAATACATTTGGAGGCAACATTATAAGACCCAATCTTTCTTTGTGTCTGATTAAAACTTCATAACCACAAGTATTGCATGAGTGTTAGCAATTGTAGAAGACTATATGATAGTTGAGTATGTGAAGTTAGCTAAATCAAAGCTCTGACATAGACTCTTCCTGAAAGTAAGATGAATTGCAATTGTTTTGATGACTAAGAATGAAGTTTGCTAGTTTTCAAGAAGTTTATGGTCTATGCTTTAACATGTGAATTGCTTGTTACTAGTTCGTGAAAAGTTTTATGAGATGAACTACTGTTATGACATATTATCATGCTAGAAAAGGTGATTAAAATTATCATTGATCAAACTTGAGCACCTTCTAGCATTCACACTTCATAAATTCTTTCTTTTATCATTTACCTACTCGAGGACGAGTAGGAATTAAGCTTAGGGATGCTCATACGTCTCCAACGTATCTATAATTTATGAAGCATTCATGCTATATTACTATGTGTTTTGAATGCTTATGGGTTTTATTATACACTTTTATATTATTTTTGGGACTAACCTACTAACCGGAGGCCCAACCCATATTGCTGTTTTATTGCCTGTTTCAGTATTTTGAAGAAAAGGAATATCAAACGGAGTCCAAATGGAATGAAACCTTCGGCAACGTGATTTTTTGGAAGATTATCATCCTGGAAGCTTGGAGATCAAGTCATAAGATCCTCGAGGATCCTAGGAGATATGGGGC
>NC_041393.1:528049449-528091283 GCF_002162155.2 Triticum dicoccoides
TAAGGGTGCGAGCCCCTTTCTCGTGGACCCCTCGGGCACCCCCCGACCGACTTCTTTCGCCTATATATTCCCACGTACCCTAAAACCATCGAATATCAAGATCGATCGGGAGTTCCACCGCCGCAAGCCTCTGTAGCCACCAAAAACCTCTCAGGAGCCCTTCCCGGCACCCTGCCGGAGGGGGATCCCATCACCGGTGGCCATCTTCATCATCCCGGCGCTCTCCATGACGAGGAGGGAGTAGTTCACCCTCGAGGCTGAGGGTATGTACCAGTAGCTATGTGTTTGATCTCTCTCTCTCTCTCGTGTTCTCTCTATGGCACAATCTTGATGTATCCCGAGCTTTGCTATTGTAGTTGGATCTTATGATGTTTCTCCCCCTCTACTCTCTTGTGATGAATTGAGTTTCCCCTTTGAAGTTATCTTATCGGATTGAGTCTTTTATGAGAACACTTGATGTATGTCTTGTCGTGTTTATCTGTGGTGACAATGGGATATCATGTGCCTCTTGATGTATGTTTTGGTGACCAACTTGCGGGTTCCGCCCATGAACCTATGCATATGGGTTGGCACATGTTCTTGACTCTCCGGTAGAAACTTTGGGGCACTCTTTGAAGTACTTTGTGTTGGTTGAATAGATGAATCTGAGATTGTGTGATGCATATCGTATAATCATGCCCACAGATACTTGAGGTGACAATGGAGTATCTAGGTGACATTAGGGTTTTGGTTGATTTGTGTCTTAAGGTGTTATTCTAGTACGAACTCTTCTATAGATCGATCCGAAAGAATAACTTTGAGGTGGTTTCGTACCCTACCATAATCTCTTCGTTCGTTCTCCGCTATTAGTGTCTTTGGAGTGACTCTTTGTTGCATGTTGAGGGATTGTTATATGATCTATCTATGTTATTATTGTTGAGAAAACTTGCACCTAGTGAAAGTATGAACCCTAGGCCTTGTTTCCTATCATTGCAATACCATTTGCGCTCACTTTTACCACTTGTTACCTTGCTGTTTTTATAATTTCAGATTAGAAATACCTTTATCTACCATCCATATTGCACTTGTATCACTATCTCTTCGCCGAGCTAGTGCATCTATACAATTTACCATTGTATTGGGTGTGTTGGGGACACAAGAGACTCTTTGTTATTTGGTTGTAGGGTTGTTTGAGAGAGACCATCTTCATCCTACGCCTCGTACGGATTGATAAACCTTAGGTCATCCACTTGAGGGAAATTTGCTAATGTCCTACAAACCTGTGCACTTGCAGGCCCAACAGCGTCTACAAGAAGAAGGTTGTGTAGTAGACATCAGAGACCCTAAGCGTAGATCTTTCACGAATTGGGGGGGGGATCCACGAAGAATGCGAAGAACACGAAGAAAAAAAGGGGAAATCAGAAGAAGTAAACACTCAAGAACAAGTCCAATCACACATCTACTAGACTCACAATCACACAAGATCCACAAAGATACAAGAACAACAAAGGGAAAGATACAAGGTAAAGTTCATCCCAAATCCAAAGGAAATGAGGTCTTGATGATCTAGATAGATCCTTCCCTCAAGGGGGTCTTGAATCCCTAAGGATCTTCTCCAATGGAGGCCTTGAACTCCATGGAGTCTTCTCCTTCAAGAGGAAACCCACAAGGGGAGATACATGAGCTAAGCTCTAATGTCTAGTTCTAATCTTAGCTAACCTTAAAAACTGAGAGGATCACGGAATATATAGTCTAGGGGCGAAAGGGTACGTGCCTCAGTGGTAACACGGGCTTTTTAGCCCAATTCGTTGTGAAACTGGGCCTACTGGACAGTCCGGTGGTAAGGACCGGACTGCCCAGTAGTGAAATTTTAGTGCGACCGGACTGTCCGGTAGTGCAATTTCTGCATGCTTCCTTTTCTTCATCTTGACGCTTCCGGTTAGCTCTTGGGTCTTGGGGTCCTTCTCCTTGTCCTCCGGGAAGCTTCCTAGCTGCTTGGTGGCGGTTGCCCTCATATCTAATGATGCACAATGTTCCATGGTGAGGTAGCAACCAAGTCCGATGGATATATTCATGTAAATCTCGAAGAGGAGTGGGTTCACCTTAAGTCTGGTAGGTCGACTTGGGGCTTGAGGTGCTATGAAGGTGTACAATGAGAAGACCGTAGGATGCTCCGCATCATCCCCTCCCCCTTGGGAAAGATCCGACCTCGGATCGAAAACCAAATCACCATGGGAAAGGGATGGCTTCGCCGTGTGGGAGTGGACGATCACCAAGTACCCATCAACTTCAAGCTCCAAAAGGGCACCCTCCAATGTCGCACCATCTAGTGATTCCTTCAAAAGGGGCAAAGACAACAAACACTTGGAAAAACAAATGTGGTTAGCGTTAGGGCAAAACCAAGCATTCAAGAGGTGATTCACCAAACAAGTGTCGTCATCATGCAAAGCATATGGTGTGACAAAGCATTGTGACATGGCATGTAAGCATATCAATCGAGCACAAGCAAAGATATCATGGGGACAAGCATGTAAGTGTGAGGTAGTGATGCAAATATGTTGGACAAGTGAATAAGCATCTACCTCAAGGTCATAGCAAACATGGGCAAAGTGCTCAAAGAAAGGTCTATGGTAGGCATAGGAATCATTCACAACACCAAATAAAATGAAGTGTCTAAACACATGGGTCAAGTGCAATACAATCCAAGCATAATGTGCATAGGGTGTAGTGAATATAGTGTGGCACTCAACACAATAGAAAGAGCATTTGTTCATCATGTGTGAGGCAATCAAGTCAAGCATGTGACAAGCAATGGGACATGGCATATGTGAAGAAGTAATATTGTTGCAACCAAACATATGATAGGAGCAAGTAGTCCAAGAATTGGATGCAAAACACAAGGTATATATATATATATATCATGAAGCATGGAGATGTGGTAATCATGGGTGAAAGCAATATCTCGAACATGCGTGCAAATGGTGCAAGCAACACATGAAGTATGATCCACAATATCCAAGCTCAAGAAGGATGTCACTTTGAAGGCGTGTCCTTGTGCATTCTTCATAATGCCGAAGTGGAAGCAAATGCGGTGTAGAAGCGAGTCGTGATAGAATGTATGAGGCTCGTTTTCAAGAGCTCGAATGGTCAACTCGCGTGAAGTGGAAGTCGACACAAAGTCCAAGTATCCTACACATGCACACAATAAAACAGAGAACGTATGTGCATGGTAGATAAACACATCAGCTGTCATGATGGTTCTCTTCTCTTGCACGTAACCGTTAAAAGCAAAAGTGCATGAATAATATGATGCAACAATGGTGATATTCATGGCACTAGGTATGTGGTGCAAAGAAGTAAGACAAGCATGCTTCACAAGTAATATGTCAAAATCTCGAAACATATGTGAGAATTCTATGGGGGCAATCTCATGAGCAAGACTATAAGCATTGTTGCACTCAATACATGGCAAGTCATCTGGCATGAGAGAGGCAACACATGGACATATATGACAAGAAGCAATATGAATCATGTGCAAAGCATATAGATGGTTGTCATCAACCGCATGAAATGAGCAAGTATGAATCATGGGTGATGCAACATAAGCAAGCATCTCAATCAAGTCGTGCAAACTAGTGAAGCGAAGATGCAACACACTAGAGTAAATCATGGCAATCATGTCATGTGAGCAAATAATAGGCATAGACAATGCACATGACATGTCACAAGCACGAACACAAAGCAAGATCATAGTATCATCATAGGGGTGGGTCACAAATGGAACATGGCAACAACAAGAGATATCTCCACCAAGCTTGCAAATACACATACAAGTACTAGAATCAGTCATCATGTGTAATGCAAAGCATGGGTCACAATTGCATGGAAAAGGCATAGGAATGGGCATATCATGCAAAGTGAACATGGCAAGATGGGCATATGATATGTAATGGAAAATAACCCATAGCCAAGTGAGGGCCATGTAGAAGAAATGTGCGAAGACTTTGCGCGAAAAGAGCGGTGGGAAAAACAATCCACGTGATCCCAAGTCCTCATTGCTCTCTAGAGCTCATTTTGTCAACTCGTGGGATTGCGAGGTTGACAAGTATTCATGGGTACCTACACAAAAGAGACACAAACCAAAGAAATTGTGTGTGTGGTAAATGTACACATCATCCATCATGATGTGTATGTGCACGTGTGAATTAGCACAAGATAAGCATCGCTCAAAGAAATTTGATGCATGGTATAAGAACATGTCATCCATCATGAAAGAATAGTTGTTATGTATAACACGAAGGGGATGCAAATTGAGCATACAATTATATGGCACATCAATAGCATTTTCATTCATGGGAAACATATGGTGCACATAATTATTGGGATCATGCAATGGATGGGGTGGATCAAAATCTCCTAACATGTATGAGGAAACTATGGGGGTCTCCTCATGCACAACATTGGAAACAGCATATGGAGAAAATGGACAACATCCAAAACAATGCATATCCGAAGCTAGGTGGGCATGGCATGGCATATGAGATAAATGATGCAAAGGGAGCATATCAATATCATCACAAGAAAAACAAATGCCAATAACCATGGGCTTGTCATCTATGCCATATGTGCAAATTGGGTTTATTTTAATGGCATATGCATAGTCACTATGAAGAGATTGCAAATAAGACATATGGTTGATCTCATGCACAGCATATGACAAGTCAAGTGGATTATCAAACATGATGTGACCAAGGGAATTGTCATAAGAAATCCTATGTAACATGGCATCACAACTAATAGACTCCACATGAGAATCATCATACTCATCATAAATGGGCAAGAAATCATCACATGAGGAAGTCGCACTAGCATGAATCATGGAAATAGGTGGATCAACATCATGCAAGCAAGCAATGTCAAGAATGTCCACTAGTGGGACTAGCGCATCACCGTCACCTTTGTTACCTTTGTCATTCCATTCATGTGGTGTAAGTGAGGTGGGAAAGACCAAATGGTGGTCATCTTCATCTTGATGGAATCATGTGGGGGTGCATCATATTCCACCATGGCCATCGTCTTGTCCAAAGGGAGGACGAAGTCGTCGAGGATCGGCGCGTCATCATAAATGGGACCTAGCACCAAATGAGAAGACATGATAGAGGTAGAGGTCAAGTCATTAGTGTTGAAATTGGCCTCATAAGACCTATGAACTATCTCACTCTCTCTATGTGGTGGTTCACTCACTCCATCAAAGTAGGTGCACTCAATCTCACATATGGTGGAGTCACTCCTACTCTCAATATGGTGGCAAAAGTCACTCAAGTCATCATACGTCTCCGTGGTCGAAAGGAAAATCCCATGCTCAACCATCTCGTCATCGTTGCCATGGATGAAGGCCGAAGATGGCACATCATCACTCTCCTCCATGACCGAAGGGAAAATCCCATGCGCGATCATCTCGTTGCCGTCGCCGTGGATGAAGGCCGAAGATGGCACATCATCACTCTCGCCTCCTAAGATGGAAGCATCATCCTTTCTCGCCACCTTGTCGCTCACCTTCAAAGCTTGGTCCTTGAAGGTCTTCGTGGTCATACTTGTCGCCGCACCATCTTGAAAAAGAGTCGAGGTAGACTAGGCATCATCAATGCCAAAAAGAGGGATGCCGGTGAAGTCGAACTTGGGAGCATCATCTTGGAGCTCGTCGGGCTTGGACATCGTGGTGGTACTAGCCTCATGCTTGTCGTAGAGCTTGGTCGTTGTGAAGTGTGCTTGGGGTGGAGAAGCCTTGGCCTTCATGAGTTCTTGTTCCGCCTTGAGAGCACCAATGTAGTTGTCGTCGAGGGACTTGTAGTTCTCGAGGAAGATAGTCTTGGAGATGTCGTTGTGCAATCCCATCATGAAGTGGAACTTCATCGAAATGGGGTCGTCCACGCCGGCTTGTTGCGAGGCAATCGCCATCTCCTTGAAGTACACATTGATGGACTTGGATCCTTGGGTGGTGTTCTCCAATTGGCGTAGAAGTTGTTCCGTTTAGGTTGGAGGAACGAACTCTCGCCTCAAATCTCTCTTCATCTTGGGCCAACTCATGTCGTAGCTCTCCGAAGGTGTGTGAAGCCACCATGTTTATGCGTAATCGTGGAAGTTTCTTGTTGCGAACTTCACTTGATCTTTGGGAGGAACTTGATGTAGCTTGAGGTAGTCGTCCATTAGGCGCTCCCATTTGAGATACTCCTCAGGTTCTTGAGTTCCATAAAAAGGAATCATGTGGTCGGTGTCGAGTTTGTAGTAGCTCGTGGAAGTCGCGGACTTGAGCTTGGGGAGCTTCTCTTGAGCATAGTCTTGGGGTGCTTGTTGGCAAAGATGTCATATGTCCGTAGGCGAAGATGCCTTGAAGTTGCTTGGCGAAGATGCCAATGGAGATGGTGAAGTCATTGAGCGGTAGTTGGTGTTGAGCTCTTGACCTTCACGTTCTTGGTGGTGATGGTGTCGATGCCGATGTGATCTTGCCGGAGATGGTAGCTCGGAAGGATGTGCTCTTGAGCGTCTTCTCGAAGATGAGGAAGATCTCTTGTAGGACCTGATGAGGGCTTTGATCTCCTCCATTTGAGCTTGCATCTGGGTGTTCAAGTTGTTATTCGTGGCATCGAACTCGTCGTTGTTGTAGACCGAAGGTGAAATGCCTTGCCTATCCATCACAAGACTCGAGTAGAGGTGAGTAGGAAATGAGATAAACAATACCAAGTTACCTTTTCCCAAAGTTGAGGATGTATCCCGTTTCACTCAATGTGAAATGAAATAATAGTGGAATTGGTACCAGACATGTTCACTCACACCTATCAAGTATATCTTATGGTGGAGCTCGGTGAGGATACTCGCACAAAAAATTTGATGCAAAATGTTAGCAAGAGTCAATAATGTTGAAAGAGATTCACAAATTCGCAATTGAAACAAGTAGACTGATACGTCTCCAACGTATCTATAATTTTTGATTATTCCATGCTATTATATTACCCCTTTTGGATGTTTATGGGCTTTATTTTACACATTTATATCATTTTTGTGACTAACCTACTAACTGGAGGCCCAGCCCGTATTGCTGTTTTTTGCCTGTTTCAGTATTTCGAAAAAAAGGAATATCAAACGGAGTCCAAACATGAAACCTTCGGGAGCGTGATTTTTGGAACGAACGTGATCCAGAGGACTTGGAGTGCAAGTCAAGAAGCAATCGAGGTGGCCAGGAGATAGGAGGGCGCGCCCACCCCTCTTGGGCGCCCCCTGTCTCCTGGGCCCCTCGAGCAGCCACCGACGTACTTCTTCCTCCTATATATACCTACGTACCCCAAAAACATCCAGGGAGCCATCGAAACACAATTTCCACCGCCCTAACATTCTGTATCCGCGAGATCCCATCTTGGAGCCTTCGTCGGCGCTCCGACGGAGGGGGAATCGACCACGGAGGGCTTCTACATCAACACCATAGCCCCTCTGATGAGTTGTGAGTAGTTTACCACAGACCTTCGGGTCCATAGTTATTAGCTAGATGGCTTCTTCTCTCTTTTTGGATCTCAATACAATGTTCTCCCCCTCTCTTGTGGAGATCTATTCGATGTAAACTCTTTTTGCGGTGTGTTTGTCGAGATCCGATGAATTGTGGGTTTATGATCAAGTTCATCTATGAGAAATATTTGAATCTTCTCTAAATTCTTTTATGTATGATTGATTTATATTTGCAAGTCTCTTCGAATTATCAGTTTGGGTTGGCCTACTAGATTGATCTTTCTTGCCATGGGAGAAGTGCTTAGCTTTGGGTTCAATCTTGCGGTGTCCTTACCCAGTGACAGAAAGGGTTGCAAGGCACGTATTGTATTGTTGCCATCGAGGATAAAAAGATGGGGTTTATATCATATTGCTTGAATTTATCCCTCTACATCATGTCATCTTTCTTTATGCGTTACTCTGTTCTTATGAACTTAATACTCTAGATGCATGCTGGATAGCGGTCGATGTGTGGAGTAATAGTAGTAGATGCAGGCAGGAGTCGGTCTACTTATTGCGGACGTGATGCCTATATACATGATCATGCCTAGATAATCTCATAATTATTCGCTTTTCTATCAATTGCTCAACAGTAATTTGTTCACCCACCGTAATACTTATGCTATCTTGAGAGAAGCCTCTAGTGAAACCTATGGCCCCCGGGTCTATCTTTTATCATATAAGCTTTCAATCTACTTTTATTTGCATCTTTACTTTTTGCATCTATATCATAAAATACCAAAAAAAAATTATCTTATCATACTATCTCTATCAGATCTCACTTTCGCAAGTGGCCGTGAAGGGATTGACAACCCCTTTATTGCGTTGGTTGCGAGTTTGTTGTTTGTTTGTTTAGGTGCGTGGGACTTTTGAGGAGCCTCCTACTGGATTGATACCTTGGTTCTCAAAAACTGAGGGAAATACTTACGCTACTATTGCTGCATCACCCTTTCGTCTTCAAGGAAAACCAACGCAAGCTCAAAACGTAGCAAGAAGGATTTCTGGCGCCGTTGCCGGGGGGTCTTCGCTCAAGTCAAGACATACCAAGTACCCATCACAAACTCATCTCCCTCGCATTTACATTATTTGCCATTTGCCTCTTGTTTTCCTCTCCCCCAATTCACCCTTGCCATTTTATTTGCCCTCTCTTTTCCAACCTCTCTCTCTCTTTTTCGCTTGCCTTTTTCTGTTTGCTCTTGTGTTAGATCATTTACCTTGTCATTATGGCTAGTTCCTTATCCGCTCCTATGTCTCCCGAGTTTGAAGTTCTTCACTTCAAGCAAAGGCAAGGAGAAAACTTAAAAGATGCTTGGTATAGGATGATGGAATCTTATTGCAAGTGCACCCTAGAGGTGAACTTTAGAATTCTTCTTCACAATTTTTATGTTGGGCTAAATATGACGCATAGACAACTCTTGGATTGCATTGCCAAGGGAAATTTTATTGAAATTGATCCTAGTATTGCTCATGAAATTATAGAGGGAATAGTGGGAACACTACCTCAAAAGGGAGGATCACATCCTACCCAAGAAGAAATACAAGTGTTTGGAAAGATTTGTGAAGTAACAATTTTTTTACAAAAGTCTCTTGAGCCTCTTAAAAGTGTTAGCGGAAATCTTCACCGCATGAATATGTTGATTACTCTTAGCAATAAGCGGTTGGATTCTTTAGATCTAAAAATTTCCGAGTATGAAGGGAAACGTAAAGAACCTCCCGGATTCGAGCATGACTCCGCTAAAAAACTGAAAATTAAAGATGGCACTACTTAGATCTATCTTCGCTTTTATGCCTAACTAGGGGCGTTAAACGATAACGCTAGTTGGGAGGCAACCCAATTTTTCTTTGTGTTTTTTGTTTTTGTTCCTGTTTAGTAATAATTTTTGCATCTACCTTCTGTTTAGATGTGTTTTTATGTCTTAATTAGTGTTTGTGACAAGTAAAACCTATGATGATAGTTGATTTGATTCTGCTGAAAAACAGAAACTTTGCACTCACGAGAAAAAATTCAATAAATCACAGAAACGTGCTTTTGCATTTATTCTTTTTGCTGATGATCAATAAACAAATTTTCCAGGACTTCCTATTTTAGTAGGATTTTTAGAGTTCCAGAAGTTTGCATTAGTTACAGATTGCTACAGACTGTTATGTTTTTGACAGATTCATTTTTTCGTGTGTTGTTTGCTTATTTTTATGCATCTATGGCTAGTATTAAGTGGTATGAACCATAGAGAACTTGGAATACAGTAGGTTTAACACCAAAATAAATAAAGAATGAGTTCATTACAGTACCTTATGTGGTGATTTTGTTTTCTTTCACTAACGGAGCTTATAAGATTTCCTGTTGAGTTTTGTGTTGTGAAGTTTTCAAGTTTTGGGTAAAGCTTTGATGGACTATGGAATAAAGAGTGGAAAGAGCCTAAGCTTGGGGATGCCCAAGGCAACCCAACATATTCAAGAATAGCCAAAAGCCTAAGCTTGGGGATGCCCCGGGAAGGCATCCCCTCTTTCGTCTTCGTTCATTGGTAACTTTACTTGGAGCTATATTTTTATTCGCCACATGATATGTGTTTTGCTTATATTAGTCTTTGCTTTTTAGTTTACCACAATCATCCTTGTTGTACACACCTTTTGGGAGAAGCCTACTTGACTGAATTTATTAGAATATGCTATGTGCTTCACTTATATCTTTTGAGCTTGATAGTTTTTGCTCTAGTGCTTCACTTATATCTTTTAGAGCACGGCGGTGGCTTAATTTTTTAGAAATTGCTAGTCTCTCATGCTTCACTTATATTATTTTGAGAGTCTTTTAGAACAGCATGGTATTTGCTATGGTTACAAATTGGTCCTAGAATGGTAGGCATCCAAGTTGGGTATAATAAAAACTATCATAGGAAGTGAATTGGATGCTATGATCAATTTGATACTTGATAATTGTTTTGAGATATGGAGGTAGTGATATTAAAGTCATGCTAGTTGGGTGATTATGAATTTAAAGAATGCTTGTGTTGAAGTTAGCAAGTCTCGTAGCATGCACGTATGGTTAAAGTTGTGTAACAAATTTGAAACATGAAGTGTACTGGCTTGTGCATCCTTATGAGTGGCGGTCAGGGACGAGCGATGGTATTTTGCTACCAATCTATCCCTCTAGGAGCATGCGCATAGTGCTTGATTTTTGATGACTTCTAAATTTTTGCAATAAGTATATGAGTTCTTTTGACTAATGTTGAGTCCATGGATTATACGCACTTTTACCTTTCCACCATTGCTAGCCTCTTCGGTACCGTGCATTGCCCTTTCTCACCTTGAGAGTTGGTGCAAACTTCGCCGGTGCATCCAAACCCCGTGATATGATACGCTCTATCACACATACACCTCCCTATATATTCCTCAAAACAGCCACCATACCTACCTATTATGGCATTTCCATAGCCATTCCGAGATATATTGCCATGCAACTTTCCACCGTTCCGTTTATCATCATGACATACATTACTTTTGTCGTATTGCCATTGCATGATCATGTAGTTGACATCATATTTGTGACAAAGCCACCATGCATAATTTTTCATACATGTCACTCTTGATTCATTGCACCATCCTGGTACACCACCGGAGGCATTCATATAGAGTCATATCTTGTTCTAGTTTCGAGTTGTAATTCATATGTTGTAATAAATGAAAGTGTGATGATCATCATTATTAGAGCATTGCCCAAAAAAAGGCCCAAAAAAAAGAAAGGCCAAAGAAAAAAAATAAAAAAATAAAAAAAATAAAAGGGGCAATGTTACTATCTCTTTTTCCACACTTGTGCTTCAAAGTAGCACCATGTTCTTCATGTAGTGAGTCTCATATCTTGTGCTTCAAAGTAGCACCATATTTTTCATATAGTGAGTCTCATTTGTTATCACTTTCATATACTAGTGGGAATTTTTCATTATAGAACTTGGCTTGTATATTCCTACGATGGGCTTCCTCAAATGCCCTAGGTCTTCGCGAGCAAGCAAGTTGGATGCACACCCACTAGTTTTCTTTTGTTGAGCATTCATTTATAGCTCTAGTGCATCTGTTGCATGGCAATCCCTACTCCTCATGTTGACATCAATTGATGGGCATCTCCATAGCCCGTTGATTATCCTCGTCAATGTGAGACTTTCTCCTTTTTTGTCTTCTCCACACAATCCCCATCATCATATTCTATTCTACCCATAGTGCTATATCCATGGCTCACGCTCATGTATTACGTGAAGGTTGAAAAAGTTTGAGATTATTTAAGTATGAAACAATTTCTTGGCTTGTCATCGGGGGTGTAGAATTTGGGAACATCTTTGTGTGACGAAAATGAAGCATAGCCTAACTATATGATTTTGTAGGGATGAACTTTATTTAGCCATGTTATTTTGAGAAAACATGATTGTTTTGATTAGTATGCTTGAAGTGTTACTATTTTTTTATCAATATGAATGTTTATTTTGAATCATTTGGATTTGAACATTCATGCCACAATAAAGAAAATTACATTGAGAATTATGCTAGGTCGCATTCCACATTAAAAATCTGTTTTTATCATTTATCTACTCGAGGACGAGCAGGAATTAAGCTTGGGGATGCTTGATACGTCTCCAACGTATCTATAATTTTGATTATTCCATGCTATTATATTACCCCTTTTGGATGTTTATGGGCTTTATTTTACACATTTATATCATTTTTGAGACTAACCTACTAACCGGAGGCCCAGCCCGTATTGCTGTTTATTTTGCCTATTTCAGTATTTCGAAGAAAAGGAATATCAAATGGAGTCCAAACGGAATGAAACCTTCAGGAGCGTGATTTTTGGAACGAACGTGATCCAGAGGACTTGGAGTGCAAGTCAAGAAGCAATCGAGGCGGCTAGGAGATAGGAGGGCGCGCCCACCCCTCCTGGGCGCACCCCCTGTCTCCTGGGCCCCTCGAGCGGCCACTGACGTACTTCTTCCTCCTATATATACCTACGTACCCCGAAAACATCCAGGGAGCCACCGAAACACAATTTCCACCGTCGTAACCTTCTGTATCCGTGAGATCCCATCTTGGAGCCTTCGCCGGTGCTCCGCCAGAGGGGGAATCGACCATGGAGGGCTTCTACATCAACACATAGCCCCTCCGATGAGTTGTGAGTAGTTTACCACAGACCTTCGGGTCCATAGTTATTAGCTAGATGGCTTCTTCTCTCTTTTTGAATCTCAATACAATGTTCTCCCCCTCTCTTGTGGAGATCTATTCGATGTAAACTCTTTTTGCGGTGTGTTTGTCGAGATCCGATGAATTGTGGGTTTATGATCAAGTTTATCTATGAGAAATATTTGAATCTTCTCTGAATTTTTTTATGTATGATTGAGTTATCTTTGCAAGTCTCTTTGAATTATCAGTTTAGGTTGGCCTACTAGTGTCAGGACCCCGACTCAATGTCACATCGATCTAGCCTGTAAAACCTCATATCACCTTGCGGCCTCACGCACGGTATTCCATGGGTGTCGCCTTACCTTTGCCCGGGACCATTTGCGCCTTTTGGCTCACGTATATGATGATGTCGCTAGCATCCATATGATAAGGAGCCCGGGCTGACATGACTAGTCGTAAACCCAAAGTGGCACAGACTTACAGGGGCAGGCATCCATGACCCAGCATCGAACGCGTCGGTCATCAGCAAGTGGGTCCGGGCTGTAGCACTGGGCTACCAGGACTCCGGTAAACCGGGCTGTAGCGGGCTAACAGGGCTCCGATACTCAATGCGTGACATTTCCCCGAAGGGACAGACACAAGAACGAAGAAGGACACATGCCGGCCAGCCTAAGTGTTCCGGAGCAGTAGTGGGCTACCAAGGCTCAGTGGAAACACTAGGAGACATTTCCCGGTAAGAGAGGCAACTAAGAATAAACAACTAGATAGTCAGATCCCACACATACCAAGCATTTCAATAACATACACACAATATGCTCGATATGTGCAAATACAACATGGCATCACAACATGACTCTACAACTCAAGTATTTATTCATTAGGCTCCGAGGAGCGAGATATTACAAACAGGGGTCTCATGACCCGACATTCAGAGCATACAAATCAAAGCACAAGCGGAAGCTATCATGTCTGAGTACAGACATCTATAAATGAAAAAGGCTGAGAAGCCGGACTATCTACCAGATCCTGCCGAGGGCACAAGATCGTAGCTGAGGTATCAAGCTAAACATCGAAGTCCACACAGAACTACTAGAGAGACCGAAGTCTCTCTGCAAAAACATAAAATAGGCAAACGTGAGTACAAATGTACCCAGCAAGACTTACATCAGAACTAACTACATATGCATCATTATCAACAAAGGGATGGTGGGGGTTTAACTGCAGCAAGCCAGCTTTGACTCGGTGGCTATCCTGAACTACGACTGCAAGTAACTCTTTTGAGGTGGCGCACACGAGTCCACATATTCACCATATCAATACACCACTATGGATCTGCTCACGTCTCCCTACGAGAACGCCATCCATAGCACTCACGCTTATCTTGCGCATTTTAAAGTATCCACTTTCACTTGTCTATGAACTGTACAGGCAACCCAGAAGTCCTTTTCCGCGGACACGGCTATTCGAGTAGATGATGTTAACCCTGCAGGGGTGTACTTCTTCACACACGCTCTCACCACTTACCGTCGTTTACATGACATGTACTCGGCAACCTTCAAGCGGAAGCCCAACGTGGGTGTCGGCCACGGCCTACCTAAACACTCAAGTCTCTAGTCCAGGTTTATCGCCTATTCGGGTTCCATCCATGAGGAGATCCGGCCGGGGTTTCGCTCACAGCCCCAAACGATGTGAACAGGGTTCCCGAGACACCAAACGGGCGCCCGGTACACCGTGCCACGTGCCTACCGCATCACAGCCCACCCCTCCGGTCAGTGCTGCCCACGGCCTCCAGCATACTACAAACACCAGAAACTACTTGCAACTCCTGGACAGAGGACAAGGGTGATCAAGAAGCCGAGAGGGTCCATTGGTTTCGGGCCCAATGCGTGGTAGTAGCTGAATCATGGATCACAAACACAGAACTCAGTTCCTGAGGACGGCTGCAATGAGACAACCCACCATGTACTCCTACATGGCCTCTCACCGCTACCTTTACCAAATCGTGTTCACACGCTTAGCTCACACACCGTAGGACATGTTCACCCACCTCTGATTCATCCCGGATGAATCAGACCTGACACAACTCTAAGCAATAGCAGGCATGACAAACAAGCATGAATGAGTAGGCACAACAGGGCTCAAACAACTCCTACTCATGCTAGTGGGTTTCATCTATTTACTGTGGCAATGACAGGTCATGCAAAGGATAAAAGGGGTTCAGCTACCGCAGCAAGTAACAGTTGAATCGTTGTTTGTCCTAATGCAGTAAAAGAGAGCAGGAGCGAGAGAGTGGGATTGTATCGGAATGAACAAGGGGGTTTTGCTTGCCTGGCACTTCTGAAGATAGCATTGAGTCTTCATTAGTGTCAGCGATCACAACGTCGGAACATCGTCTACCGAGAGGGGACAAACACCGACAAACAAAGAAGAAACACAATCAATGCAATGCACAATATGATGCATGATCATGACATGGCAATATGTTGTGGTTTGAGCTAATGCAACTAGCAACAGATTAAATGAAGTTGGTTTGAATACAAGATTCAAATTCAAACTCCATATGTGGATATTTAAATGCCATTTATATCATTTGTGCTAAACAGCAGCTATAAGTTGTTCTAACATGCATGAAAATGGTACAGATGGATTCCTTGAATTTTTCTGATAATTTTTCATATATAAATTATTTCATTCTGAGCTACGGTTGATTTTATATGATTTTTAGAAGTTTAGGGCATTTTCTGAAAATAATAAATCATTTCTGATTTATTAAAATCCCAGAAACAAATACTGTGTCATCATGACGTCACTATGATGTCAGCAGGTCAACAGACGCTGCTGCTGGTCAAACCTGACCAGTGGGGTCCACTGGTCAGTGACTGGGGCTGGTTAGTGTCGCTGACATGTGGGCCCAGTCAACGGCCACGTCAGCGCGGTCAAAACTGACGCATGGGGCCACTGTAATTAGATTAAACTTAATCTATTTTAGTTAGCCGGTTAGTTAGGCGGTGGGGCCCGGCTGTCTGTGACACGGTGCGGTGGTTAGTGGCTAATTAAGCCAGCCACGTCAGCTTGGTCAAACCCAGGTCAACTCGCCGGAGTTGACCCGCGGCTCGTCGCCGGCGACGCTAGCAACGGCGGAGGGCGTCGGAAACGCTCCTCCGGCGACCAAAAGAGCAGCGGAGGGGCTCTACGGGATGCCCAGGCTCACGCGCATCTAACAGGGCAAACGGGAGAAGCTAGGGTGGCCGGAGGCGACGGCAATCATGACGACGGCGGCGGCCGGAGTTCGGGCACCTGCGGGTTTGGCGTTAGGGAGCACGGCAGGAGGAGCTGGGGCGTGCTACGGGCTCCTGAGATCGCGGTGAGCACGACGGTGGGCTCGGGAACGATCTACGGTGACTGTGGCCACGGCCACGCCATGGCCGGCGGCGAGAAGCTCTCGGCCGCGGTGGAAAAAGAAGCTAGGGAACGAGCGCGAGCTTGAGAGAAGAGGGAAGAGGAAGAGGGGCTCACCGCGAGTGCATAGGTGGCCTCGGTGTGCTCAGGGAAGGTCCGGAGCCGACGAATCGGGCGACGGCGACCGGCGGGTCCGAGGAGGGGAAAAGCGTCAGGGCGGCGCTTCGGGGCTTCTCCGGTCGCGTGAGCCGACGGGGAGGACGAGGGAGGCACTGCGGAGCTCGGGAGCGCGTCGGAGAGGAGAGGGGGTGGCGGTGGCCGCGAGGGAGCTTGTCGGCGGCGACGGCTGCGTTCAGGCGAGTGAGAGAGAGGAAGCAGAGGAGAGGAGGGCCACGGGGAGAGTGATAGAGAGGTTGAGGGGGTTCGGCATCTCCGTGGCGTTGCGGGAGACGTCCAGGGGGAGGAGGTGGCCGGGGCGCGTGGCCGCGCGCGCCGGGCGCATGCCCGTCCTCCTGGCAGGGAGGAAGACGACAGGGGAGGGGGAAGCGGCGGTGGGCTGGGTCGTGCTGGGCCGGTTGGTGGCGCCAGGTAAGTGGCTGGAGGAGCTGGGCCAGGTAGGTTTCTCTCTCTCTCCTTTCTCGTTTCTATTTTCTGCAATTGGTTTTGATTTGATTTAAAATATCAAATCATTTTTCTAAAACTTTCTGTAAATTGTATGTGAGCTCAGGAACTAGTCCAAGGTCACAGGCAACTTACAAAAATATTTGAACTTTATTTCTTATATAATAGAAATAAATTCAACTCAAATATGTCATTGGTTTAAGTCAAAGGCCCAAAAATAAATAATTCTGTGATTCCAAAAAACATTGGTTTGAATTTTACCTCTTACCAATATTTTCACAGAGTAACAGGAACATTTCTTTGGACTCATTTGATGAGATTTAAATGTTGGTTATTTTTAGAGGTCTTCTGAGGCTTTTGAAAAATCCTCAATTCAAATTTCATTTGAATTAAAACATGATGCTCACATGAGGGTCTAGCCTAGTGCATAACAGGACCAGGGATGTGACAACTCACCCCCACTAAACAAAAATCTCGTCCCGAGATTCGAGCGTAGGGTAAGGTGAAGGGGGAACGCAAACTAGCACAATCTTCACGATCCAGGTTGCACTTCAAATGAACGTTGATTCGTTCACCATCATTGTCTCGAAGTCTTGCTCTGAGAACTCCAACTATCATGACAACGAGAGGAAGGAAAGACCCTAAAAGAATCGTTCTTCTCGAAGGTCGAACAACTCAGGATTAACTCACGGAATGAGACATAGCAACATCTCTTGAGCTGAGAGACGAAGCACACCTCTAGCGGAATGGAGTGGAACAAATGACGGAGGTTTACCAGGTAGACTACAATTCCACACTTAGGAAGGTGGTGAACGGTTGTCAGCGCAGCGAGGAGTTAAGTTGACATGAAACCATAACGAGACATCTTAGAGGAGGTGACTCGTAGAATATATCCCCCTTAAGTGGCAAAAAGAATTACCTTTGATTCAGAGATCATTGAAACTCTTTATACCAACTTAGGGAAATTCTCGAACGATCGTTTAGAGGGGTTCGGTAGAATGGCATACTTGGACTAGTATGGATGATGTGGATTACCTTGTTGAAGACAACGTAATGGATGAACTTGCCTACCACCGGAAATGGAAGGGACCCATGGTAGAATGGCACATTGGCGGTGCAAGCTGGGAACAAAATGCAAATGCTGGGAATGATTCTGGTAACTGGGGAAGAACCCAACAGTAGAGAGTGAATTCACTGTTTGAAAAGGTCATAGAATTGCTGAGGAAACTGAGAGCACTATGCAGTTAATGCCGACGATCAAACCTAGCACTTGCGCGTGCTCTCAAGAACTTGAGCATTTCCATAATCATCAGGGTTTTACCAACATCCGTGTCAAGGATCCTGGCAACACAACGTACTACCACGATGAATACTGATGGACGATGCAGATGCAAAAGAAGATAACACCTTCTCAGATTTCATCTTAGCGAGGCCAAGGGGCAAATCTAGACGATCAACCGAGAGACATTTAGCACTCCGCTTCTAATGTTCTCCTTGATGTACTAGCGTATCCCATTCCTTGAAATGGTCTGGTATCTAGAACATCAAGTAAAGGTCGGACTTCGGAAACACAAAAATCCATAAGGAACAACTACTAGAATAAGTTCTACGAGATCCTTATGGGTAGGTGGCTTACTTCTTCAATCAAGATACTACAACAATAGGTCTTCCGGCGGGGTGTGTTGGCCACGACATCCACTTTACCGGTTATCGCGAGACCAATATTATAGTTCTTGGGAAATGTTCCAACCATCACATCTGCCTGAGATTTAGATCTGGTTGGTGTCAGGATATTCCAGACTCATCGAGTCTAGGAAGAAATATGAAAGTTTGCAACACAAATCGACGAGATGACGTTGCAAGATTCTCGGGAAATGAATTACGATAGCAAGCTCCAAAACATGAGCTGGTTCTGCTACAACATGTGAACACGTTGTCCAAGACAAGCATCACCACAAAGTAGTCTTATAATAAAACACTACCGAGTTCAGGAGGGGGAACCATCAGCGAGGATATCAAAGTTTTGTACAAATCCGTCTGGTACCTTCGGGACTAGCACTTAGAACTTATTAACCTTGAACAAATCAATCAGTGGCTTGGTGTGCTAGGGACACATATAGAATGGAGGTTGCAAGTCTCCGAACCACAGAATACTTCGCACGTATGCATGACTGATTTGGGATGATTCCAAAGGAAACAACATTGACTTTCTCGAATCCACGGCGGCAACTTGCATCAAATGCACATGAACTGGAGGAAGTCACTTCTTACATCCGAACATATGCTTCATGAACTAGCATGAAGAAATGCTTTCAAAAGTTTCCAACACTAGCTTAATGTTCAACAAAATCATGGAGGAGATAAGGATGTTGTCAATGGGCTCAACAACAAATCATCCGGGTTTCCTTTTAAAAGTAATTCCATAGTTAAGTGAACAGGGTGATAGCATTGGTCAGACCAAAGAATATAATGGTGTATGCTCGAGGAAAAACCACGAGTAAGACAACATTACGAACATCGTTGGTTCTGACTTGATTTGAGGATAGCCCACACCCAAATCAAAGGTTGGACAAGATGATAGGTCCATTAACTGATCACGAGGGTCAGTCGATGAAATATCAACTTTCTTCAACACACACATACAAAGGACATCCCTTTGAAATGAACTAAGTCAGGTAAGCTTTTATCTTCCAACTCTCCAAGTTGTTGTTTGGCTTAACAGACTAGCTCAGGGGTATCCAACACAGATTCTTGGAGAAAAAAGTGGTTTATTGGAAAACCAACTTGCTCACGAGCTCAACATAACAGTCAGGGGACAACCTGGTGATACTTCCGAGAAGGAATTCGGAAAATCACGAACCACCGGTATGTTACTAAGCTCGAGAACAATCTTGCTTTCCATGACAGGACGATATGATCACAAGAACGAGGGATCAGCACAATCCTAACTCATTGATCGAGGGGTGCACCGGAAATAAGGACTAGGTAGCACAATCAACCTTAGGGTGACGATTCAATAATCAACACGCTAAGAATGAGGTTATCGTCCATTTAACTACCAGGCAACGGAGTTGCTAGCAGTATTGATTTCACACACCACGATTCACTTGTCGGCATTCCGGTTACAAAAACACGGAAACCGAGGAATGAACAATGATGGCAAGAAGTATCACTGTACCAAGAGTTCATAGGATGGTGTGCAATTTCCATGACATTCTTGATATAAAGATGGTAATACTCCAAGGTAGAACAGAGCAAAAGCAAGATTAGCAATTTGATCTGCGGAGTATGACTGCTTTGACCCAATCCTGGAAATGGACAAGGTACTGGAGTTTGTTTCTCCTAGTCATTCCGGAATAGAATGGCTTGACGGACCACAAGAGTAATAGGAATGCACGCATACTCTTGACTATCAAATGATAGACGAGGGTCAGAAGACAACTAAGAGGGACAACTCAAAGAACATATAATTTTCTGAGTTGTGGATGCATAGATTAGTATGTCGAACCAAGTTCAATATGTTTCTTCCGGATAACCCATGTAGAGAGGTAGGACTGGCAGAGTCACGATTTATGAATGGAGAACTCCTCAAGAGTACTCTGATTGTGATCTTTTGGTTCAAATAACTTCTGCCTGAATGGTTCATGGTATTTGGAAGAAGGAAATACCACGGACCTCGAGGACTATCGCAAGGTTACTAATAACCTAAAGGAACTAGCAAACACTATCAACATGAAGTAAGTAGAGTGAATCTCGGG
The DNA here is from genome assembly GCF_002162155.2 of Triticum dicoccoides. Lineage (NCBI taxonomy): Eukaryota > Viridiplantae > Streptophyta > Magnoliopsida > Poales > Poaceae > Triticum > Triticum dicoccoides. The sequence goes on from NC_041393.1 coordinate 528,069,903, forward strand.
TTCAAGAACCCAGGAATAGAATACCTACTACTAAGTAGCATCACGGGATGCTTTCGAGAATAAAGGCCAGAAGCATCACAGTGGGAACACAGATCATGGCTAGATCACTACATGATCCCCTAAAACACCTAGGTCATAATAATAACTCCAACATATATGTCGAGGCAATAGAATACCTCAACTCAGCGTTTAGTGTGATTTACCTGGCCCAAAGGAACATAAAAACCAGAGGGAAAGGATTTGCAAGTGCATCAGATTGTTTAGAAACCTGGGATGACTCGGACAGCATAACGGCTGTAAATGCTTAAAAGGATTTGAGACATGCTACAAAAATGGTGGCATAGCCACTCAGAAGCACAATATCAAGATTTCGAGATCATCAGTTATCACACAGAAGTAGTAGGAACTGGACTGAGGCTTGAAACCAGCAATCCTATAAGTCTAAGGATTAGTAACACGTGATCCTGATAGATATATGAGAAGGCCTAGTTCTTAATCCCCGTAGAAGAGAAGAGGATGACTCAGATCAGATAGCCATGAGGTATAAGGAGTAAAAAGAGCCTTACGTTCCATCCCACAATCAATTCCCTTATATAACTAAAGAATTTCTAGACTCAACTTCGACCAGTTTGGCTTGGTCCTACAGGCAGTCAGGCTCTGATACCAACACTGTCAGGACCCCGACTCAATGTCACATCGATCTAGCCTGTAACACCTCATATCACCATGCGGCCTCACGCACGGTATTCCACGGGTGTCGCCTTACCTTTGCCCGGGACCGTTTGCGCCTTTTGGCTCACGTATATGACGATGTCGCTAGCATCCATATGATAAGGAGCCCGGGCTGACATGACTAGTCGTAAACCCAAAGTGGCACAGACTTACAGGGACAGGCATCCATGACCCAGCATCGAACATGTCGGTCATCAGCAAGTGGGTCCGGGCTGTAGCACTGGGCTAGCAGGACTCCGGTAAACAGGGATGTAGCGGGCTAACAGGGCTCCGGTACTCAATGCGTGACATTTCCCCGAAGGGACAGACACAGGAACGAAGAAGGACACATGCCGGCCAGCCTAAGTGTTCCGGAGCAGTAGCGGGCTACCAAGGCTCAGTGGAAACACTAGGAGACATTTCCCGGTAAGAGAGGCTACTAAGAATAAACAACTAGATAGTCAGATCACACACATACCAAGCATTTCAATAACATACACACAATATGCTCGATATGTGCAAATACAACATGGCATCACAACATGACTCTACAACTCAAGTATTTATTCATTAGGCTCCGAGGAGCGAGATATTACAAACAGGGGTCTCATGACCCGACATTCAGAGCATACAAATCAAAGCACAAGCGGAAGCTATCATGTCTGAGTACAGACATCTATAAATGAAAAAGGCCGAGAAGCCGGACTATCTACCAGATCCTGCCGAGGGCACAAGATCGTAGCTGAGGTATCAAGCTAAACATCTAAGTCCACGCGAAACTAGTAGCGAGACCGAAGTCTCTCTGCAAAAACATAAAATAGGCAAACGTGAGTACAAATGTACCCAGCAAGACTTACATCAGAACTAACTACATATGCATCATTATCAACAAAGGGATGGTGGGGGTTTAACTGCAGCAAGCCAGCTTTGACTCGGTGGCTATCCTGAACTACGACTGCAAGTAACTCTTTTGAGGTGGCGCACACGAGTCCACATATTCACCATATCAATACACCACTATGGATCCGCTCCCGTCTCCCTACGAGAACGCCATCCATAGCACTCACGCTTATCTTGCGCATTTTAAAGTATCCACTTTCACTTGTCTATGAACTGTACAGGCAACCCAGAAGTCCTTTTCCGCGGACACGGCTATTCGAATAGATGATGTTAACCCTGCAGGGGTGTACTTCTTCACACACGCTCTCACCACTTACCGTCGTTTACATGACATGTACTCGGCAACCTTCAAGCGGAAGCCCAACGTGGGTGTCGGCCACGGCCTACCTAAACACTCAAGTCTCTAGTCCAGGTTTATCGCCTATTCGGGTTCCATCCATGAGGAGATCCGGCCGGGGTTTCGCTCACAGCCCCAAACGATGTGAACAGGGTTCCCGAGACACCAAACGGGCGCCCGGTACACCGTGCCACGTGCCTACTGCATCACAGCCCACCCCTGCGGTCAGCGCTGCCCACGGCCTCCAGCATACTACAAACACCAGAAACTACTTGCAACTCCTGGACAGAGGACAAGGGTGATCAAGAAGCCGAGAGGGTCCATTGGTTTCGGGCCCAATGCGTGGTAGTAGCTGAATCATGGATCACAAACACAGAACTCAGTTCCTGAGGACGGCTGCAATGAGACAACCCACCATGTACTCCTACATGGCCTCTCACCGCTACCTTTACCAAATCGTGTTCACACACCGTAGGACATGTTCACCCACCTCTGATTCATCCCGGATGAATCAGACCTGACACAACTCTAAGCAATAGCAGGCATGACAAACAAGCATGAATGAGTAGGCACAACAGGGCTCAAACAACTCCTACTCATGCTAGTGGGTTTCATCTATTTACTGTGGCAATGACAGGTCATGCAAAGGATAAAAGGGGTTCAGCTACCGCAGCAAGTAACAGTTAAATCGTTGTTTGTCCTAATGCAGTAAAAGAGAGCAGGAGCGAGAGAGTGGGATTGTATCGGAATGAACAAGGGGGTTTTGCTTGCCTGGCACTTCTGAAGATAGCATTGAGTCTTCATTAGTGTCAGCGATCACAACGTCGGAACATCGTCTACCGAGAGGGGACAAACACCGACAAACAAAGAAGAAACACAATCAATGCAATGCACAATATGATGCATGATCATGACATGGCAATATGTTGTGGTTTGAGCTAATGCAACTAGCAACAGATTAAATGAAGTTGGTTTGAATACAAGATTCAAATTCAAACTCCATATGTGGATATTTAAATGCCATTTATATCATTTGTGCTAAACAGCAGCTATAAGTTGTTCTAACATGCATGAAAATGGTACAGATGGATTCCTTGAATTTTTCTGATAATTTTTCATATATAAATTATTTCATTCTGAGCTACGGTTGATTTTATATGATTTTTAGAAGTTTAGGGCATTTTCTGAAAATAATAAATCATTTCTGATTTATTAAAATCCCAGAAACAAATACTGTGTCAGCATGACGTCACTATGATGTCAGCAGGTCAACAGACGCTGCTGCTGGTCAAACCTGACCAGTGGGGTCCACTGGTCAGTGACTGGGGCTGGTTAGTGCCGCTGACGTGTGGGCCCAGTCAACGGCCACGTCAGCGTGGTTAAAACTGACGCGTGGGGCCACTGTAATTAGATTAAACTTAATATATTTTAGTTAGCCGGTTAGTTAGGCGGTGGGGCCCGGCTGTCTGTGACACGGTGCGGTGGTTAGTGGCTAATTAAGCCAGCCACGTCAGCTTGGTCAAACCCAGGTCAACTCGCCGGAGTTGACCCGCGGCTCGTCGCCGGCGACGCTAGCAACAGGGGAGGGCGTCGGAAACGCTCCTCCGGCGACCAAAAGAGCGGCGGAGGGGCTCTACGGGATGCTCAGGATCACGCGCATCTAACAGGGCAAACGGGAGAAGCTAGGGTGGCCGGAGGCGACGGCAATCATGACGACGGCGGCGGCCGGAGTTCGGGCACCTGCGGGTTTGGCGTTAGGGAGCACGGCAGGAGGAGCTGGGGCGTGCTACGGGCTCCTGAGATCGCGGTGAGCACGACGGTGGGCTCGGGAACGAGCTGCGGTGGCTGTGGCCACGGCCACGCCATGGCCGGCGGCGAGAAGCTCTCGGCCGCGGTGGAAAAAGAAGCTAGGGAACGAGCGCGAGCTTGAGAGAAGAGGGAAGAGGAAGAGGGGCTCACCGCGAGTGCATAGGTGGCCTCGGCGTGCTCGGGGAAGGTCCGGAGCCGACGAATCGGGCGACGGCGACCGGCGGGTCCGAGGAGGGGAAAAGCGTCGGGGCGGCGCTTCGGGGCTTCTCCGGTCGCGTGAGCCGACGGGGAGGACGAGGGAGGCACTGCGAAGCTCGGGAGCGCGTCGGAGAGGAGAGGGGGTGGCGGTGGCCGCGAGGGAGCTCGTCGGCGGCGACGGCTGCGTTCAGGCGAGTGAGAGAGAGGAAGCAGAGGAGAGGAGGGCCACGGGGAGAGTGATAGAGAGGTCGAGGGGGTTCGGCATCTCCGTGGCGTTGCGGGAGACGTCCAGGGGGAGGAGGAGGCAGCCAGGCAGGGAGGAGGTGGCCGGGGCGCGTGGTCGCGTGCGCCGGGCGCGTGCCCGTCCTCCTGGCAGGGAGGAAGACGACAGGGGAGGGGGAAGCGGCGGTGGGTTGGGCCGTGCTGGGCCGGTTGGTGGCGCCAGGTAAGTGGCTGGAGGAGCTGGGCCAGGTAGGTTTCTCTCTCTCTCTCTCCTTTCTCTTTTCTATTTTCTGCAATTGGTTTTGATTTGATTTAAAATATCAAATCATTTTTCTAAAACTTTCTGTAAATTGTATGTGAGCTCAGGAACTAGTCCAAGGTCACAGGCAACTTACAAAAATATTTGAACTTTATTTCTTATATAATAGAAATAAATTCAACTCAAATATGTCATTGGTTTAAGTCAAAGGCCCAAAAATAAATAATTCTGTGATTCCAAAAAACATTGGTTTGAATTTTACCTCTTACCAATATTTTCACAGAGTAATAGGAACATTTCTTTGGACTCATTTGATGAGATTTAAATGTTGGTTATTTTTAGAGGTCTTCTGAGGCTTTTGAAAAATCCTCAATTCAAATTTCATTTGGATTAAAACATGATGCTCACATGAGGGTCTAGCCTAGTGCATAACAGGACCAGGGATGTGACAACTAGATTGATATTTCTTGCCATGGGAGAAGTGCTTAGCTTTGGGTTCAATCTTGCGGTGTCCTTACCCACTAACAGAAAGGGTTGCAAGGCACGTATTGTATTGTTGCCATCGAGGATAAAAAGATGGGGTTTATATCATATTGCTTGAATTTATCCCTCTACATCATGTCATCTTTCTTAATGCGTTACTCTGTTCTTATGAACTTAATACTCTAGATGCATGCTGGATAGCAGTCGATGTGTGGAGTAATAGTAGCAGACATGAGTCGGTCTACTTATTGAGGATGTAATGCCTATATACATGATCATGCCTAGATAATCTCATAATTATTCGCTTTTCTATCAATTGCTCAACAGTAATTTGTTCGCCCACCGTTATACAATACCAAAAAATGTATTTATCTTATCATACTATCTCTATCAGATCTCACTTTCGCAAGTGGCCGTGAAGGGATTGACAACCCCTTTATTGCGTTGGTTGCGAGTTCGTTGTTTGTTTGTGTAGATGCGTGGGACTTTTGAGGAGCCTCCTACTGGATTGATACCTTGGTTCTCAAAAATCGAGGAAAATACTTACGCTACTATTGCTGCATCACCCTTTCCTCTTCAAGGAAAATCAACGCAAGCTAAAGACGTAGCATAGACCATTAGCAATGAATGGCACACGGAAACGCACACACGGATAGATAACTGTGGTCATGCAACCAAGTAGTGAGCACAAAATGTGGAATCCACGGAAAACGCTCGTGTTGCACAACTCAAGAGAGATGCTAGCATGATTGCTCTATAGGTGGATATGACACTTGTGCACAACCTATAAGATGCAAAATGTATCAACTTTCTATCCCAAGTATGCTATATATGTATGGTTCCCATTGTTTCTCAAGATGATCCAAGATGATCGGATATGACAATCTTATGTGGAATGTGGTATGATGATATGGCTCTTGCTTACAAGCTTCTTTGCTCTTTCTCTTTTGCTTAAAAGCTTATTCTCTTTTTTTCCTTTGGCCACTTTGCGAAATGCACAAACCAAGATAGCAATTGTGTATATGCAGGAACAATCTTGTGACACAAGAGATGATATGTTGATACCAAGATAAGGATACCAAGATGATATGGTATTTATGCAATGGAAGGTGCGGATCACTAATGTTCACAAGTAACGTTGCCGGCAATACTCAAATGGCTAGTCTCGATAGGCAAGTGACGCAAAATGGGCTAGGGGTTAAACAATGCAATGGCAAGGAGGATGTACAATGATGTCATTGAGGTTACCGTCCTTGCTTACGGTAGGGGTGTCAAAATGATGAAGTGGTCAATGTCGATGACGACCTCGTGGCGATGATGAGTGGCGGTGTTCTAGATGTAGAACCGTTCCTAATTAGCCGAAACACCTTAGGAAACAGAAAAACCGCAAACTCAAAATCTCAAATGTCAAATGTCAAATGGTGGTAGCAAAATGCGATGGTGGTTCCGGAGTTGACAATGCGGAAGTGGTGGTGATGGTTGATGAAGAATCAACCGTCCCTAAGTAGCTGAAACACCTTAGGAGACTCAGGTCACCACTCAAGCAACCACAAATGCTACATGGATCAAAATGGGTTAGGTTGCGGAAAGCTATGGTGGTTTTGCGGATGATATGGTGGAGGGCCTAGGCAAAGATGTCAAAATGTCGACATTTTGATGGAGTAAAATGATGTTGGAACATATCTAGATGGATGGGGAATGTCAATAGCTACTCAACAAGCTAAAGAACATCAAAATCGGACTCCGGATGTGGAAGATATGGCCAAAACAAGAAATCAGCTGAAGTAGTTTTTAAACTAGCAGACAATCCGGTCCTACTGAGCAAACAGTCCGGTCTTTGTCTGAAACCCTTTTGACTCAAGCGGAAAGTCCGGTATGGGGAGCGGACAGTCTGGTCTGAGAGCGATTTTGGTCCTGATGCGAGCGGACAGTCCGCAACGGAGTTGCGGACAGTCCGGTGCGGGCTGGGAAAGGACGAACTCGAAATTTTAGGCGGAAATGGATGATTTTGGGGTCCAAATTGAGGAGATTTCGTGGATGGAAGGTGGGGAAACTTGTGGGGAAGTTAGATCCACTCATAATACAACGAATCCATGGATCAAAATCAACAAAACATCCTCAAACCAACAAATCACAAAAAAAATTGGGGCTATTTTTGGTGGGGATTTTCGGATTTTAGGACGAAATCAAGCAAAACAAGGCTAGAAAACGGTGAGGGAGACTCCAAATTCGTGATCAATGTGGCTCATGATACCAAGATGTTGTAGGGTGGAGACCCTAAGCATAGATCTTTCACGAATTGGAGGGGAATCCACGAAGAACGCGAAGAACACGAAGAACAAGAGGGGAAATCACAAGAAGAAAACACTCAAGAACAAGTCCAATCACACATCCACTAGACTCACAATCACACAAGATCCACAAAGATACAAGAACAACAAAGGGAAAGATACAAGATAAAGTTCATCCCAAATCCAAAGGATATGAGGTCTTGATGATCTAGATAGATCCTTCCCTCAAGGGGGTCTTGAATCCCTAAGGATCTTCTCCAATGGAGGCCTTGAACTCCATGGAGTCTTCTCCCTCAAGAGGAAACCCACAAGGGGAGACACATGAGCTAAGCTCTAATGTCTAGTTCTAATATTAGCTAACCCTAAAAACTGAGAGGAGCACGGAATATATAGTCTAGGGGCGAAAGGGTACGGGCCTCGGTGATAACACAGGCTTTTTAGCCCAATTCATAGTGAAATTGGGCCTACCGGACAGTCCAGTGGTAAGGACCGGACAGTCCGGTGAGGACAGACACATTTTCGTGTGCCATCGGATTGTCCGCTATGGGGACCGGACTGTCCGGTAGTGCAATTTTAGTGCGACCGGACTGTCCGGTAGTGCAATTTCTGCATGCTTCCTTTTCTTCATCTTGACGCTTCCGGTCAGCTCTTGGGTCTTGGGGTCCTTCTCCTTGTCCTCCGGGAAGCTTCCTAGCTGCTTGGTGGCGGTTGCCCTCGTACCTAATGATGCACAATGTTCCATGGTGAGGTAGCAACCAAGTCCAATGGATATATTCATGTAAATCTCGAAGAGGAGTGGGTTCACCTTAAGTCCAGTAGGTGCACTTGGGGCTTGAGGTGCTATGAAGGTGTACAAGGAGAAGACCGTAGGATGCTCCGCATCACCATGTTTCAATTTTTAAGAAATTGGCAACATTTCAATCTAATGATTTCTTTTTTTAAAGGAATATATTGATATCATGAAGATACCAATTACAACCGACCTCTGCACCAACAAAATGTCTCAAAGGCATCCAGAATGCACACAACCCGAAAAGAAAAGAAAAAATAAAGGAAAAAAACAAAGGCCTTGCCACAGTGATCAACTCCTCTTAGAGCATCTCTAGCAGACCCCGCATCCCGCCAGCCCGCAAAACGCATTTGCAGTTCGCAGAAAAACGGCTTTGTGGGCCGGCGCAGATGGCTGCAGATGCAGACCCCGCATAATGGACCTGTTAAAAAGAATATTCACATATATTCTTTCCCGTGTCTTCTTCTTCCTCTCGCCTGTGTTCATAGTCAGCTCCCGTCGTCCACCATAGTCACCGAATTAATCCAGGAGCCAGCTCCTCTGTTGCCGGATGGATCCACGAGTTAGCTAGCTCGACCATGGCGGGATGGACCCGGGAGCTAGCTAGCTCGTCCATGGCCGGCTGGATCAAGGACTAGCAAGCTCGTCCGTGGCCGGGTAGCTGCTCGAGTCTCCAGCCGCTGCTCCTGTGATCTACTCTGCAAGCCGACATTGCAGCAGCGGTAAACGGCGAGTTTTCGGTGAGATTCCGGTGAGTTCCGTGGTGGGAGGTCACCGGAGACCGTGTTGACCGGTTTTCAGTCCCCCTTATATTTTGTCTCCAAATTTGCAAAATAAAGGGTCGTGGGGATGGATCCTCAGGGGCCTGCAAATTTTTATGGTTTTGACCGCTTTTGCAGGGTCTATTCGGGACTTTTTTGACACCACGAAACTAAAAACGCGAACTTTTACGGGTTTGACCGCTTTTGCGGGGTCTGCTAGAGATGCTCTTAACAGCAACACACTAACGACCACCAAAGAAAACACCCGAAAAACATAAAAGGTCTCCAAAAACAACGCCTTAAAAAAGGAAACATTCCACACGCGCCGCCGTCGCCCAATCCAAAATCATAAGTTTTCACCCTATAGAATGTTTGAGCTCTTAAAACAATACTTCCAGCGAGGCAATTGCCAGGCATAACCAATAAAGGTTGGACCTTCGGTTTTCACCCTAAAATGCACGACTCGGCACGCCAAGGAGCACCACCAAAAATGAAATCCTCAAGCGTTGCCATCCCCACTTGTCACTGGTGCTTCTGAAAGTTATCAAACATCTGGCTGACTCTATCACCTCCAAGGCCCCATCTGCCTTACTGATCCTCGATCTCAACCACCATGACTTTCTCCAACGTTGTCTATGCCATGGAAGTCGAGATAACGACATGTCCCATATTGTCAACAAACAATTGAGCTTCACGTCGCGCCCTCATGGAGCTGCGTAGACTGGTATGGACGCGCACGACCGGATTCTATCCGATCGAAATATCCTTCGGCAAGATCTTCGTCAACAGTTCCAAAACACGTTAACGGCCAGATCAAGGACCATGCTACATGGCAAAATGGGCCTATAGATCTATTTTGCCTTAAAATGGCCATGGACCAAAAAAATACAAAACATTTTCAATAAACTTATATGTTCTTTATAACATGCTTACATACATTGTCCACTGTCCACTGCATTTTCACCGGCCGTTGTCCACTGCATTTTCATGGCAAATCCACTGCATAAATTGCCATGACTGCAAAATCCACCGTCCACTGCATTTTCAGGCGAACGTAATCTTTTGGGGGAGAAATCGAGCAAATCTCACCAGCGTCTATGACAACATCCCCACCGACAACATGCTCGTGTTCCCGAGCCGGCTCAGGTTCCAAGTCCCATGTTCGCACTCGCCTGATCGCCTCGACTGCTGAAAGCTCGACGAAGCCACCTACTCGGCCTTGGATTACAGCCTTCACCGCAAAATGCAAAAAATGTGACGTCAGCTTTTTAGCATTTGGATTTAGGAGAACATAAAACGAGGTTTATTGGAAATGAAGAAAAAATAAAGATAATTTTCCAGCAGTGGCGTAGCTAGGGGGTGGCCAGGGTGGTCCATGGACCATCCTGGAATTTCGCCATAGCTTGTATATAGTGTAGTAAAAAAGTATTTCTTTCAAAATAAATAAGCTTATGTAAATATTCCTATTGATGGACCACCCTCGCTTATTGGTCTGGCTACGCCAAAAAAAATCTATAAGGTGCACAGTCTATAAGGCTAGTCATAGTGGGAGTAACATAAGTAGTAACATAGATGCCACATAAGCAAAAAAGATGATGTGTCATGTAATTAAAGAGGAGAGAGGCAAATAGAGTAACATAATATGTTACCATAACATAGCGGTTCTCAATACAAAATGAGTCTGCAAAGCAATAAATGAAGACATGTATATTACTACACCTATGACACTTCCTAGCCACAATGGTGAGTAACATACACTAGTAACATACACATATCCCTAGACTATGTTACAACCTTCATAGTGGAAAGTAACATAAGTGTGATAACATGCAAAGCTTCATTTATTAGGTTATAGACTCATATTGCATTGGGACATGTGATGTTACAGTAACTAGCTAAGTTACTATAACTACCTCTTTCCTCATTAACTCACTGCCACATAATTAAATTTGCTGAGTTGGACTCGACGTTACTGCTGAAGTTACTCCCATGGACTAGTAACATATGTATGTTACTAGTCTAAGGGTGCGTTTGGTTGCAAGAGCGGTCATGAATAGGTTGGGATCGTTCAAAAAATAGACATGTTTGGTTATAAAGCACATGAATGGTTCGAGCCAAAAAAAGAGAATATGCCTTGAAGATGCTGAACCGTTCCACCCAACCAAATCGGTCGAATCAAATGGCCACCTTTTGCATGCATGACTATGTGAGTATGACTGATGGTCCCGTCCTAAATAATTAGTTCACCACTTATATTCAGCCAAACACATGAATTGAATGGTTCAATCCCAAAAAAATTGAACGGTCCCAACCCATTCATACGATACCTTCAACCAAACGCATCCTAAGTTACTCCCCACTATGACCAGCCTAAGGTGCACGGTGCACCCCTCAAAAAAAAAAACTTCCGCCACACGCGTCAGGTGGAGAAAGCCATAGCGCCATGTAAAGGGCACCCGCTGCCCAGGGCGACCTGAACCCATCCAAATCTCTGCTCCCAGGAGGAAGGGGGTGACACAGAAAAAATCTCCCAATCTGCGGGAACCATCGGGGCACGGGGATCCTCGCGGCCCGTCTGCGCCATCCGCCGAGCTATCCATCCTGCGGGAGGGTTGGGTGGGTCTTGATTCAGGTGCGCGGTCTCTTTCCTCGCCGAGTTCTTGGGAATCGTACTAGTTCTTCTGGTCTCTACTTCCCAGTGTAGGTTTCAGTTAGGTTTAGGTACCTGCTGTGCTGGGGCCGAACCACCGACCGTCTGGCTGTTGTCTTGTGCTGTGAAACTAGGGAAAATGTAGATCTCCATCCGGCATTTCTTTCTCGAATTGCAATGGTACATGAAAAATTGCATGCCTTTCCCCATCATCACTACGTAGTGTACTTTTTTTTAATCTTGTTTATGGCGCTAGATCTTGGCCGAGGGGTTCAATATCTCATGAAATACATTTGTCAGTAAATAGGCCAAATGAACAACTCCGAGTCCTTCCTTAATAAAAACAAGAAACGGGATCCAACCTCCACTTATGGGTGGACTGCATTCCTAGCCAAGTGATTGTTCAAGAACATCAACGAAGCGACTAGATTTCTTGTACTCTCCCTGCATAATCTACTTGCCGTGGCGGAAATCTAACAACGTGGTTACCTAGTTGACGTTCTTTCTTCAGAGGATGCCAGATGTATGAACCAAAGCCATTTCCGAGCACTGGATCAGCTCACAGCAATCCGATTTCTCATGATCAACAAATCGGACCAACTGCCAATAATGCGGCGTCCAATATTGGTGGAAATAGCTCAAACAACAGCTTTGCCACCAGACAGCGTTTACGGTGGACAGATGAGCTTCATGGATGTTTTCTTGAGGCTGTAACACGACTTGGTGGACCCGACAGTAAGTTCCGATTCCATTTTAGTTTGCTTTTCTCTTTAATATGTTATATAGATCCTTAGCTTGTTGGACTGTCATTAGCTTATTTCTTCCTTCCTACTTCCCTTCATCTTAACCGCAACTGATATGTATGATCCCTGTTTAATATTTAAATTCTTGGGGTGCATTGCTGACTCTCGACACAGGTTTGTTCTAGTTAGTTAATGGAGCAGCCAAACATGATATATGTTGGTATCAAAATATTTCATGAACCCATACATTTAGATTTAGGCACTGATGCCGTTGTGCTTTCAGGGGCTACTCCAAAGGGAATTCTTAGAACAATGGGTGTTCAAGGGTTGACCATTTATCATGTCAAAAGTCATCTGCAGGTAACTGAACCCTGAGATACTTAGCACTTCGGCATAATATTCTTATGAACTTACCCCTGCATTTACTGATTGAGTTTTCTGTTTCTTCAGAAATATCGGCTTGCAAAGTACATCCCAGACCCCACAGCTAGCGGTGGGTAATTGTAGAACAAAAAGGTTTGATTTAGCTTGCGAGAGTTCGAATGCAGCATGATACAATTTTTGTATTGTAGGTGACAAGTTGGAGAAGAAAGATTTAGGAAATCTGCTTGCAGGAATCGAAAGCTCCCCGTAAGTTCACTTTTTGCATGTATGTGTCGCAAAAGGCTGATATATGTGGCATACAAATGTAGTTATCTAAAATGTAGACTTCAATTTATATATTTTACCTGAGTCTAATCCATCTGATGCTTATACTCTCAAATTATCGACTGTGGAACTTTCTGGTAGACTGGTAGTCAACTTGAAGGTTCTTCTGTTTCCTGAATCTTGATAAAGCATACCTTTCAACAACAGGGGAATGGAAACAAGCGAGGTTCTAAAGTTGCAGATGGAGGTGCAGAAGCGGCTGCATGAACAATTAGAGGTAAGTAGATACATTATGGGCTCTGAATCTGTGACTTAGATTCATGTTCTACTGAGCACTCTGTGAATGGCTCATTCTGGCACGGCTGGCAGTAAAACAATGCCATACGGAATACTAAGCTTTTCCATGGACGCTGAACATTTGCACAGAATACTAAATACTAAGCTTTTCCATGGAAATAGTACTGTTTTCTGCATTGAATCTGGTTAATTTATCATATTAAGCCCATTGACATGCATACTCCTTTAGCATGTGATTGCCAAATATTTACAGCAGCACATTCCCCTTACTGTACGTTACCCCAAAACATAAAAAGGACTTGCTCAATGTTGTACATTCTGAAATGGCAAAGTATATATTTTGACTTATCATGCGTACAAATTTCTTTGTCTGGCTCAAAATAAGCTGAAACACATTGTTACTGCAAAAATGAGTTGAAGTTGAAACACACCATCCCTAACCTAAAGTAAGTTGAAGTTGAAATACATCATCACTACATAAATCAGCTGAGATTGTGTGACATCGGCCCTGTTTGGTTCGGCTGTGTATTTCTAAAAGCAGCTGTGAAAAATCTGCTGTGGAAAAACAGCTGTGAAAAATCTGATGTGAAAAAGATGTAGGTCATTTGGCAAACCAGCTGATACAGCTTTTTCAGATTTTGGCCCGCAGCGGAATCAGATTTTGGAAAGCACGTCCTGGGCTGCTTCCGCTTTTGGTTCAGATTTTGGCAGCGGATTTCTGGAATCGGATTCTGCTGGGTTCGCCCTTTGGTTCAGATTCTGCTGCGCGGCAGCAGAATCCATCGATACAAGCTGAACCAAACAGGGTCACATGTCTGCCATAAAACTTAAGTAAACACTAGTCGTTCTGACTTTGCAAACATTATATTTGTTGGATGACATAATCCTGTGTCAATAATCATCTCACATTAGCTCTTGATTCAGTCTCAGCGAAACTGCTGTAGGAAGCACAGTTGTGAAACTGGTCTGGTCATGCATAATTTTTCAGGCAGTGAAGCAGTGTCATGTGAAGCTTCTGTCTTTGCCTTCCAATTGCAGGAAACTATGTCACTCTCACTCACTGCTTCAGCAAAACATATTTGCAGGTACAAAGGCAGCTACAGCTCAGAATAGAAGCCCAAGGCAAGTATCTCCAGAAGATCATGGAGGAGCAGCAGCGCCTGAGCGGTGTGCTGTGCGAATCAGGTAAGCCGAACGCCCTCGCCCTGGCCGAGGAGGAGCTCCACCATGATTTCAGCAAGACTGAGCCATCGACCCCAGTCCTGACCTCAGAGCCCCCATTCCGGGACAATGCCGTGACTGCAAGTGGTGACCTGGAAGGAACAGATGAGCTGCTCAAGGCTCTTTCTTCACATGACGACTGCCTCTCCTTGGACCGTGAGTTTTCGACACCGGATTCCAGTTGTGGTGCCGGTTACCTCCTAAACAGCCCCAGAGATAGCAAGAGGGCTCGTGTCAGCAACAGCCTTGGCCACGGAAACAGCGAGTTCGCACTTCCTCACATCATTCCGGAATCGAGCTCGGGTTCTGATTTGCAGCTGAGCTCGGTGTTCTCATCCGGCACAGGGCGATCTGGTTCATCGGCGGCTTTGGATGCCATTGAAGATGGCTTTACCAATGGCCCGGGTAGTGATGTTTGATCAGGGTTCGCTAGCTGTATCTATCAGTCGGTAGAGCTATTGGTCAATAGAACAGAGTAGATGATGTGTACCATGCCTTCGATGGTGTGTTGTATTGCACCACTTGTGTTTATTCCTTTGAACATTTCTATGGATCAATAAAGTGTTGGCAAATCTAAAAAAAAAAAGAACTTGTGTTTATTCTATCAGAGGCTCCATGCTATTTTAACAGACTGTGATGTTAACGATCTGGAGCTTTTTCATCATCGTGAAACTGCTGTTATTGGGCTTCGGGTTGTACGTGATTTTGGGCTCGGTATCAGGTCGTTAAACTGATTTCACAATCTGTTGTCAAAATAGGCATGAATATAGGATGATGTATACCAACAAGTATAAGCTACGCAAGAACAAATCAGCACGGGGCGGTCTCTTTTGTTTACGACAGAACATAATTTGTGCAATGGAGGCGAAGCTGTTACAGACACTGTTGATACAGGTGTTCAGACATGTCAGTCATTCTATTACGAACATCAAAGAAGATAAAACCACCATGCAACCAATTTATAGTCAGCCATGTTCTTCAGCTGTCGCTTGCACATCGTTCATTCATCGTCGTCCTCGTTTTCGCCTATCCCTACCCAGCGAGTGAATGCAAACAGAAATTCCTTGAAGGTAACCATCCCATTCTTGTCCCAATCCATCTCCTCTGGTGCCATGTGAAAAAAAATGGATATACATTAGTTACCGAATAAGAAGATGCAGCTTCTAGACTAACAGTGCAGATTATCAGTTTTGGATTCCGCAGCTGCAGAGATGGCAAAACATTCACAATGAAGCAGAGAGTTTGCTCACAGATGATGCTGTTAAAAGGTGACATCAAGTAGCTACATTCAGAGGGTGGTACTGGTAGCAGTGTCAAGCATCTTCCTGTGCATATTTAGTTTTCTTCATCTAGATGATGACTCATGAGTGTAGAGTGAAAGTAAGAAAAAGGGCAAACGGAGATTAGAGAGCTAGTCATTTTATTGAGTAGGCATATGTCCAGTCAATGGAAATAATTCATTTGAAGAGACATTGTGTGTCAGATCTTTTTTTACCTTTGGTATGAGAAAAAGATGTGGTGATTCACAAATATATATATATATAAGCGGCGTGCTACTATGAAGTATGTGAACTAACCAAATCTTTTCATGGCTATACGGCCAGCAGAGCGTTCCCCTGGTATGCTCTCATTTATTGCTTGAATCATCTCATCCTTACTCACATACCCATCCTTATTCTTATCCAAGAAGACAAATGCATCAACCAAGGTCTCAAAAGTTGACTCAAGATCTCCTAATCCCATCTTTGTCTTCTGTGTTTTCAGTTAAGGAAATGGTAAAACTCCTGCGTAATTAGTGTACGAGACCTAAGACAGGAAATGACTGCAGAAGTTTGTGAATACCATCTAAGAAATATTGTTAATCCAATCATATTTAAGCCATGATTCCTTCTAATGTGAAACAGTGTATAACGAATGAAGGATACTGCTTCTGACGCAGCCGGATCATTGAGAAGATAAACAAGGCACAGAAAGACAATGAACTCATTGTACTTCATGCCCATATCTTCATTTATGTCGCAGGCTTCAAAGAGATCACTTATCTCCTCCTCTGTGAATGAGATTTCCAGCTTCTGAAAGCAATTCTTCAGCTCTTCTTTATCAATTTCACCATTGGAATCTTCATCTGAGAAAGGTAGGACGCAAGTTCTGGATCTGTTAGTTACACAAAAAGGAAGAAAATGCCTAAAGTAATTATGCTTGTTTGCACAAGTCGGTTAATATTTGTCAGAGTGCAGCATTCTTCCGCATAGACACTGCTGCACTGTAAAACATCACTTGAACTCGACAGTTTATTAAGTGAAACAAGAGATATCAACAAATTATTGATCCGCTCCTCCTTCATTATCACTTCAAAACATAGCAAATAAGACCACTATCGCAATTCGCTACCTACGAACTTACAAGGACAAGAAAAATGACTAGCACACAAAGAGCGAGTGGGGCAGGGCTCACCGAATTGCTCAAAGATAGTCTTGCATTTTCTCAAGCCCTCGTCGATTTTTGGGAACTTCATGATAATACTATTGAACGACTTGACCGAAGTTCCATGCGCCGCTCTCTGCTTCATGGACTCCACCATCTTCGACTCTAGCTTCATGCCATGCGAGCCCCTCCTGCTGGTGTCCTGGCGTCCAAACACGCCTCCCATGCCAGCACTTCACTCAGTGCCCACAACTCAAATGACCAAACAGTAGTAGCACCTGAAAATGAACCATAGTTGTCTGTCAGATGAGACCTCAAGCTTTGGTACCTGCTTCAGAGCACTATAACATTCTGCAAGTAGTGCCAGAACCAAACTATGCTCGCCGCTAGCTACCGCATTCAGAGTCACTCAGTCACAACTCACTAGAGTGTCATTCTATTTCACACGAGAAGAGCATGGCTCTCACTCTCTCAGTATTTCATCATCGTCGTAATCATCAGTCAATCAGCTAATCACAAGACAGCGCGGTACGCAAAGACTGAATCTGAAATGAACAGTGAGGAAATCTGCAGTGGCGGCACGGGCCAGGGCGCGCGGCAGCAAACAACGAGAGCGTACTTGACAGCAACAATTAATTAACGAATATAAAGAATCTAGGCACAGGCAAAGTCCCTGGGCTAACCTAAGCCAAGACCCCACCTAATCCTACCTACCAAGTACCGACCGGGCTCGGTCTTGGGCTCAGTCGAGTTCTCGCGTGCCGCCAAATCATCGTCTACCCAGAAGAAACCAGCGGAGGTTTCGGTTGCTTGCGCGCGCGCAGGACGAACAGAGCAGCCGCGAGAACACCACGCGGAATCAATCAGGGGGGAGACTGGGAGTGGATAGAGCAGGGGCTTGCCTTGCCTGGGCTCGAGAGTCGGCGAGGTGGATGCGCGCGGGGATCCGGAACCGGAGGCGCTGATCGGCGGGGGAAGGCACGAGCTTCGATCGGCGGCGGGGGAGGTGCGATATTTTTCCTTCTTCGCCCCCGGGATTCTTCGGGTCTGGCTGGGGGAGGCGAGGGAAGCTTTTCCTTTTCGATGCAGGAGATAGGAGGGTGGCGACTGGCGAGAGCGGCGTGAGGTGGCAGCAGCCTGCGCGGAGGGACCGGGCAAGGATGGTTTGGTGCGGCTGACATGTGGGGACAAGTGTTGGTAGAGCCCGGACGTCAGTGAGTGATACGTGGGGGGAGAGGGTGGTGGACTGGTGGGTTAGGTGGCTCTGTGAATGGCGATGGCTTCGCCGAGATGACACGCCGCCGGGTGGCCGGTGCCCCGTGAATGGAAGAGTCGACCTCGGACCGTTGTCTCGCTGTCGCCGCTTCCATTTTTCTTTCCTTTTCTTGATTGATTGAGTGCATTATCGCGAAATTGCTGCGACGCGATGATTAAAGCGCGTATGCATTAGAAATTAAAATTTAATCGTAAATTGGACCAATAAAGGTGAGTAACCAAAATTATACGCTTGAATTCGTATTCGAAGTGTCGCAATTTTTAGATCACAATATATTATTGATCTAATTCATGGTCAAAATTGAATTTAAAATGTGTGCATGTCTTATCCGTTAAATAGAGGGAATAATAGTCTCGTGTTGCCTATGTAATACTCCCTCCGTCCCACAATGTAAGACGTTTTTTGACATTTTTTTTGACACTACACTAGTGTCAAAAAACATCCTATATTATGGGACAGAGGAAGTAGTTGCTATTCCCTCGGTCCCATAATCTAGTTTTAAAAACGTTTTTATATTATAAGTTGAAGGGAGTACTATTTTGTACTATAATGTTGCATGCTTGAGATTTTTTTACGCATTGTAGTAAGTCTGTGTCTACCATCATTAATCCGATATAATCTCAACTATTTTTATGGTTTCGTACTAACTCACGTTATACTAATAACGTTTACAACTATTGAGATCAACTTAGCATAGTCACTATATTGACAGTCTCCATATCACATATGAAGCACGCTCTATATGAATAATCTTTACAACTATTAAGAGCAACTTACTAGACAGTGGCTGAGCTACAGACACTTATCTAGGAGAACGGGCCATGTCAAGGAATACCTCTGAACTCTAACCCAAATTTAGCATTACTCTTCACTGAATTTTCATTGGGCTTGACGGGCCATAGCCTAGTTCGACCCAACCATAGCTCTGCCATGGTAGCAGAGTCACTACATTGACAACCCCCATATCACATATAAAGCACACTTTATATGGATACTCTTTTATAGCTATTAAGAGCAACTTAGCATAGTCACTATATTGGCAGCCTTCATATCACATATGTAGTGTGTTCTATATGGATATGGAGAGTGGAGGCTGCTGAGGTGATGCACAAACTCGGAGTTTCCATAATGGTTGCCTCTATATCGTGGGATCCACTCATCAATGTGACATCATTTTTTTGATCTTAAATACATATTCAGTTAAACCACCAACATTTAGTTAAACCTGAGCACGAGACAAGCACTTGGACGACCGCTAGCACGAGCACAACGTCTAGGGCGGGGACGATTCCCAACTATAGAAGTTTTTGAATGAGGATTTCAACATGGATTTTAAGAAGGATTACAACTAGGATTAGAACAACCTTAAAACTACAATTCTCTACTAATTCAACTACAGACTCTTCCTCCTCTTGGAAGTGAGCTTGCAGGCGAGGGAGGCTTCAAGTACCTTGACTTCCGCGTTCACGCGGTGGACGAATGCATGTGCATCCTCGATGATGGATACAATCACATTTTTTAGGCCGTCGTGAACGTGGCTTCCATTTCTAGGCAAACGGCCGCCCAGATGTGATCGAAGTACATGAGGGTTGGCGGGAGGCGGGCGCGGCCAACGGCTGATTCAGGCTTACGGCATGTGTCGTTCTCGACCCACTCAGAGTAATGTCATACCCTCTCCTAGAACTTTCTCTCAACGCGACCCTCTTCGGTATCGCCGACGAACGGTCCGGGGGAGGGTGTCGCCGTACTGACATAGTTGATGCTCGTGGTTGTGGCAGCAATTGGGGAGTGCGAAGAAAGGGGCGAGGTGGTGATCGGCTTAGAGGGTGAGCGTGGTGGCAACGGTGATTGGGGTTATAATAACTGCGAAGGGGCACGCTCCAGCAGAAAACGGGGGATGATTTCCGCGGGTGGGTAGGAAACATGTGTGCAATATGACAACGGTCATTAATCAGTGCTCTTCCCGATGGAAATGCGATTGCCGCATTGGTAGGGGCATAAGTGGTAGGATACCATTAACAAACCAACAACCATAGCCTCCAAATATGGAGGCTAACCCGCTGGATATGGAGTGTCTATATTAATTATGGCGACACGGGGCCATATGATGAGTCTACTAAAGTGTCATTTTGAATCAAAATCAGCATATCAACAATTATTATGTCGATCGGCTCGATATAGCGACTCTGCTAAAGTTGCTCCAAGCGCCCGAAAGCTCCCTACCACATCAGAGCGTGTGGGACAAAATCCGCCGCAGTTATAGACAGTTTTTGACATTAGGAAATTTTCAGCTCCCGCCCGATCATCCAGGCGCATCATCGCCACGTCTCCTCCATCCACCTCTGCAGCCTGCTAGTGACCAAGACCCCTTTTTCCTTTGGCATCGCACGCCCTTGGAATCACCCACGTGAGGCATTGCCGCCACGTACTCGTCGCCCTGCACCCGGCCACATAGACACCTATCCTTGTCCTCCCGGGTTCCGACATTACTCCCCCGTCCCTCTGTGTCCTCTTGCCGACAGTAATGCACACACATAATCATGGTCGGTGTTGTGGTCAAGCTCGAGGAAGATGACAACTACAATGGTGATGCAAAGTCCAAGAGGTTGTCTGGACAGTGGGGCTAGCCTCGCCTCATGGGTGCGACCTTCCGACGAGAGCAATCATTGTAGGGTGGTCGAAGGACATGAATAAGTGATATGAGAGCCAGTCGATGCGACCAGGACGACACAATTGGGAAGTGACAAGGTAGAATAAAAATATTAAAAGTAAGGGCTCCTTTGATTCAAAGGAATTTCATAGGATTTTTGAAGGGTTGAAATCCTTAGGAATTTTCCGTATGCTAGTCGTTTGATTCATAGGATTGATTCCTATAGATATTTTTTTTCAAAGAAATCATGTGTGCTATGATTCATTGGAAATCTAGCATCAACTTCAACGGACGAAGTTTTGGCTCCAGAAAGCACATGATATATTCCTGATGAACAATAAATTTAAAACAAATAGAAAATAAATTCTAAAAATGCTGATATTTTTTAGATGTTCATGTTAGTGTAACAAGCGTGCTTGTCAATTTTCATGCAAAACGGGATAGCGTCGCTTCGTTTTTTAAGATAACATTTGTTGTTCAACTTGTTTTTTTTTTGTTTTTGCACATGTCAACATGCTTGAAGGGGAGCCTTGGCGCAGTGGTAAAGCTGCTGCCTTGTGACCATGAGGTCATGGGTTCAATCCTGGAAACAGCCTCTTACAGAAATGTAGGGAAAGGCTGCGTACTATAGACCCAAAGTGGTCGGACCTTTTTCTGGACCCTGCGCAAGCGGGAGCTACATGCACCAGGTTGCACATGTCAACATGCTTA
>NC_041393.1:528091489-528092662 GCF_002162155.2 Triticum dicoccoides
ATATATTCAAACAAATTTGAACTTGGCAAAATATATTTTTGGCGCGCATGAGCATATACTCCCTAGAGCCAAAAACAATATCCGCCACTCCTACCTCTTTTTAGATTTTTTTTGTGGCATCAAACACTCTACACTAGTCCTGTAGGATTCAAATTCAAATGAGCATACCACTCCAGTCGTGTATTCATTCTATTCCTGCCTTTTGAGAATCCTGCGAATTAAAGAGGGCCTAAATGTGTAACCCGCTGACAAGTGAGGTCCATGCGACATAAGAACTACTTCCTCCGTTCCATAATATAAGAACGTTTTTCAAACTAACATAGTTTGGAAAACGTTCTTATATTATGGGACATAGGGAGTATATAAAAGGTTATAGTTTTAGAGAATCTGAGAAAGTGGAGGGCTTCAAAACCTTTGAAGGAGAAGCCATTCTAAAGCTCTCTGTTTAGGGAATCTTTTAGAGTTGCTCTTAGCAAGTCATGGCTAGTGACAAATCAAGTGTTATATAAGGAGGTAAGGCGACCTAAGGCGAGCACCACCGGCGCCTTATCACCTAAGTGTCTAAGGCAGGATGCCTTAAAACGATTTATATCAATTATTTGATACCGCCTTTTATTTTTATCTTTTTTAGAAATACTTGTAACTACAAATACAATGTTTTGGATGAAGATCCAAAAAATTACAAAGTAATTCCTAAAAGTAGGAATTGCAATTAAACCACTTAAACCACTATTTCAAAATTTGTACCATGATCTAAAGGGTGTCACATGATTCATGTTAGTCAAATTTCTGTGCCAGAATGCCTCAACACACGTACCCCAGATCTGAAACATGATTAACTTAAGTGTAAACACAAGAATGTGTAATGTCTGGACAGATTTAGCCAAACAGAAGAAGAATATCAGCTCCCCCCTCTCCAGTTAATGTCGGCGTCTAGAAAAGGGTAAAGCGCAGCTCTTGACAAACTTAGCACTAACCAAATGTGGCAAGAGGGGGACAGGTCCGAAAACAAGGCCTTAACACAAACATGATTAGTAACCCTCGATACTGATTTTCCCGTCTGGGATGAAGATCGGTAGCAGCGCCTGCACCAACGTACCGATCCTAGGATCATCTTTGCTGCAGCATATCTTGATTCTCTCGATACGAGGATAGCCCCTGATTGCCGGTGCT
>NC_041393.1:528093704-528097976 GCF_002162155.2 Triticum dicoccoides
ATCTGGACTGGGTTAGCAAGTAGCAACATTCCGTTACTTGAATGGAAATATTGATTCTTGCACTGAAAAGAAAGAGGTAGGGGGAGAATGACTTCAACGCACTAATAGGAATTTTGCTAAGCAATTATGTTGTCTAAGATATTGAAATAATCCAATAATCACTGCTATAGCTTCACAAAGTATTTTTGTATTCTTCAAAACATTTCACTTTGAATTACAGCAGTCAATGATTGACGACAGTTAAACATAAGCTCAACAGTAGTAGCAAAAATGGTGGTAGTTGCAGAGTATGGTAGTCAGTTTGCAACAAACAGAATTTTGTGCCCACTTCATCTGGCTACAAAAAGGGGAATGTGGTGATCATAATGTTATTTCACATAAATCTGTAAAATAACTTAACAGTTCATGCACTCACTTTAGTATCTTTGCAAATAATCCAAAGATTGACCAAATTACGCAAGAGCTAGCAATCTCTAGGTAACACCAATGGCACCATTCTGCAAATACTGCATCTGGCGTGCACACGCACAAGTGATTAGCTACTTCTGCTGACCTCTTAAACTGGTTCGTCTAGAAATAGCTAGGGTTCTGCACTCCGATTTCCGCTGGTAGAAACTGCAGATGTACTGACCTAACAGTCGGGGAGGTGGTACAGCGGTGGTGGTGCCCGATGACTCGGTCGAGGCGTCGGCGATGCGGCCGCAGCCGGAGGCGGCGCAGCGAGCCGTCGAGGAGGGCGGCGGCGCGGCGCAGCCGCGAGAAGCAACTGTTGTCTCGCTCTCACTCACTTCATTCGCGTGCTACGGCGGCGACTGGCTGCCCTTCTACTTTTTTTTTTGAGGGCTAGGCTGCCCTTCTACTGAGGCACTGGGTCAGCGACAATAATTGGGCCCAATATGGTCTGGCCGACGAAGCGCATAATAAAAAATCTAGCCCAATAAGAAAACGGTAATGTTACCTGATGAACGTTCGCTCAAATGGCATTTCGAACGATTTTTATGGCATTTTTAGTTGTGTGGAATGACAGTTTTTCAGAGTGACATGGCATTTTTTGGCCAAATATGAGGTCCCATCAGAAAATATGTGTTAAGAAAATATGTGTTAGGGCATTCCAATTTTAAGACACTGGAATCCCCTCAAAAGAAAAAAAATCAAGACAATGGAAGAATAATAACAGCACCATAGTTTAAACTGTGTATATACTCTCTCGATTTCAACATAATTAATGTTCTAAGATTGTCCTGAGTCAAATTTCATTATGTTTGACCAAGTCTATAACAAAATTTACCAACATCTACGAAACCAAATTTACTTCACTAGATTCATTATGAAACGAATTTTTCTTATATATATATATATATATATATTTGATTTCACAGATGTTTGCGGATTATTATATAGACTTGGTCAATTTTTAAAAAGTTGACTTAAAAAAATCCTAGAACTTCAATCATTTTGGAATGGATGGAGTATTAACTTCTTTTGTTTTTGTTTTTGTGAGAGCTACGTGTATATCCAGCTTGCCATGATTGAAATCTTGAAGTAGTTCCAAGAGATCTCAACGTACCAAAGGCCAATTTGTCGGGAAAGAAAAATCAACCAAGAATCATT
This sequence comes from Triticum dicoccoides, assembly GCF_002162155.2. NCBI lineage: Eukaryota > Viridiplantae > Streptophyta > Magnoliopsida > Poales > Poaceae > Triticum > Triticum dicoccoides. The sequence goes on from NC_041393.1 coordinate 528,095,316, forward strand.
ATGTTCAGTCTAGAAAAAGTGTTTCTAAACTCCAATAGAGTAACAATTTCAAGTAAAATTGCTTGATCAACTTCAGAAAAATCAAGAGGAATCAATAAATGAAAAAAAGACCAATACACGACCAAAACAAAAATGTTACACTTACAGGCCTAGGGTTACGGAGGAACTTACAGGAGGACATGTCCCAATACAATTATAACTGGCCATGGAAAACCCGGCCCGGTCGACATAACCCGACCCGGTCTTGCCCACAGGCCGGGCCTGGGCCTAAGTTTTGAGCCCGAAGGCCAGGTCTGTTGGGAAACGTGTAGAAAACAAAACAAAAATTCGCCCTACGAACACCCAAGAACAATATGAAGATGCATAACAGGTTGTGATCAATGATCATTACCGACTCGAGGAGTGCACCGGAAGTAGACGAGTCGGTGTAGATTGTACTTGAAGTCCCTCAAATGTTGATGACGATCCTGCGAACCGCCCATGAATGATCCCTCGAACAGAAGACCAAAAGCACGATCTCTCTACTTGATTGCAGCAGCGCTTCGCCGTCCAGAGCTAATCGTCGCCGGAGAATTAGAGGGAGAAGATTAGAACCACACGGGGCTTCTAATTATGAGGATTAAAGGTGGCTAGGGTTCGCTTTAATTAGTCAACTAGGACCAACTAGAACATGCACTAGATCAATTAGAGGAGGCTCCAAAACTTGTATCTCATAGGGTGGAAATCCTGTAGTATATATGATTGGGGGGTAGGGGGCTGCCACCAAGGGGGAAAGAGCCCCTTTGGGGCGCTGGCCAAGGGAAGGGGGTAATAGGATCCCCCCCCCCTTAGGAAAGGGGGGACTCCTCCCTTGTTGGGCCCTTGTGGCCCAACTCCTTCTCCACCTCTTGGCCTTATTTGGCCCGTTGATATTAAATTAAATATATTTTTGTTCTAAACATTTTCAAAGCATAATATATATAATTTAAAATCTCCGGAAACATTTTCCACCTATATATATTAATCGGTAATACCCGATATTCACCGAAACCCTTTCGATGACCCCGAAACGCTTCCGAAACCTCTCGGAACTATTCCGAATATTAATGAAACAATTTCACAAATATATTCTCATCACTCCCATCCTACTAGCTCTCAATATATCATGATTACTTTAAGATCGTGACCCCATAGGTTCGGTAACCATAGACATGAACAAAACCCCTTCGTTCAGTGACCGATAGCGGAACCGTGGACATCCATATTGGTCCCTATGACTACATGAATGATTTTCGAGTGAACCTTTGGTTATCATGTGATGTTCCCTTCGCTTCGCAATACTTTACAAAATCCGGTGTGCATCGGTATCCTCTTGAGTCATCACCATGCTCACTATACCGTTGCTCCCATTACCGATTTTGTTCTTCTTTCTTGTTGACGTGTTACAACATCCCTGTGACGTAGTCACCTGTGGCTGGCCAGACAATAATGGATGCCTTCACACCAAGAGGGAACTAAGAATATCTCTCTATCGTTGGAGGAGCAAATCCCACCCTCAAGCTGTCCGGTCACTTGTCAAACTTTCCGGTGAGCTTGAAAGTTGTCGTTATGATCACCTTGTTACATATGACGTTTGAGCAACCCCAAAGCCCACTGCCTGATAGGAAGTGATCGAGACACTCTCATGGTCTGAGGAACTAAAACACATGCTAACACTTCGTGTTATAACAGATGATTTCAGACGATATGATCACCTAGTATAACACAAGTATTGGGTCGATTCAATATGATAAGTTGTTCTAGCAAATAATTGGCAACCAAACTAGACATACTCCCTCCGTCCGGTGAAGAGTGTACGTTTGACTTTAAAATTTGTCCACAAAAAAGTGTACTTCTATCTTCCCAGTGCACTTTAATGTATAAAAAAATGTTGTTCTCTCATCACACGATAATCAAGACCAATAACATTCTACACATGGTCTCCTTAATTTCTACATACACTTAGCTCATTAGGGGGTGGGTAATTAAAAAGGAGAGAGATGATGTCTTGTATCTTCCCAATGCGTTTTTTATTTCACTTTATAATTTATTTTAAAATTTCTATCGAAAAAGCTATTTTCCAGTCGACGGGCGTGAACGATTTGCGAACCCTCCGATCCGCTTCTGCTCTAGCACGTAAAAAGAGCTCCAAAAAAATAGTGTCCCTACTAGGATTTGAATACACACCAGTTGGTTGTGGCCACGATGCGCTACCAGTTGAGATGACTATCTATTCTGTTTCATTTGCAGATTAATTGGTATTTCTACCTTAATAAATTCTAAAAATGCTGATATTTTTTAGATGTTCATGTTAGTGTAACAAGCGTGCTTGTCAATTTTCATGCAAAACGGGATAGCGTCGCTTCGTTTTTTAAGATAACATTTGTTGTTCAACTTGTTTTTTTTTTGTTTTTGCACATGTCAACATGCTTGAAGGGGAGCCTTGGCGCAGTGGTAAAGCTGCTGCCTTGTGACCATGAGGTCATGGGTTCAAGTCCTGGAAACAGCCTCTTACAGAAATGTAGGGAAAGGCTGCGTACTATAGACCCAAAGTGGTCGGACCTTTCTCTGGACCCTGCGCAAGCGGGAGCTACATGCACCAGGTTGCACATGTCAACATGCTTAAGCTCCCCCCCCCCTCCC
>NC_041393.1:528098244-528099417 GCF_002162155.2 Triticum dicoccoides
ATATATTCAAACAAATTTGAACTTGGCAAAATATATTTTTGGCGCGCATGAGCATATACTCCCTAGAGCCAAAAACAATATCCGCCACTCCTACCTCTTTTTAGATTTTTTTTGTGGCATCAAACACTCTACACTAGTCCTGTAGGATTCAAATTCAAATGAGCATACCACTCCAGTCGTGTATTCATTCTATTCCTGCCTTTTGAGAATCCTGCGAATTAAAGAGGGCCTAAATGTGTAACCCGCTGACAAGTGAGGTCCATGCGACATAAGAACTACTTCCTCCGTTCCATAATATAAGAACGTTTTTCAAACTAACATAGTTTGGAAAACGTTCTTATATTATGGGACATAGGGAGTATATAAAAGGTTATAGTTTTAGAGAATCTGAGAAAGTGGAGGGCTTCAAAACCTTTGAAGGAGAAGCCATTCTAAAGCTCTCTGTTTAGGGAATCTTTTAGAGTTGCTCTTAGCAAGTCATGGCTAGTGACAAATCAAGTGTTATATAAGGAGGTAAGGCGACCTAAGGCGAGCACCACCGGCGCCTTATCACCTAAGTGTCTAAGGCAGGATGCCTTAAAACGATTTATATCAATTATTTGATACCGCCTTTTATTTTTATCTTTTTTAGAAATACTTGTAACTACAAATACAATGTTTTGGATGAAGATCCAAAAAATTACAAAGTAATTCCTAAAAGTAGGAATTGCAATTAAACCACTTAAACCACTATTTCAAAATTTGTACCATGATCTAAAGGGTGTCACATGATTCATGTTAGTCAAATTTCTGTGCCAGAATGCCTCAACACACGTACCCCAGATCTGAAACATGATTAACTTAAGTGTAAACACAAGAATGTGTAATGTCTGGACAGATTTAGCCAAACAGAAGAAGAATATCAGCTCCCCCCTCTCCAGTTAATGTCGGCGTCTAGAAAAGGGTAAAGCGCAGCTCTTGACAAACTTAGCACTAACCAAATGTGGCAAGAGGGGGACAGGTCCGAAAACAAGGCCTTAACACAAACATGATTAGTAACCCTCGATACTGATTTTCCCGTCTGGGATGAAGATCGGTAGCAGCGCCTGCACCAACGTACCGATCCTAGGATCATCTTTGCTGCAGCATATCTTGATTCTCTCGATACGAGGATAGCCCCTGATTGCCGGTGCT
>NC_041393.1:528101200-528105034 GCF_002162155.2 Triticum dicoccoides
ATCTGGACTGGGTTAGCAAGTAGCAACATTCCGTTACTTGAATGGAAATATTGATTCTTGCACTGAAAAGAAAGAGGTAGGGGGAGAATGACTTCAACGCACTAATAGGAATTTTGCTAAGCAATTATGTTGTCTAAGATATTGAAATAATCCAATAATCACTGCTATAGCTTCACAAAGTATTTTTGTATTCTTCAAAACATTTCACTTTGAATTACAGCAGTCAATGATTGACGACAGTTAAACATAAGCTCAACAGTAGTAGCAAAAATGGTGGTAGTTGCAGAGTATGGTAGTCAGTTTGCAACAAACAGAATTTTGTGCCCACTTCATCTGGCTACAAAAAGGGGAATGTGGTGATCATAATGTTATTTCACATAAATCTGTAAAATAACTTAACAGTTCATGCACTCACTTTAGTATCTTTGCAAATAATCCAAAGATTGACCAAATTACGCAAGAGCTAGCAATCTCTAGGTAACACCAATGGCACCATTCTGCAAATACTGCATCTGGCGTGCACACGCACAAGTGATTAGCTACTTCTGCTGACCTCTTAAACTGGTTCGTCTAGAAATAGCTAGGGTTCTGCACTCCGATTTCCGCTGGTAGAAACTGCAGATGTACTGACCTAACAGTCGGGGAGGTGGTACAGCGGTGGTGGTGCCCGATGACTCGGTCGAGGCGTCGGCGATGCGGCCGCAGCCGGAGGCGGCGCAGCGAGCCGTCGAGGAGGGCGGCGGCGCGGCGCAGCCGCGAGAAGCAACTGTTGTCTCGCTCTCACTCACTTCATTCGCGTGCTACGGCGGCGACTGGCTGCCCTTCTACTTTTTTTTTTGAGGGCTAGGCTGCCCTTCTACTGAGGCACTGGGTCAGCGACAATAATTGGGCCCAATATGGTCTGGCCGACGAAGCGCATAATAAAAAATCTAGGCCAATAAGAAAACGGTAATGTTACCTGATGAACGTTCGCTCAAATGGCATTTCGAACGATTTTTATGGCATTTTTAGTTGTGTGGAATGACAGTTTTTCAGAGTGACATGGCATTTTCTGGCCAAATATGAGGTCCCATAAGAAAATATGTGTTAAGAAAATATGTGTTAGGGCATTCCAATTTTAAGACACTGGAATCCCCTCAAAAGAAAAAAAATCAAGACAATGGAAGAATAATAACAGCACCATAGTTTAAACTGTGTATATACTCTCTCGATTTCAACATAATTAATGTTCTAAGATTGTCCTGAGTCAAATTTCATTATGTTTGACCAAGTCTATAACAAAATTTACCAACATCTACGAAACCAAATTTACTTCACTAGATTCATTATGAAACGAATTTTTCTTATATATATATATATATATATACATATATATATATAGGAAAATGGTTGTGTACTTCTGGGAGTACGTACTCCCGCTCCTCATATACCACATAAATGAGTTTTCTATACCTCTTTATTATTTTTAATATACTTCATTAGTAATTATTAGATACCCCAAAATGAGTTTCATGGAAAAATTCATGTGAGTCTACATATTTCTAAATGTTTACGTATATACTGATGTGTTTGTACGTGAAAAAGGTATATTACAAAAAGTACGTCCCAGATGATATTTTTTCAACAAAACTCATATTGAGGTATCTTAAAATATTTAATGAAGTATATTGAGAATGATAAAGAGGTATAATTAATACGTATATGATGTATATTGAGGATGGGAGTACATACTCCTAGGAGTACAGAAAAGGAGTCCTATATATATATATATTTGATTTCACAGATGTTTGCGGATTATTATATAGACTTGGTCAATTTTTAAAAAGTTGACTTAAAAAAATCCTAGAACTTCAATCATTTTGGAATGGATGGAGTATTAACTTCTTTTGTTTTTGTTTTTGTGAGAGCTACGTGTATATCCAGCTTGCCATGATTGAAATCTTGAAGTAGTTCCAAGAGATCTCAACGTACCAAAGGCCAATTTGTCGGGAAAGAAAAATCAACCAAGAATCATTATGTTCAGTCTAGAAAAAGTGTTTCTAAACTCCAATAGAGTAACAATTTCAAGTAAAATTGCTTGATCAACTTCAGAAAAATCAAGAGGAATCAATAAATGAAAAAAAGACCAATACACGACCAAAACAAAAATGTTACACTTACAGGCCTAGGGTTACGGAGGAACTTACAGGAGGACATGTCCCAATACAATTATAACTGGCCATGGGAAACCCGGCCCGGTCGACATAACCCGACCCGGTCTTGCCCACAGGCCGGGCCTGGGCCTAAGTTTTGAGCCCGAAGGCCAGGTCTGTTGGGAAACGTGTAGAAAACAAAACAAAAATTCGCCCTACGAACACCCAAGAACAATATGAAGATGCATAACAGGTTGTGATCAATGATCATTACCGACTCGAGGAGTGCACCGGAAGTAGACGAGTCGGTGTAGATTGTACTTGAAGTCCCTCAAATGTTGATGACGATCCTGCGAACCGCCCATGAATGATCCCTCGAACAGAAGACCAAAAGCACGATCTCTCTACTTGATTGCAGCAGCGCTTCGCCGTCCAGAGCTAATCGTCGCCGGAGAATTAGAGGGAGAAGATTAGAACCACATGGGGCTTCTAATTATGAGGATTAAAGGTGGCTAGGGTTCGCTTTAATTAGTCAACTAGGACCAACTAGAACATGCACTAGATCAATTAGAGGAGGCTCCAAAACTTGTATCTCATAGGGTGAAAATCCTGTAGTATATATGATTGGGGGTAGGGGGCTGCCACCAAGGGGGAAAGAGCCCCTTTGGGGCGCTGGCCAAGGGAAGGGGGGTAATAGGATCCCCCCCCTTAGGAAAGGGGGGACTCCTCCCTTGTTGGGCCCTTGTGGCCCAACTCCTTCTCCACCTCTTGGCCTTATTTGGCCCGTTGATATTAAATTAAATATATTTTTGTTCTAAACATTTCCAAAGCATAATATATATAATTTAAAATCTCCGGAAACATTTTCCACCTATATATATTAATCGGTAATACCCGATATTCACCGAAACCCTTTCGATGACCCCGAAACGCTTCCGAAACCTCTCGGAACTATTCCGAATATTAATGAAACAATTTCACAAATATATTCTCATCACTCCCATCCTACTAACTCTCAATATATCATGATTACTTTAAGATCGTGACCCCATAGGTTCGGTAACCATAGACATGAACAAAACCCCTTCGTTCAGTGACCGATAGCGGAACCGTGGACATCCATATTGGTCCCTATGACTACATGAATGATTTTCGAGTGAACCTTTGGTTATCATGTGATGTTCCCTTCGCTTCGCAATACTTTACAAAATCTGGTGTGCATCGGTATCCTCTTGAGTCATCACCATGCTCACTATACCGTTGCTCCCATTACCGATTTTGTTCTTCTTTCTTGTTGACGTGTTACAACATCCCTGTGACGTAGTCACCTGTGGCTGGCCAGACAATAATGGATGCCTTCACACCAAGAGGGAACTAAGAATATCTCTCCATCGTTGGAGGAGCAGATCCCACCCTCAAGCTGTCCGGTCACTTGTCAAACTTTCCGGTGAGCTTGAAAGTTGTCGTTATGATCACCTTGTTACATATGACGTTTGAGCAACCCCAAAGCCCACTGCCTGATAGGAAGTGATCGAGACACTCTCATGGTCTGAGGAACTAAAACACATGCTAACACTTCGTGTTATAACAGATGATTTCAGACGATATGATCACCTAGTATAACAGACAAGTATTGGGTCGATTCAATATGATAAGTTGTTCTAGCAAATAATTGGCAACCAAACTAGACATACTCCCTCCG
>NC_041393.1:528108442-528114009 GCF_002162155.2 Triticum dicoccoides
TTTTTTTTGTGGCATCAAACACTCTACACTAGTCCTGTAGGATTCAAATTCAAATGAGCATACCACTCCAGTCGTGTATTCATTCTATTCCTGCCTTTTGAGAATCCTGCGAATTAAAGAGGGCCTAAATGTGTAACCCGCTGACAAGTGAGGTCCATGCGACATAAGAACTACTTCCTCCGTTCCATAATATAAGAACGTTTTTCAAACTAACATAGTTTGGAAAACGTTCTTATATTATGGGACATAGGGAGTATATAAAAGGTTATAGTTTTAGAGAATCTGAGAAAGTGGAGGGCTTCAAAACCTTTGAAGGAGAAGCCATTCTAAAGCTCTCTGTTTAGGGAATCTTTTAGAGTTGCTCTTAGCAAGTCATGGCTAGTGACAAATCAAGTGTTATATAAGGAGGTAAGGCGACCTAAGGCGAGCACCACCGGCGCCTTATCACCTAAGTGTCTAAGGCAGGATGCATTAAAACGATTTATATCAATTATTTGATACCGCCTTTTATTTTTATCTTTTTTAGAAATACTTGTAACTACAAATACAATGTTTTGGATGAAGATCCAAAAAATTACAAAGTAATTCCTAAAAGTAGGAATTGCAATTAAACCACTTAAACCACTATTTCAAAATTTGTACCATGATCTAAAGGGTGTCACATGATTCATGTTAGTCAAATTTCTGTGCCAGAATGCCTCAACACACGTACCCCAGATCTGAAACATGATTAACTTAAGTGTAAACACAAGAATGTGTAATGTCTGGACAGATTTAGCCAAACAGAAGAAGAATATCAGCTCCCCCCTCTCCAGTTAATGTCGGCGTCTAGAAAAGGGTAAAGCGCGGCTCTTGACAAACTTAGCACTAACCAAATGTGGCAAGAGGGGGACAGGTCCGAAAACAAGGCCTTAACACAAACATGATTAGTAACCCTCGATATTGATTTTCCCGTCTGGGATGAAGATCGGTAGCAGCGCCTGCACCAACGTACCGATCCTAGGATCATCTTTGCTGCAGCATATCTTGATTCTCTCGATACGAGGATAGCCCCTGATTGCCGGTGCTCGCCTTGATGGTAATGAAGCAGATTCAACCTCCTTGCGTGTTTCACAGTGCTCCTGCGGCATGTCAAAACCACACGGGAGTATCAACTTTGATCATTCTGATGCTGTAGCAAAGCAGTGCCAGCTAGACATACATATCTGGGAGAAGTATTACCATCTTGAGCTTAACAGTTAGCTCTTTCAGCATGGGCGAGCGATGGACAATACGGAACAGTGGGTAGAAGTCAGCAGCCATGCACCAATCACCCAGCACCAAGCTCGTCAGATTGCTGAACATCGGGCATGCTTGCAAACCCCTCTCGAATGTGAGCTTCACAAGCAATATGATCATGTTAAGGAGTTGAAAACAGAGCAAGCTGAATAGTTAATGATACAATATTTCCATGCTAGCTTGCCAACATATAGTAAACAGTACATAATCACTTCAAAAAGTAGATTGTGTCTGACATTAAAACTAAGAAGCGACTAATTCGGCATGCAAATATATTCACCTACGAATATGAAAAGGAAAATAACCCATCAGTACCTCAGGTAACGGTGCATGCAACTCCAATGTTGTGGCATGTGAAAGGCCATCAAGTAGATGATGATCTACTTCTGTGTTATCATCATAATGAAACTCAGACCCTAGACTAAGCGAAGCTGACACTAGAGAAGACAGATCCCAGGTAACTATAGCACCACGACGACATTCTGGGTCAATGACAGAGAGATGGGTAAGCTTCCTAGCACCAATCAGGAGATCATTGCCAATGATGCAGTCGATGATATGTAGAACCTTGAGTGAGCTCGATGAGATCCTCCTTGTATCGAGAATGCAACACTCCAACTCTAGATGTTCGAGCACAGGCCAGTCATAATTCAGCGGCTTATCGAACCAATCGTTCAAACGGACATACCAGAGCCTGATTCTTTTGAGGTACAGAGAAGGAAACATTGCTGTGCTATCCAAAATCAGATGGTGGTGAAATCCAGAAATATGAAGGAGACGAACTTTGTGCTTGATGGCATGACGAATCCACACAGAACTCTTCTTACTACTGCGAGTCGTGATGACGACCCGGACCTCATCCAAGGAAACAGTGCCGTCACGCAAGAGCAGCAAGTGGTCCACGAAGTTCTCCAGCTTGTGGTTATCAAAGCAAGCAATGCCCACATCATTTTTAACCACGAAGTCTTTGTTGTTGATGTGGATAAATGGAACAGAGCTCCAGAGATTGCGCCACCTTGGTGAGAGAAGACTTGTGCGCACGACCTCCGGCGTCGGCAGGAAGGACATCACGTGGTGGAGCAGATCGTCGGACAGGCTGCTGAGCCTGTCGACACCGTTGTCGTTGCCTCGCACACTCTTGGAACCACAGGGAATGGATGCTGGTGCCGACATTTTATCAAACAGGATGGCTGCATAAATCAACAAAAGGCAAAGCGAATGCATATATAATCAAAATCACAGATATACACATTGAAGAAATCCTAGATACACACGATGAGATGAGATGATTCCATACACGAGACTGTTTCAATCTTGAAGCAACTGTACTGGCAATCACACAATGCGACCTTGTGTAAAAGGATACAGTCTAGGAAAGAAAAAACATATGCAGCCTCGAGCAAAATTCTGTGGAAAATTTCAGCTGTAAATGCCAACATCCTTCTACACTTGTGTCTATGGCATTTCTTCCGAGCAAACTTCTAAGCAAAATATATCTGGACTGGGTTAGCAAGTAGCAACATTCCGTTACTTGAATGGAAATATTGATTCTTGCACTGAAAAGAAAGAGGTAGGGGGAGAATGACTTCAACGCACTAATAGGAATTTTGCTAAGCAATTATGTTGTCTAAGATATTGAAATAATCCAATAATCACTGCTATAGCTTCACAAAGTATTTTTGTATTCTTCAAAACATTTCACTTTGAATTACAGCAGTCAATGATTGACGACAGTTAAACATAAGCTCAACAGTAGTAGCAAAAATGGTGGTAGTTGCAGAGTATGGTAGTCAGTTTGCAACAAACAGAATTTTGTGCCCACTTCATCTGGCTACAAAAAGGGGAATGTGGTGATCATAATGTTATTTCACATAAATCTGTAAAATAACTTAACAGTTCATGCACTCACTTTAGTATCTTTGCAAATAATCCAGAGATTGACCAAATTACGCAAGAGCTAGCAATCTCTAGGTAACACCAATGGCACCATTCTGCAAATACTGCATCTGGCGTGCACACGCACAAGTGATTAGCTACTTCTGCTGACCTCTTAAACTGGTTCGTCTAGAAATAGCTAGGGTTCTGCACTCTGATTTCCGCTGGTAGAAACTGCAGATGTACTGACCTAACAGTCGGGGAGGTGGTACAGCGGTGGTGGTGCCCGATGACTCGGTCGAGGCGTCGGCGATGCGGCCGCAGCCGGAGGCGGCGCAGCGAGCCGTCGAGGAGGGAGAAGATTAGAACCACACGGGGCTTCTAATTATGAGGATTAAAGGTGGCTAGGGTTCGCTTTAATTAGTCAACTAGGACCAACTAGAACATGCACTAGATCAATTAGAGGAGGCTCCAAAACTTGTATCTCATAGGGTGGAAATCCTGTAGTATATATGATTGGGGGGTAGGGGGCTGCCACCAAGGGGGAAAGAGCCCCTTTGGGGCGCTGGCCAAGGGAAGGGGGGTAATAGGATCCCCCCCCCCCTTAGGAAAGGGGGGACTCCTCCCTTGTTGGGCCCTTGTGGCCCAACTCCTTCTCCACCTCTTGGCCTTATTTGGCCCGTTGATATTAAATTAAATATATTTTTGTTCTAAACATTTTGAAAGCATAATATATATAATTTAAAATCTCCGGAAACATTTTCCACCTATATATATTAATCGGTAATACCCGATATTCACCGAAACCCTTTCGATGACCCCGAAACGCTTCCGAAACCTCTCGGAACTATTCCGAATATTAATGAAACAATTTCACAAATATATTCTCATCACTCCCGTCCTACTAACTCTCAATATATCATGATTACTTTAAGATCGTGACCCCATAGGTTCGGTAACCATAGACATGAACAAAACCCCTTCGTTCAGTGACCGATAGCGGAACCGTGGACATCCATATTGGTCCCTATGACTACATGAATGATTTTCGAGTGAACCTTTGGTTATCATGTGATGTTCCCTTCGCTTCGCAATACTTTACAAAATCCGGTGTGCATCGGTATCCTCTTGAGTCATCACCATGCTCACTATACCGTTGCTCCCATTACCGATTTTGTTCTTCTTTCTTGTTGACGTGTTACAACATCCCTGTGACGTAGTCACCTGTGGCTGGCCAGACAATAATGGATGCCTTCACACCAAGAGGGAACTAAGAATATCTCTCCATCGTTGGAGGAGCAGATCCCACCCTCAAGCTGTCCGGTCACTTGTCAAACTTTCCGGTGAGCTTGAAAGTTGTCGTTATGATCACCTTGTTACATATGACGTTTGAGCAACCCCAAAGCCCACTGCCTGATAGGAAGTGATCGAGACACTCTCATGGTCTGAGGAACTAAAACACATGCTAACACTTCGTGTTATAACAGATGATTTCAGACGATATGATCACCTAGTATAACAGACAAGTATTGGGTCGATTCAATATGATAAGTTGTTCTAGCAAATAATTGGCAACCAAACTAGACATACTCCCTCCGTCCGGTGAAGAGTGTACGTTTGACTTTAAAATTTGTCCACAAAAAAGTGTACTTCTATCTTCCCAGTGCACTTTAATGTACAAAAAAATGTTGTTCTCTCATCACACGATAATCAAGACCAATAACATTCTACACATGGTCTCCTTAATTTCTACATACACTTAGCTCATTAGGGGTTGGGTAATTAAAAAGGAGAGAGATGATGTCTTGTATCTTCCCAATGCGTTTTTTATTTCACTTTATAATTTATTTTAAAATTTCTATCGAAAAAGCTATTTTCCAGTCGACGGGCGTGAACGATTTGCGAACCCTCCGATCCGCTTCTGCTCTAGCACGTAAAAAGAGCTCCAAAAAAATAGTGTCCCTACTAGGATTTGAATACACACCAGTTGGTTGTGGCCACGATGCGCTACCAGTTGAGATGACTATCTATTCTGTTTCATTTGCAGATTAATTGGTATTTCTACCTTAATAAATTCTAAAAATGCTGATATTTTTTAGATGTTCATGTTAGTGTAACAAGCGTACTTGTCAATTTTCATGCAAAACGGGATAGCGTCGCTTCGTTTTTTAAGATAACATTTGTTGTTCAACTTGTTTTTTTTTGTTTTTGCACATGTCAACATGCTTGAAGGGGAGCCTTGGCGCAGTGGTAAAGCTGCTGCCTTGTGACCATGAGGTCATGGGTTCAAGTCCTGGAAACAGCCTCTTACAGAAATGTAGGAAAAGGCTGCGTACTATAGACCCAAAGTGGTCGGACCTTTCTCTGGACCCTGTGCAAGCGGGAGCTACATGCACCAGGTTGCACATGTCAAC
>NC_041393.1:528118954-528151110 GCF_002162155.2 Triticum dicoccoides
GTGTGCATCGGTATCCTCTTGAGTCATCACCATGCTCACTATACCGTTGCTCCCATTACCGATTTTGTTCTTCTTTCTTGTTGACGTGTTACAACATCCCTGTGACGTAGTCACCTGTGGCTGGCCAGACAATAATGGATGCCTTCACACCAAGAGGGAACTAAGAATATCTCTCCATCGTTGGAGGAGCAGATCCCACCCTCAAGCTGTCCGGTCACTTGTCAAACTTTCCGGTGAGCTTGAAAGTTGTCGTTATGATCACCTTGTTACATATGACGTTTGAGCAACCCCAAAGCCCACTGCCTGATAGGAAGTGATCGAGACACTCTCATGGTCTGAGGAACTAAAACACATGCTAACACTTCGTGTTATAACAGATGATTTCAGACGATATGATCACCTAGTATAACAGACAAGTATTGGGTCGATTCAATATGATAAGTTGTTCTAGCAAATAATTGGCAACCAAACTAGACATACTCCCTCCGTCCGGTGAAGAGTGTACGTTTGACTTTAAAATTTGTCCACAAAAAAGTGTACTTCTATCTTCCCAGTGCACTTTAATGTACAAAAAAATGTTGTTCTCTCATCACACGGTAATCAAGACCAATAACATTCTACACATGGTCTCCTTAATTTCTACATACACTTAGCTCATTAGGGGTTGGGTAATTAAAAAGGAGAGAGATGATGTCTTGTATCTTCCCAATGCGTTTTTTATTTCACTTTATAATTTATTTTAAAATTTCTATCGAAAAAGCTATTTTCCAGTCGACGGGCGTGAACGATTTGCGAACCCTCCGATCCGCTTCTGCTCTAGCATGTAAAAAGAGCTCCAAAAAAATAGTGTCCCTACTAGGATTTGAATACACACCAGTTGGTTGTGGCCACGATGCGCTACCAGTTGAGATGACTATCTATTCTGTTTCATTTGCAGATTAATTGGTATTTCTACCTTAATAAATGAGAGCGATAAAGAAAGACCACAAGACCTTTGACGACAAGACAAAATCATTTGCTTCAATTTTTTTAAAGGGTCGATGCAACATGTTTTGTACTCCACTTGTCTTTTTTTTGTAGTGATGAATTTTTTCTAGAGAAATAAATGTTTCACTCCTATAGAATTCAAACAACGATCTTTTTTATCAGTTTGTCATGTCTCGGTAAATTCTCTGTAATGAGGCTGATAATTATATGCACCACAAACCTGATAGGTTATGTACAAATATCATGGAAGCTTTTTTGACCCCCAAAAAAACTAATGTAAACATACACTCGATAACTTTTTTGTATCCAGAAATAAGAATAGAAGCTCTCCTCCCGGCTCCTCACTGATTTGGGCTTCCTGGCCGTTGGATCGGGTGGCTTGATCGGATCTGGGCCGTCGGATCGACCCCTGGAACGACCTCGTCCGTCGGATAAAAAAAGTTACTGCTGGAATGAATAGTTACCATCTCGTTCGTGCCACCGCGTGTAATTACGCTGCCCTGCCGAGGGCATTTTCGTCATTTTGCTTCCTGGGGGTATAAAAGGGTCGGCTTCCGTGGAGACAACCCTAGCCGGCCCCTCCCGCACGCCTCCTCTTGAAGGAAATATGCCCTAGAGGCAATAATAAAGTTATTATTTATTTCCTTATAATCATGATAAATGTTTATTATTCATGCTAGAATTGTATTTTCCGGAAACATAATACATGTGTGAATACATAGACAAACAGAGTGTCACTAGTATGCCTCTACTTGACTAGCTCGTTAATCAAAGATGGTTATGTTTCCTAACCATGAACAATGAGTTGTTATTTGATTAACGAGGTCACATCATTAGTAGAATGATCTGATTGACATGACCCATTCCATTAGCTTAGCACCTGATCGTTTAGTATGTTGCTATTGCTTTCTTCATGACTTATACATGTTCCTACGACTATGAGATTATGCAACTCCCGTTTACCGGAGGAACACTTTGGGTACTACCAAACGTCACAAAGTAAATGGGTGATTATAAAGGAGTACTACAGGTGTCTCCAATGGTCGATGTTGGGTTGGCGTATTTCGAGATTAGGATTTGTCACTCCGATTGTCGGAGAGGTATCTCTGGGCCCTCTCGGTAATACACATCACATAAGCCTTGCAAGCATTACAACTAATATGTTAGTTGTGAGATGATGTATTATGGAACGAGTAAAGAGACTTGCCGTTAACGAGATTGAACTAGGTATTGGATACCGACGATCGAATCTCGGGCAAGTAACATACCGATGACAAAGGGAACAACGTATGTTGTTATGCGGTCTGACCGATAAAGATCTTCGTAGAATATGTAGGAGCCAATATGGGCATCCAGGTCCCGCTATTGTTTATTGACCAGAGACATGTCTCGGTCATGTCTACATTGTTCTCGAACCCGTAGGGTCCGCACGCTTAAGGTTACGATGACAGTTATATTATGAGTTTATGCATTTTGATGTACCGAAGGTTGTTCGGAGTCCCGGATGTGATCACGGACATGACGAGGAGTCTCGAAATGGTCGAGACGTAAAGATTGATATATTGGAAGCCTATGTTTGGACATCGGAAGTGTTCCGGGTGAAATCGGGATTTTATCGGGTTACCGGGAGGTTACCGGAACCCCCCGGGAGCCATATGGGCCATCATGGGCCTTAGTGGAAAGGAGAAAGGGGCAGCCCAAGGTGGCTGCGCCTCTTTCCCCTCCCCTAGTCCTATTAGGACTAGGAGAAGGTGGCCGGCCCCCCTCTCTCCCTTCCCCTCCGAGGAATCCTAGTTGGACTAGGATTGGGGGGAGGAATCCTACTCCCAGAGGGAGTAGGACTCTCCTGCGCCTCCCTCTTTGGCCGGCCAGCCTCCCCTCCTCTCCTCCTTTATATACGGAGGCAGGGGCACCTCTAAACACACAAGTTGACACAAGTTGATCCACGTGATCGATTCCTTAGCCGTGTGCGGTGCCCCCTGCCACCATATTCCTCGATAATACTGTAGCAGAGTTTAGGCGAAGCCCTGCTGCTGTAGTTCATCAAGATCGTTACCACGCCGTCGTGCTGACGAAACTCTTCCCCGACACTTTGCTGGATCGGAGTCCGGGGATCGTCATCGAGCTGAACGTGTGCTCGAACTCGGAGGTGCCGTAGTTTCGGTGCTTGATCGGTTGGATTGTGAAGACGTACGACTACTTCTTCTACGTCGTGTCATTGCTTCCGCAGTCGGTCTGCGTTGGGTACGTAGACAACACTCTCCTCTCGTTGCTATGCATCACATGATCCTGTGTGCGCGTAGGAAATTTTTTGAAATTACTACGAAACCCAATAGTGGCATCCGAGCCTAGGTTAATGATGTTGATGTTATATGCACGAGTAGAACACAAGTGAGTTGTGGACGATACAAGTCATACTGCCTACCAGCATGTCATATTTTGGTTCAGCGGTATTGTTGGACGAGACGACCCGGACCAACCTTACGCGTACGCTTACGCGAGACCGGTTCCCTCGACGTGCTTTGCACAGAGATGGCTTGCGGGCGACTGCCTCTCCAACTTTAGTTGAACCAAGTATGGCTACGCCCGGTCCTTGCGAAGGTTAAAACGGAGTCTATTTGACAAACTATCGTTGTGGTTTTGATGCGTAGGTGAGATTGGTTCTTACTTAAGCCCGTAGCAGCCACGTAAAACATGCAACAACAAAGTAGAGGACGTCTAACTTGTTTTTGCAGGGCATGTTGTGATGTGCTATGGTCAAGGCATGATGCTGAATTTTATTGTATGAGATGATCATGTTTTGTAACCAAGTTATCGGCAACTGGCAGGAGCCATATGGTTGTCGCTTTATTGTATGCAATGCAATCGCGATGTAATGCTTTACTAAACGGTAGTGATAGTCGTGGAAGCATAAGATTGGCGAGACGACAACGATGCTACGATGGAGATCAAGGTGTCGCGCCGGTGACGATGGTGATCATGACGGTGCTTTGGAGATGGAGATCACAAGCACAAGATAATGATGGCCATATCATATCACTTATATTGATTGCATGTGATGTTTATCTTTTTATGCATCTTATCTTGCTTTGATTGACGGTAGCATTATAAGATGATCTCTCACTAAATTATCAAGAAGTGTTCTCCCTGAGTATGCACCGTTGCAAAAGTTCTTCGTGCTGAGACACCACGTGATGATCGGGTGTGATAGGCTCTACGTTCAAATACAACGGGTGCAAAACAGTTGCGCACGCAGAATACTCAGGTTAAACTTGACGAGCCTAGCATATGCAGATATGGCCTCGGAACACGGAGACCGAAAGGTCGAGCGTGAATCATATAGTAGATATGATCAACATAATGATGTTCACCGATGAAACTACTCCATCTCACGTGATGATCGGACATGGTTTAGTTGATTTGGATCACGTGATCACTTAGAGGATTAGAGGGATGTCTATCTAAGTGGGAGTTCTTTAATAATATGATTAATTGAACTTAAAATTTATCATGAACTTAGTCCCTGAAAGTATCTTGCTTGTTTATGTTGATTGTAGATAGATGGCTCGTGCTGTTGTTCCGTTAAATTTTAATGCGTTCCTTGAGAAAGCAAAGTTGAAAGATGATGGTAGCAATTACACGGACTGGGTCCGTAACTTGACGATTATCCTCATTGCTGCACAGAAGAATTACGTCCTGGAAGCACCGCTGGGTGCCAGGCCTGCTGCTGGAGCAACGCCAGATGTTATGAACGTCTGGCAGAGCAAAGCTGATGACTACTCGATAGTTCAGTGTGCCATGCTTTACGGCTTAGAATCGGGACTTCAACGACGTTTTGAACGTCATGGAGCATATGAGATGTTCCAGGAGTTGAAGTTAATATTTCAAGCAAATGCCCGGATTGAGAGATATGAAGTCTCCAATAAGTTCTATAGCTGCAAGATGGAAGAGAACAGTTCTGTCAGTGAGCATATACTCAAAATGTCTGGGTATAATAATCACTTGATTCAATTGGGAGTTAATCTTCCAGATGATTGCGTCATTGACAGAATTTTCCAATCACTGCCACCAAGCTACAAGAGCTTCGTGATGAACTATAATATGCAAGGGATGAACAAGACTATTCCCGAGCTCTTCGCAATGCTAAAAGCTGCGGAGGTAGAAATCAAGAAGGAGCATCAAGTGTTGATGGTTAACAAGACCACTAGTTTCAAGAAAAAGGGCAAAGGGAAGAAAAAGGGGAACTTCAAAAAGAACGGCAAGCAAGTTGCTGCTCAAGAGAAGAAACCCAAGTCTAGACCTAAGCCTGAAACTGAGTGCTTCTACTGCAAGCAGACTGGTCACTGGAAGCGGAACTGCCCCAAGTATTTGGCGGATAAGAAGGATGGCAAGGTGAACAAAGGTATATGTGATATACATGTTATTGATGTGTACCTTACCAATGCTCGCAGTAGCACCTGGGTATTTGATACTGGTTCTGTTGCTAATATTTGCAACTCGAAACAGGGACTACAGAATAAGCCGGCACTGGCAAAGGACGAGGTGACGATGCGCGTGGGAAACGGTTCCAAAGTCGATGTGATCGCGGTCGGCACGCTACCTCTACATCTACCTTCGGGATTAATATTAGACCTAAATAATTGTTATTTGGTGCCAGCATTGAGCATGAACATTATATCTGGATCTTGTTTAATGCGAGACGGTTATTCATTTAAATCAGAGAATAATGGTTGTTCTATTTATATGAGTAATATCTTTTATGGTCATGCACCCTTGAAGAGTGGTCTATTCTTACTAAATCTCGATAGTAGTAATACACATATTCATAATGTTGAAACCAAAAGATACAGAGTTGATAATGAAAGTGCAACTTATTTGTGGCACTGTCGTTTAGGTCATATCGGTGTAAAACGCATGAAGAAACTCCATACTAATGGACTTTTGGAACCACTTGATTATGAATCACTTGGTACTTGCGAACCGTGCCTCATGGGCAAGATGACTAAAACACCGTTCTCCGGTACTACGGAGAGAGCAACAGATTTGTTGGAAATCATACATACCGATGTATGTGGTCCGATGAATATTGAGGCTCGTGGCGGATATCGTTATTTTCTCACCTTCACAGATGATTTGAGCAGATATGGATATATCTACTTAATGAAGCATAAGTCTGAAACATTTGAAAAGTTCAAAGAATTTCAGAGTGAAGTTGAAAATCATCGTAACAAGAAAATAAAATTTCTACGATCTGATCGTGGAGGAGAATATTTGAGTTACGAGTTTGGTGTACATTTGAAAAACTGTGGAATAGTTTCGCAACTCACGCCCCCCGGAACACCACAGCGTAATGGTGTGTCCGAACGTCGTAATCGTACTTTACTAGATATGGTGCGATCTATGATGTCTTTTACAGATTTACCGCTATCATTTTGGGGATATGCTTTAGAGACGGCCGCGTTCACGTTAAATAGGGCACCATCAAAATCCGTTGAGACGACGCCTTATGAACTATGGTTTGGCAAGAAACCAAAGTTGTCGTTTCTTAAAGTTTGGGGCTGCGATGCTTATGTGAAAAAACTTCAACCTGATAAGCTCGAACCCAAATCGGAGAAATGTGTATTCATAGGATACCCAAAGGAAACTGTTGGGTACACCTTCTATCACAGATCCGAAGGCAAAACATTTGTTGCTAAGAATGGATCATTTCTAGAGAAGGAGTTTCTCTCGAAAGAAGTGAGTGGGAGGAAAGTAGAACTTGACGAGGTAACTGTACCTGCTCCCTTACTGGAAAGTAGTTCATCACAGAAAACTGTTTCAGTGACACCTACACCAGTTAGTGAGGAAGCCAATGATAATGATCATGAAACTTCAGATCAAGATACTACTGAACTTCGTAGATCAACCAGAGTAAGATCCGCACCAGAGTGGTACGGTAATCCTGTTCTGGAGGTCATGCTACTAGATCATGATGAACCTACGAACTATGAAGAAGCGATGGTGAGCCCAGATTCCGCAAAGTGGCTAGAAGCCATGAAATCTGAGATGGGATCCATGTGTGAGAACAAAGTATGGACTTTGGTTGACTTGCCCGATGATCGGCAAGCGATTGAGAATAAATGGATCTTTAAGAAGAAGACTGACGCTGATGGTAATGTTACTATCTACAAAGCTCGACTTGTCGCAAAAGGTTTTCGGCAAGTTCAAGGAATTGACTACGATGAGACCTTCTCACCCGTAGCGATGCTTAAGTCCGTCCGAATCATGTTAGCAATTGCCGCATTTTATGATTATGAAATTTGGCAAATGGATGTCAAAACTGCATTCCTGAATGGATTCCTGGAAGAAGAGTTGTATATGATGCAACCAGAAGGTTTTGTCGATCCAAAGGGAGCTAACAAAGTGTGCAAGCTCCAGCGATCCATTTATGGACTGGTGCAAGCCTCTCGGAGTTGGAATAAACGTTTTGATAGTGTGATCAAAGCATTTGGTTTTATACAGACTTTTGGAGAAGCCTGTATTTACAAGAAAGTGAGTGGGAGCTCTATAGCATTTCTGATATTATATGTGGATGACATATTACTGATTGGAAATGATATAGAATTTCTGGATAGCATAAAGGGATACTTGAATAAAAGTTTTTCAATGAAAGACCTCGGTGAAGCTGCTTACATATTAGGCATTAAGATCTACAGAGACAGATCAAGACGCTTAATTGGACTTTCACAAAGCACATACCTTGACAAATTTTTTGAAGAAATTCAAAATGGATCAAGCAAAGAAAGGGTTCTTGCCTGTGTTACAAGGTGTGAAATTGAGTAAGACTCAATGCCCGACCACTGCAGAAGATAGAGAGAATATGAAAGATGTTCCCTATGCATCAGCCATAGGCTCTATCATGTATGCAATGCTGTGTACCAGACCTGATGTGTGCCTTGCTATAAGTTTAGCAGGGAGGTACCAAAGTAATCCAGGAATGGATCACTGGACAGCGGTCAAGAACATCCTGAAATACCTGAAAAGGACTAAGGATATGTTTCTCGTATATGGAAGTGACAAAGAGCTCATCGTAAAAGGTTACGTTGATGCAAGCTTTGACACTGATCCGGACGATTCTAAATCGCAAACCGGATACGTGTTTACATTAAACGGTGGAGCTGTCAGTTGGTGCAGTTCTAAACAAAGCGTCGTAGCGGGATCTACATGTGAAGCGGAATACATAGCTGCTTCGGAAGCAGCAATTGAAGGAGTCTGGATGAAGGAGTTCATATCCGATCTAGGTGTCATACCTAGTGCATCGGGTCCAATGAAAATCTTTTGTGACAATACTGGTGCAATTGCCTTGGCAAAGGAATCCAGATTTCACAAAAGGACCAAACACATCAAGAGACGCTTCAACTCCATCCGGGATCTAGTCCAGGTGGGAGACATAGAGATTTGCAAGATACATACGGATCTGAATATTGCAGACCCGTTGACTAAGACTCTTCCACGAGCAAAACATGATCAGCACCAAAGCTCCATGGGTGTTAGATTCATTACAGTGTAATCTAGATTATTGACTCTAGTGCAAGTGGGAGACTGAAGGAAATATGCCCTAGAGGCAATAATAAAGTTATTATTTATTTCCTTATAATCATGATAAATGTTTATTATTCATGCTAGAATTGTATTTTCCGGAAACATAATACATGTGTGAATACATAGACAAACATAGTGTCACTAGTATGCCTCTACTTGACTAGCTCGTTAATCAAAGATGGTTATGTTTCCTAACCATGAACAATGAGTTGTTATTTGATTAACGAGGTCACATCATTAGTAGAATGATCTGATTGACATGACCCATTCCATTAGCTTAGCACCTGATCGTTTAGTATGTTGCTATTGCTTTCTTCATGACTTATACATGTTCCTACGACTATGAGATTATGCAACTCCCGTTTACCGGAGGAACACTTTGGGTACTACCAAACGTCACAACGTAAATGGGTGATTATAAAGGAGTACTACAGGTGTCTCCAATGGTCGATGTTGGGTTGGCGTATTTCGAGATTAGGATTTGTCACTCCGATTGTCGGAGAGGTATCTCTGGGCCCTCTCGGTAATACACATCACATAAGCCTTGCAAGCATTACAACTAATATGTTAGTTGTGAGATGATGTATTACGGAACGAGTAAAGAGACTTGCCGTTAACGAGATTGAACTAGGTATTGGATACCGACGATCGAATCTCGGGCAAGTAACATACCGATGACAAAGGGAACAACATATGTTGTTATGCGGTCTGACCGATAAAGATCTTCATAGAATATGTAGGAGCCAATATGGGCATCCAGGTCCCGCTATTGGTTATTGACCAGAGACATGTCTCGGTCATGTCTACATTGTTCTCGAACCCGTAGGGTCCGCACGCTTAAGGTTACGATGACAGTTATATTATGAGTTTATGCATTTTGATGTACCGAAGGTTGTTCGGAGTCCCGGATGTGATCACGGACATGACGAGGAGTCTCGAAATGGTCGAGACGTAAAGATTGATATATTGGAAGCCTATGTTTGGACATCGGAAGTGTTCCGGGTGAAATCGGGATTTTACCGGGTTACCGGGAGGTTACCGGAACCCCCCGGGAGCCATATGGGCCATCATGGGCCTTAGTGGAAAGGAGAAAGGGGCAGCCCAAAGGTGGCTGCGCCTCTTTCCCCTCCCCTAGTCCTATTAGGACTAGGAGAAGGTGGCCGGCCCCCCTCTCTCCCTTCCCCTCCGAGGAATCCTAGTTGGACTAGGATTGGGGGGAGGAATCCTACTCCCAGAGGGAGTAGGACTCTCCTGCGCCTCCCTCTTTGGCCGGCCAGCCTCCCCTCCTCTCCTCCTTTATATACGGAGGCACGGGCACCTCTAAACACACAAGTTGACACAAGTTGATCCACGTGATCGATTCCTTAGCCGTGTGCGGTGCCCCCTGCCACCATATTCCTCGATAATACTGTAGCGGAGTTTAGGCGAAGCCCTGCTGCTGTAGTTCATCAAGATCGTCACCACGCCGTCGTGCTGACGAAACTCTTCCCCGACACTTTGCTGGATCGGAGTCCGGGGATCGTCATCGAGCTGAACGTGTGCTCGAACTCGGAGGTGCCGTAGTTTCGGTGCTTGATCGGTTGGATCGTGAAGACGTACGACTACTTCCTCTACGTCGTGTCATTGCTTCCGCAGTCGGTCTGCGTTGGGTACGTAGACAACACTCTCCTCTCGTTGCTATGCATCACATGATCCTGTGTGCGCGTAGGAAAAATTTTGAAATTACTACGAAACCCAACACCTCTCCCCTTCCCTCCCATGCGCCTCCTCTCCTCCTTCCCCGCCGCCGCCCGGCCTCCTTCTTCCCCGCCGCCGCCCGGCCTCCTCCTTCCCCCATGCCGCCGCCCGGCCTCCTCTCCCGCTCGCGCCGCCTCCTCCTCCCCACCAGCACCTCCCTCTCATCCTTCCCTACCTTCGTCCGACGTCCTCCTTCTGCCCCTCCGATCTGGCGCCGCCCACACCCGAACGCCCCGCCCCGGCCCTGGGTCGTGCGGTTGCCGAAGGCGTGGGCGTCGTGGGTCAACCGCAGCGGGGAGGATGGGGGCCTCCGCCGCCTCTGCTCGCCCTCGCCGCCGCCTCTGCTCGCCCTCGCGCCGTCGTGTCTTCTCCTCCCCGTTCTCTTGGTGCTCCTACCAGGCGAGCGCGAGCAGCCAGAGAGGAATGGCCACGGGCCTTTCGCTCAGCGGCGCCGGCGCCGGCGGCTCCCTACTCTGTAGGCCCCCTCCTCGTGGGGCCCATGGCCCTCTCCCTCCACGGTGTCGGCGCCGGCGGCTCCCTCCTCCGTAGGCTCCCTGCCTCGTGGGGCCTAGCGGCCTCACGTGCGGACGACTCGTCGCAGGCGCTTCCTTCAGCTAGATCCTGCGCACCAAGAAGGCCGTTGCCGCCTCCTGCAAGGACGAACCAGACGTCGTCGCCCAGGTCCCTCCTCCCTCCTCCCAAACTTCTCCTCCACTCCATGTTGTACTTCAATCCCTGGACATCAGTAAATTTTTGTATATTTAGTTGATTATTGTTTCACCTCCATTTATTTTTGATAGATGAGGACATGTTAGTGATGGATGTCGGGATGGTGGTGTACCCATACTTTCATGAACTTTTGTGTGATTAGTGGTTTGGAAAAGATGAATCACATGAATGATTGCTGGAACTATATTGTCTGATGCTATATTGGTGATGTGGGTGAGCTGATTTGGACCTTTTCATCTTGGTCTGTGCAGAATTTGAGTCTTTGAAGGATTTGAATGGAGCATATGTATGCATGCTACGGTTCATCTTAGGTGAGTGCGAATCTTCAGCATCTATCTTATGTCACTTCTGGGAAGATGCTTTTAATTGTTTTACTATCGATGATATCAATTTGGTAGCAGCCTTTGAGTAGTGGCAAGATTATGTGCATAATAATCAGCAGAAGTACCTGGTTACTTAATAATCATTCTTGATATTGAAAAGGGACAGAAATAAGCCGAGTATTGGACCTGATGAGTAGTGTTTGCCAGTTAACACATCTATGTTATTGGACCTGAATTAGCCGAGTATTACATTCAGTTTAGTTTTACTTATTGCATATAGTTCTGATTTCAGTTTAGTTTTTGTCTACGAGGACGACCACCAACGCGATGACGGCGCCCCTCACATGGTCAAGCTCGACGGAAGAGCGCTCGCCATGGCCGCGTTCGTCTGCTCCGGTGTGGTACAGCCGAGCTTGGCCAACGACGAGGTCGTGTACCTCCGCCTGGACGGCTCCTAGCGCGGGTAAGCAAGGCAGCACCCCCATCCCCATGGTCGTTTCATTTTTCAGAGGCTCCTTCTTCTTTTGTGCGTGCTGATGACGCATGCTTTTCTCCATGGAGTTGACAAGATGGAGATCCCTGGCATATCTTATATTCTTCAGTTGTCAAATGCTCACTCAACTATTCAGGTTGCTACATCTTTTCTTCCAGTTTTTCTTCATATTGATCTATGCTATGGATTATGACAAATAGAGCTGGCAATTTGTGCTTTATAACTTTTGGGTCAGGATGGTATTTATGACAATATGCATCTACTGATACTGTTTGTGTTTGCATTTTAGAATCTTAATGCTTGATATTGACTTTCAGGGGATGTATTTCTAACTGTAGGTGAACCGGTTTACAATGCAGAGATTGCGACAAGAAATAACGAAGAACAACGTGTGTATGTGTGCCAATTACCATGGATATTGCTCAATTCGTCTGTTTCCAAATGGCCCTTCACACTACAGGAAAGTGACAATCAGTAAAAGTTAAGGTCAGACTTTGGAGAAGGTAAACATGTATTCTACATATGGTTACTTTTATGTACTTTTGGATATATGCATTTTCTTGGGTGACAAAGATGGTGTAGAGGCTCTGCCAGGGTTACTTGTAATTTCTGCCACCAAGTAAGCTGTTACAAAAGGAGTAACAAATGCAATATCTGTTTTGACCGAGCTAAGTTCAAAATTAACTATAGAAACAGACATTTACCGATAAGGAAATCTGATAGGTTATGTGTTGTTATCTTATAAAATAGCAACAAGACTTCACTACTGAGAGATATTTGTGCCTGCATCATGATAGGTCTCCTTCCAAGTTAGTTGACCTGTTTTTTCTATCCCAAGTTTATTGGCCTGTTTTTTTGTCCTTCCGAGGTTATCATTCTGTTTTTTGTGCATGCTAAATTGGCATATTTAGTGGTGAGTTTGGTGCTTCTATCACTGTGTTCTTCGAGAATCTCATCATATCTCTCTATCCGAGGAATTATATGTTCACTTTCATGGAAAATAACATTTAAGAGAAACTTCATCACAGACTGTCTTTGTTGTGATATTTATAGACTATCTCCCACAATAGATTATTGACATCACAATTCAGAGAAGCTTTGATTTCACTATATTCTCCCTTTTGAAATTAATAATTTTTGTACACAACAACACTACTCATTTTAGTGGAGGAGGAAGCGACTCTGACAGTTTGGAGAGTTAATATATCTGGTTGCAGGGCGTTAGAGGATTTGAGTAGAAGCTGGCGATCGGTGTCCACAGATTGTACAGCGACCAAGCGGCGGTGAAGAATCAATGTGTGGATCTATCATTACCATATGGACTAGGTATGCAAAGTTATTCCTCTGGTATGCTTTATTGTGGCCATACGGCCTTTTATGTTTCATTCCTTTTGTATTTCTGTCAACAAAAAATGTAGAGCCACACCTTAATTGTCATGGTGATGTTGGATGGCATGGCAGTTGTCCAGTTCTATTATTTAAGAAGTTGACGTGTGTATATCGATCAAAGTGATAATCACAGTAGACTAAAAAGCTTAGAAGTGGAGTTTAAAAGAAAATTCAGAAGCATTGGAGGCTCATGCTTCTACTGTCATGTTTTATGCTCCAGTTAGGAGTGGTGTTTCTAAAATAGAGATTATTGATTTTCACATATATAACCTGTGTTCACAGTAGCATTCCTGTCTCATTTGTTGCGCGGCAGCAAGGCATACCTTAATTTGCTTCATGGTGAACTGGAAATGTGCTTTTATGTCAAACTAAAAAATATATGTTGTCTGATAGCATCGTAATATGTCCATCCATTAACCACTATTTTGTCGAAATACATGCCTCTGCTTCTGGTTATTAAAAGTTAGGTAGTATTTTGGCAGTGATCGGAAACTTCTACACGACTCATCACCATCATGTCCATGCCCCAGACTTGGGTGAGTGCTCAAGGTATGAAAATAAATGCCGACTAAAATAAGCATGTCTTACAGCAACATTTATCATGCTTTTAAATGACCATTGTGTTTCTAATTCTATAGGAAGGATTTTGTAGTTCCACTGTTGGATTCCAAGCAGGCAATTCATGATCAGCCTTGTGCAAGCTATGGAGTTTCAAGAAATCGATTGAAGGTGGAGTGACTGCTGGGGTCATAAACGAAGAAGCAATGAAGTCACTGGACAACAAAATAGATTATTTATTCCCAATGTCGTTGCTCTTGCAAAATTGCAGGCCTATTGGTTATGTGGTAAGCAACCACTAGACCCTTTCTACAAGCACATAAATGTTGATGATGTACATGACAATGATTGTTACCTATTTATCTTAACTGTGACCTTGCTTTGTCATTTCAGAAACATTGTAGTTGCTTATTTGTGTTCTATACTTTTGGGTGATTTTACCAGTACCTTGCTTATGTTTGTACAGTACTACTGGATATCTGATGGAGCTTTCATTGTCGTACTGCTTATTCCACCCCTTGCTTTGCTTTCCCCTTTTCTTGTTGGTCTCGATGCACTTTTCAGCCGAGGACTAAAAAGATATCATGTGCCCCATATTTCTACACTTGGATTACTACTTCTGTCCCTTTCAAGTTCGATATGGATATGCCCCAAATGTATTTTTGTTTTGCTAAACTGTTTAATGCAACTTAGTGATAAAATATGTCTTCTATTTATGTACACTTCCTCTCAATCACCAATATGGTCCCAGTTTTATGTACGCGTTGTCTACAGGTGGTTATGTTGGTTTTATCTTCCGGTTGGTTGTTAGTCCCCTACAAGAGTTGTCACAATATGAAAAGGCTCCAAAAGGTGTCACGGTCAGGAATCTTTTTTCCAGGCATCCGGTGATGATTAGGTAACCAAACCGTATCACAAATGTGTGTTTGTGTGGTCTGGCAAAGTAATGCTCTTCTTTTGTGGTATGTGGAAAGTAATGCTCTCTTTGTTATTCATTTTTGGAGCCGTAATATTTTTTTCCTCATAATAGTTTTAGGTGTTATGCCTTAGCATATTATATCAACGAGAAGTGAATGTGTTTTAGCTCGTATCTTCTAAATTAGTGTCTTCCACCGACATCAGAAATTAATGGTTCATATCATGTTTTGTATTTCTGTTATATCATGTACTTCTTCAAAATTTGTATCTCAACCTAGCCTTAGTGATAATTTTAGTGGAAGACATTAGAATTCTTTTCGAGTATGAGGACTGTTATTTATTAACAACAAGTATTTATCACATTTAACACAAATTAGTCTCCTTATTAACAGAAATACACTGCTCCTATTCTACCACTATAATTTAGTTCATGTGCTGTAGGCATCACCGTCATTGCAATTTCTAAAGATGTGGAATTCTCATACTGATGCCATTAATATATTTGCTCAAGAGGTCTCAAATTGAAAGGTAGGCATACTCTTCTTTATAAATCGTGTTTTATAACCAGATCAACAAAGTTTTGTATTTCATGATTAAGAGATGAAGTCATGTTTGCCAATGTCACCCATAAATACACTAATTATTTGCCATCCCGAGCTCATTTCCATGTCTGCTCTGGAATATTTTCCTACACAGAAGAGGGCCACAACACCAATTGGTCACACATTGTCAAGGCGGCAGGAATAAAAGAATTAACATATTCAGATAAAGATCTTCGCCTTCAAGATTATAAGGGGAAATTATTGCTCACTGTCCTGTCCATACGCTTTAGGAGGAAATCACAAGTGTATTTTCTATACAAAACCATCATGTGGTCATTGTCGGCGTTCTGGGAATGGGGTCCCCAGACTTGCCTGCCTGCGGCCTGCGGCGTGGCTCAAAGGGGGCCCAGCACGGCCCATCTTCATCAACACAAGCTCAAGACCCTCGCAAGGGGCCAAACCTCGCGGGGCGGGCGACAAGGAGCTTCCTCAGGCACGGCCTCGTCAGGCTAGCTCACGAGGGGGCGGAGAGTTCAAGGCGGGGTACCTCGCGAGGTGCCCGTGATGCAAGCCATGACGACCAAGGGCGCCAGCCAGGCGCCAGCCCGCGCAGTGTCCTTCTTTCCTCTTTGGTGCAAGGGGAGCAAGCGCAGGCGAGAGCATCAAGCAAAGGCATCCATTTCAGTGCAACAAGACCAAGACCAGTCCAACGGCAGGATGGCGGTCACCGTGGAGCCCAAGTCAGCGTCACCACCAGAGCCTTTGACAGGCTAGGACCAACTTTAGTCAGGATAAGTGTACTAGATGTTCCCCTTCAAAATGGCCAATTGTTGGCGCCCTTCCCGCTCAATATTTGGGAAGAGGCCCAGTGCCTTCACCTATAAATAGGACTAGCCACCCACAGGGTAGAGAGACAGGGACGGAGACCGAGACCGAGACCGGGATCCAGAGAGGAATCTGGAGATAAGATAGGCATCTAGAATCAAAGGGACAACGCCACCACAAGAACAGACCCTCGCGAGGCTGTTCTTCCTTGTATTGTTCATCATCAGCCCAAGAGGCAATCCACCACGCCACACACTGGAGTAGGGTATTACACCACAATGGTGGCCTGAACCAGTATAAACCCTGTGTCTCTTGTGTTGTTCTTCTTGTAGTTTAGATCCTAGCGATTCGGCGAGGAACAGGTAGGTAGAAGGTGAAACCTCCGCGCGCACCCCAGTGTTCGAACCTCAAGGGTCTGCCAGAACCCTAAATCCGACATTTGTCACGCCAGGTAGGGGTGCGCCGGGATCCACCTTCCGCCACTTCGTGTCCCGCCGCATCGTCATCACCATGTACGGCGACCAAGCGGGCAACCCTGCCCCTGGACAGCTTGGCCCACTAGCGCAGAGCCGCTCGCCCCAGGCAGCTCGCGGCCCGCAGGGCGCTGCGGGCCGTGGGCGACGTGGGCAGACCCCGACAGCTCTCACACCACGACAAACGCGATCGGCAGCAAGAGCCTCCAACCACGCCGCGACCACGACGCCGTACACTCGCCGGGAGCAGGCGAACTCAAGGGCCGCGCTCACGGTGGCCCGAGAGCTGCTGCAATGCAGGCTGATGGAAGGCGGCCGCGACGTGCTGCTAGAGCCGGTGGCAGAGCTCCTGGGCTTCGCCGCCTCGGGGGCTCACCCCTTCTGCACTCAACTCCCGTCTCAGGCCCAGAGCAGCCCGCACGGGGGCCCCACGCGCACCTGTGGGCTCCAAGGCTACCCCGGCACCAATGAAGCCGTCGGCACCGGGCCAGCGGCTGCACTGACTCCGCTCCCCGCTGGCGAAGAAGGACTCGTCGCAACCCACGGCCCCAGTGGGCCACCGCGCTACCACCCCCAGGTTGGCACATCAAGCAGAGCCGCATGGCGCGCGGAGCATTATGACGTGGCCTTCGGGGTGGCGGTCCCCGAAGAGTACGTGCCCCGCATGTTGGACCAAGGGCACCCGCGCGAGGGCGAACAAGGCTCGCTCCTCAGCCCAAGCTGGGGGGACGAGGCACCAGAAGCTAAGCTCTTCCAGGAGTCCCGGGACGGCCCCACCGGCCACACTAGAAGCGACGATTATCGGGTACAGCTAATTCCTCAGGAGCAGGCATACGCTAATCATGGGTCGCAGGAGATGCAGGTCGCCACAGCGAGCAGCTGCCCCGCTCCCGCAGCCTCCTACTCCTCAGGAGGAGGGCATCGGGGGCTGCAGGGGAGGGGCCGGGATCCGACATCACCACCACGGCGTTTGGAGCAAGGCGTTCCCAGGAGGTAGGCCCTCCGCTGGGGAGGCGCCTCAGGGCCTGCCCCTGGCGGAGGACCCGTGGTCGTCGGGGGAACCGCTGGCGACCGCTCTACCCCATCGGCGGCGTCCTGGTTTCCGGTCATCGTTGATGGCACTAGAGTGTGGCGCAAGGTGGGGCTCTCGTCTGATGATATGAAGCAAGGCCGATACCTGTGAAGAAGGCCCAACGCCTGTGAAGCTCGCCGCCTCGTGACACTCTCACGTAATAATGAGTGGGGCTGTACACGCCCCGGAGTCTCAAGGGTGCCGGCCTCAGGCCCTGGGGCTCCCTCCCACGCCCAGTGGCAACACTTAGCTCCGCGCTGGTGAGAAGACGTCCAAGACTAGACTAGGTGCCGGACGCGGCCTTTTCTGCCTTCATTGCTTTTCCCTTGGTTGTTGCTTTCCCCCGCTAGATTTAAGTTGGATTCAAATTTGAGATTTGCGGGTGTTTGGGGAAGGGGTGCTTAGTCTCGTTCGAGCAATCTCTCGCGTTTCAGTTACGACCTCGCCTCAGCTGCCTCCCCTCGTGAGCCCCTCGCGAGCCCGGTCTGGCCTAGCTTGTGCGCAGCCTAGACTGCTGCCGTCATATCCTCTCAGGAGGTTTTTTCACTGCAGATCCTACGGATTCGATCAAGAGGCATTCGAGACACCACAACCTCCCACGTATTATCTCAGGACCCGCACGGGACAAAGGTAAAATAGCCAGCCGGTTCTTCACCTAGCCCACCACTTGGCGCGGGCATGTGGGCGACATAGAACCCAGTAGTACGCTGGACATAAGCTTTACATAAGGGGCACCCCCTCTCAAAATGCTCTTACAATAGTCAGGTCGAAAGCCTGAGTTCTATTCATGCAGGGTAAGGAAACAGGAGCAATGTGCGGTCAGTCGGATAAATCCCCCGATGCATCCTCAGGAGCACCACCCGAACTGTCGCTGGCGTCGCTGGCCTCGCCGTCGCCCTCTGCGTTGTCGCCGGCGGCGTCAGGTCCGTTCACCACGCCGCCCTCGTTGGCGGCCACGATCGCGTCATCATCGTCTGAATCGATGGCCCTGACAAGAGCGTCCACGTTGTCTTCCACCCAGACCGCCAGGTCACCCCGGACGGCCTGGGGAACTGGGGCGATGGCGGTGTCAAAGTCGAAGTGAGGATCCATGTTCCGGAGATGGCTGAAGACACGGGAGAAGGTGCGCCCGAGCAGGGCGCAGCTCTTTTCCTCCACCAACCTGTTGGCCCTGACCGACCGCGCCTCCAGCTGCGTCACGATGTCGGTGAAGAACTGAAGGTTGCCGGCGTAGTTGATTGCGTGCGGCGCGCCAACGGCCGCTTCGCAGATGTTGCCCAAGGCCGTGTTGGCTCTCTCCCGAAGCATGGTGAGCATGGGGGCATGCTCATGTTCCAGGAGCTGCCGCTGACGTATCTCGCCCGCATTCTGGAGCGCAATAGCCTCAGCCTCGTCCAGCCGTTGGCGAAGAAGAAGCACCTCGGCACGAGAAGTAGTCGACTCCCCCTGCGCCACCTCAAGTGCGGCCCGCAAGGCATCAACCCGCCGTGTCGCTTCCTCCAGCTTGGTCCTCAGGGCGGTGGTCCTACCTTCAGCCTCGGTCCGGATCAACGCCAGCCTCTCCTCGAACTCGCGCTCGAGGTTCGAGCGCGCCGTTGCCACCCGACGTCCGATCTCCTCCAAGACACGGGTTTCCCGCGCAGCGACATCATTCTCCTCTCGTGTCACCAAGCGCTCCCTTGTCTCTAGGCGTTCATACTCACGTGCGCGTTCGGCAGCTTCCAGCATCAGCGCTTCCTCACGCTTCTGGAGCTCCGCTGGGTCACCGGAAGTCACCTTCATCGACGCGAGGGCCGCCTCGCGCAGCTCCACCTGCTCCTCCAGTGAACGGCACCGGGCCAGGAGTTCCCGTGCCCGCTCTTCCGTCGCCTCTCGCCGCTGGTCAGCTTCCCGGGCTCCCTCGACGGCCCGGGAACGGGCCACCCGAGAGGCCGCCAGCGACGCCTTGGCCTCCTCATCGTCAAGATCGCGTTGGCGGCGCGCGAGGGTGACTACCGCCTCCAGCTCGCGCCTCTCCGCGACCAAGCGCAGGCCCTCGGCCCCAAGGCGCGCGTCTTCATCAGCAAGCTCTTCACCAAGCAGGCTCACCGCGTCAGCCGCCCTCCGAAGGAACCCATGGCGAAGAGCGCGACGCTCCCGAGCGCGCTCAAGTACGTCTTCCACGCCATCATCCGCCCCAAGCAAGCGCCGGGGGGCACTGATTAGCGCTCCCCCTCCGGGCAGGGGGCTGGGGGCTAGCGCCCTTGAGGCGACCGGGCGCGCCTCGCCAAGAGC
Source organism: Triticum dicoccoides (assembly GCF_002162155.2). NCBI lineage: Eukaryota > Viridiplantae > Streptophyta > Magnoliopsida > Poales > Poaceae > Triticum > Triticum dicoccoides. The sequence goes on from NC_041393.1 coordinate 528,138,856, forward strand.
CCGACCTGGGGCCAGTCCACCCCCAATTAAAGAGCGCTGGGAGTACCCCAGCCAATCACTGTCCACGACCAGACGAGAAGCCCACGTCAGGCTGGCTAGGCCCCGAGAAGGCTCGTGAAGGAAGGTCACGAGGCACGCGGGGCCGCGTTGCGCCTTGGGGTGATTCGTCTCTTCGACCGACCTCACCACAAGGGCTCTACTGCTCGGAGCGACCGGAGACGGTGGAGAAGGCGGAAGCAGTGGGATGGCTCCTCAGTCATCTCCGTGAGCTCGGGAGGAAGGGCCCTGCGGAGCAAGGTTCAGGAAGGGCAGCAGAAGAATATGGAGCTGGGAAGGGAGAAGGCTCACTCATCGATGGCGAAGTACTTTCTACGCTTCAGCAGGCGACAAGGGTAATCGTCGCCCAGGGCCTCCCTTCTCTTCCGAAGGGCCTCAAAGTCCATGCGGAAGCAGCCCAAGAGTTGAGCACAGGGGTCAGCCTGCGACGAGGAGGAAACATCAAGACGACCCGCGTCAGGGGTGTCTGCCTGATGCGCGCCGCCGGTCGCCACGCCAAGAAAAGCGGCCGGGGCCTCGAAGGCCTCGGCCCCGGGTGCAGCAGGCGGCTGCTCGCCGCCCTCAGCCTCGGCAGCACGGGCCTCAGGGGACGCTCCCTCTTGAGCGCTACCCGGCGCTGTCGCCCCGGCGGGGGCACCCTCGGCCTCCGGAGGCTCATGCCTCCCTGCTCCGCCACTTGAGGAAGAACCACCTCGACCAATTGAAAGGGCGGACACTGTCACTGGATTCTCGCGAGGCCCCTGGAGGCCGACGGGGCGCGGTCCCCATTCGTCAAAAACGGGCATCTGATTCACGAAGTCTCTCCTACCCGAACAGAGTTACAGCAAGGCCCCCCCTTGCTGGATGCTGCCTGGGTTGGGGTCCCCAGTCAGAACCAAGAGTACCTTCCTCAATGCTTCAGGCGTCAGGTCCTCTTCCTGGAGCCTCATACGATCGCCGCGCCCGTTGAAGGCCCACATTCGGCGAGAGTGGCGCTGGAGAGGGGCGACCCGGCGTAGTAGGAACTCCTTCACCACCTTGGGCGCCGTCACGTCAAGCGATCTCAAGCACTCGAAGCAACACCAGACGAAGAAGAGCTGGGGGCTTGTGAGCATCTCCTGGCCCCAGCCCGAATTGGGGACAGCAGGCGAAGTCGGCTTCGACAGCAGGGGGCTGGGCACCCCCACTTCCACATACAGCCATCGCTCGCGGAACCCAAGCGCGGGCGTAGGGAGACCAAAGTCAATCCCTGAGGCCACCGACTCGGGTGCAGCGATGAAGCTCGCGCATCCCGAGCATTGGGCGGGGTCGACAAGGTGCGGAGCGAAGAAGTGGCACAACAGGGCGACCGAAGGGATGATGCCTACCATAGCCTCGCAAACGAAGGCGAAGACTGCCAGAAGAGTAATGGAGTCAGGACCCAGATGCATCATGTCGATCTGATAATGGGAGAGCACGACGTTGAAGAAATCCGAAAAGGGGGGAATTAGCCCCGCCCACAGGGCGTCGACGAAATAGGGGACCTCGGTGATTATCCTGTCGATGGAGAACCGAGACGCGGGCCAGGCCGTCATCCTCCCGCATTCATTGAAGATGGTGGCCAGAGCCGAACTAACCTTGCCCAAGCCCTCTCGATTGACTATGATCGACCAGTCCACGGCGGGGCCCGCCGACAGCGGTGAGGAAGGCGAAGGCATGGGTCCCTTCCCTCTCCCCTTCTTCGTCGGAGCCATGGCGACGGAAGTGGGAAGGAAAGGTTCGAGATTGGCTTCGAAGCAGAAGCTGGAGTTTGAAAGGAGGAAGGACAGAGGGCGCACGAGCAACGGAAAGGGGAGTGGTTGTGTACAACTGCAAGTCCGCCTAGCCTGGCACCAAATGAGGAGGCATGGGGGAACAGTGCCACCCGCGTCCAATCAACCGCCACGCGGCGCCCAAGGCCGCAGGCTGTTAGGGCCCGCGACGCTTCGCACTTGCCCTTTCGCCTCTCTGCTCGGCCAAGTCCGGGCGCGCCTTGGGCCCGGGGGCTACTGTCAGCGTTCTGGGAACGGGGGTCCCCAGACTTGCCTGCCTGCGGCCTGTGGCGTGTCTCAAAGGGGGCCCAACATGGCCCATCTTCATCAACACAAGCTCAAGACCCTCGCGAGGGGCCAAGCCTCGCGGGGCGGGTGACAAGGAGCTTCCTCAGGCACGGCCTCGTCAGGCTGGCTCACGAGGAGGCGGAGAGTTCAAGGCAGGGTACCTCGCGAGGTGCCCGTGATGCAAGCCATGATGACCAAGGGCGCCATCCAGGCGCCAGCCCGCGCAGTGTCCTTCTTTCCTCTTTGGTGCAAGGGGAGCAAGCGCAGGCGAGAGCATCAAGCAAAGGCATCCATTTCGGTGCAACAAGACCAAGACCAGTCCAACGGCAGGATGGAGGTCACCGTGGAGCCCAAGTCGGCATCACCGCCGGAGCCTTTGACAGGCGAGGACCAACTTTAGTCAGGATAAGTGTACTAGATGTTCCCCTTCAAAATGGCCAATTGTTGGCGCCCTTCCCGCTCAATATTTGGGAAGAGGCCCAGTGCCTTCGCCTATAAATAGGACTAGCCACCCACAGGGTAGAGAGACCGGGACGGAGACCGAGACCGAGACCGGGATCCAGAGAGGAATCTGGAGATAAGATAGGCATCTAGAATCAAAGGAACAACGCCACCACAAGAACAGACCCTCGCGAGGCTGTTCTTCCTTGTATTGTTCATCATCAGCCCAAGAGGCATTCCACCACGCCACACACTGGAGTAGGGTATTACACCACAATGGTGGCCTGAACCAGTATAAACCCTGTGTCTCTTGTGTTGTTCTTCTCGTAGTTTAGATCCTAGCGATTCGGCGAGGAACGGGTAGGTAGAAGGCGAAACCTCCGCGTGCACCCCAGTGTTCGAACCTCAAGGGTCTGCCGGAACCCTAAATCCGACAGTCATCTATATTACAAACTATTCACATCAGATTCATATGGAATGGCACTCATGGCGGTAGTTAAACCAAAGCTATCTATCAGTACGCCTAACTATGGCTTCGTAGTTTTAGTGCATCCACTGCCACTGTGTTGGCTTTTGCTCTCTAATGTTCCTACTTGTACTATGAACTTAATGTCAACTAATTAGCTTTTGTAATATCATGGATGCATTCAACTTGATGTTGCCTTACTTCTGCGGCCGGTTAGTTTTTATAATCTCATGACTTTGTTAAACTTGATGATGTTATGCTCCTGAAATGTTTGTTCTTTTCTATGAACCAGAAAATCGGTTGTTCTATTACATGTGCTAAACTTGCATTCCTACTAATGCATCATGTGATTTGACCTTCCGCTATTTGCCATGCCAGTTGGACCGGCACCCTCGCGCTAAGGCGCGTTGCCGATCTAGTGAATATCATGGTAACTCACACATCACATACCTGATAACTTATGCTGAAGGAAATATGCCCTAGAGACAATAATAAAGTTATTATTTATTTTGTTATATCATGATGAATGTTTAGTATTAACCGGAAACATGATACATGTGTGAATACATAGACAAACTAAGTGTCACTAGTATGCCTCTACTTGACTAGCTCATTTATCAAAGATGGTTATGTTTCCTAGCATGGACAAAGAGTTGTCATTTGATTAACGGGATCACATCATTAGGAGAATGATGTGATTGACTTGACCCATTCCGTTAGCTTAGCACTTGATCGTTTAGTATGTTGCTACTGCTTTCTTCATGACTTATACATGTTCCTGTGACTATGAGATTATGCAACTCCCGTTTACCGGAGGAACACTTTGTGTGCTACCAAACGTCACAACATAACTGGGTGATTATAAAGGTGCTCTACAGGTGTCTCCAAAGGTACTTGTTGAGTTAGCGTATTTCGAGATTAGGATTTGTCACTCCGATTGTCGGAGAGGTATCTCTGGGCCCACTCGGTAATGCACATCACTATAAGCCTTGCAAGCATTGCCACTAATTAGTTAGTTGCGGGATGATGTATTACGGAACAAGTAAAGAGACTTGTCGGTAATGAGATTGAACTAGGTATTAAGATACCGACGATCGAATCTCGGGCAAGTAACATACCGATGACAAAGGGAACAATGTATGTTGTTATGCGGTTTGACCGATAAAGATCTTCGTAGAATATATGGGAGCCAATATGAGCATCCAGGTTCCGCTATTGGTTATTGACCGGAGACGTGTCTCGATCATGTCTACATAGTTCTTGAACCCGTAGGGTCCGCATGCTTAAAGTTAGAGACAGTTATATTATGAGTTTATGTGTTTTGATGTACCGAAGATAGTTTGGAGTCCCGGATGTGATCACGGACATGACGAGGAGTCTCGAAATGGTCGAGACGTAAAGATCGATATATTGGACGACTATATTTGGACATTGTAATGGTTCCAGGTGAGATCGGGATAATACCGAAGCACCGGGAGGTTATCGGAACCCCCCGGGAGGTATATGGGCCTTAATTGGCTTTAGTGGAAAGGAGGGGAAAGGAGCAAGGGAGGGGGCGCCCCCCAAGCCCAATCCGAATTGGGAGGGGGGCCGGGGCCCCCTTTCCTTCCTCCCTCCTTCCTCTTCCTTCCCTCTCCCTCTCCAAGTAGGAAAAGGAGGAGTCCTACTCCGAGTGGGAGGGAGGAGTCCTACTCCCAGTGGGAGTAGGACTCCCCCCTTGGGCGCGCCTCCTCCTCCTGGCCGGCCCCCTCCTCTCCTTCTTTATATACGGAGGAGGGGGGCACCCCATAGACACAACAATTGATCCCTTGGATCTCTTAGCCGTGTGCGGTGCCCCCCTGCACCATAGTCCACCTCGATAATATCGTAGCAGTGCTTAGGCGAAGCCCTACGTCGGTAGAACATCATCATCGTCATCACACCGTCGTGCTGAGGGAACTCTCCCTCGACACTCGGCTGGATCTGAGTTCGAGGGACGTCATCGAGCTGAACGTGTGCAAGAACTCGAAGGTGCCGTGCTTTTGGTGCTTGATCGGTCGGACCATGAAGGCGTATGACTACATCAACCGCGTTGTGCTAACGCTTCCGCTTTCGGTCTATGAGGGTACATGGACAACACTCTCCCCTCTTGTCGCTATGCATCACCATGATCTTGCGTGTGCGTAGGAAATTTTTTGAAATTATTGTGTTCCCTACAGTGGCATCTGAGCCTAGGTTTTATGCGTTGATGTTATAGGCACGAGTAGAACACAAATGACTTGTGGGCGATACAAGTCATACTGCTTACCCGCATGTCATACTTTGGTTCGGCAGTATTGTTGGATGAAGCGGCCCGGACCGACATTACGCGTACGCTTACGCGAGACTGGTTCTACCGACGTGCTTTGCACATAGGTGGCTGGCGGGTGTCAGTTTCTCCAACTTTAGTTGAACCGAGTGTGGCTACGCCCGGTCCTTGAGAAGGTTAAAACAACACTAACTTGAGGAACTATCATTGTGGTTTTGATGCGTAGGTAAAAACGGTTCTTGCTCAGCCCGTAGCAGCCACGTAAAACTTGCAACAACAAAGTAGAGGACATCTAACTTGTTTTTGCAAGGCATGTTGTGATGTGATATGGTCAAGACGTGATGCTATATTTTATTGTAGGAGATGATCATGTTTTGTAACCGAGTTATCGGCAACTGGCAGGAGCCATATGGTTGTCGCTTTATTGTATGCAATGCAATCGCCCTGTAATTGCTTTACTTTATCACTAAGCGCTAGCGATAGTCGTAGAAGCAATAGTTGGTGAGACGACAACGATGCTACGATGGAGATCAAGGTGTCGGGCCGGTGACGATGGTGATCATGACAGTGCTTCGAAGATGGAGATCACAAGCACAAGATGATGATGGCCATATCATATCACTTATATTGATTGCATGTGATGTTTATCCTTTATGCATCATATCTTGCTTTGATTGACGGTAGCATTATAAGATGATCTCTCACTAAATTTCAAGATAAAAGTGTTCTCCCTGAGTATGCACCGTTGCCAAAGTTTGTCGTGCCCAGACACCACGTGATGATCGGGTGTGATAAGCTCTACGTCCATCTACAACGGGTGCAAGCCAGTTTTGCACACGCAGAATACTCAGGTTAAACTTGACGAGCCTAGCATATGCAGATATGGCCTCGGAACACTGAGACTGAAAGGTCGAGCGTGAATCATATAGTAGATATGATCAACATAATGATGTTCACCATTGAAAACTACTCCATTTCACGTGATGATCGGTTATGGTTTAGTTGATTTGGATGACGTGATCACTTAGATGATTAGAGGGATGTCTATCTAAGTGGAAGTTCTTAAGTAACATGATTAATTGAACTTAAATTTATCATGAACTTAGTACCTGATAGTATTTTGCATGTCTATGTTGTTGTAGATAGATGGCTCGTGCTGTTGTTCCGTTGAATTTTAATGCGTTCCTTGAGAAAGCAAAGTTGAAATATGATGGTAGCAATTACACGGACTGGGTCCGTAACTTGAGGATTATCCTCATTGCTACACAGAAGAATTACGTCCTAGAAGCATCGCTGGGTGCCAGGCCTGCTGCAGATGCAACTGCAGACGTTGTGAACGTTTGGCAGAGCAAAGCTAATGACTACTCGATAGTTCAGTGTGCCATGCTTTACGGCTTAGAACCGGGACTTCAACGACGTTTTAAACGTCATGGAGCATATGAGATGTTCCAGGAGTTGAAGTTAATATTTCAAGCAAATGCCCAGATTGAGAGATATGAAGTCTCTAGTAAGTTCTACAACTGCAAGATGGAGGAGAATAGTTCTGTCAGTGAGCATATACTCAGAATGTCTGGGTATAACAACCACTTGATTCAACTGGGAGTTAACCTTTCGGATGATTGCGTCATTGACAGAATTCTCCAACCACTTCCACCAAGCTACAAGAGCTTCGTGATGAACTATAATATGCAAGGGATGGATAAGACAATTCCCGAGCTCTTCGCAATGCTAAAGGTTGCGGAGGTAGAAATCAAGAAGGAGCATCAAGTGTTGATGGTCAATAAGACCACCTGTTTCAAGAAAAAAAGGCAAAGGGAAGAAGAAGGGGAACTTCAAGAAGAACGGCAAACAAGTTGTTGCTCAAGAGAAGAAACCCAAGTCTGGACCTAAGCCTGAGACTGAGTGCTTCTACTGCAAGCAGACTGGTCACTGGAAGCGAAAGTGCCCCAAGTATTTGGCGGATAAGAAGGATGGCAAGGTGAACAAAGGTATATGTGATATACACGTTATTGACGTGTACCTTACCAGAGCTCGCAGTAGCACCTGAGTATTTGATACTGGTTCTGTTGCTAATATTTGCAACTCGAAACAGGGACTACAGATTAAGCGGTCACTGGCTAAGGACGAGGTGACGATGCGCGTGGGAAATGGTTCCAAAGTCGATGTGATCACCGTCGGCACGCTACCTCTACATCTACCTTCGGGATTAGTTTTAGACCTAAATAATTGTTATTTGGTGCCAGCGTTGAGCATGAACATTATATCTGGATCTTGTTTGATGCAAGACGGTTATTCATTTAAATCTGAGAATAATGGTTGTTCTATTTATATGAGTAATATCTTTTATGGTCATGCACCCTTAAAGAGTGGTCTATTTTTGATGAATCTTGATAGTAGTGATACACATATTCATAATGTTGAAGCCAAAAGATGCAGAGTTGATAATGATAGTGCAACTTATTTGTGGCACTGCCATTTAGGTCATATTGGTGTAAAGCGCATGAAGAAACTCCATACTGATGGACTTTTGGAATCACTTGATTATGAATCACTTGGTACTTGCGAACCATGCCTCATGGGCAAGATGACTAAAACGCCGTTCTCCGGAACTATGGAGCGAGCAACTGATTTATTGGAAATCATACATACTGATGTATGTGGTCCAATGAATGTTGAGGCTCGCGACGGGTATTGATATTTTCTCACCTTCACAGATGATTTGAGCAGATAGGGGTATATCTACTTAATGAAACATAAGTCTGAAACACTTGAAAAGTTCAAAGAATTTCAGAGTGAAGTTGAAAATCATCGTAACAAGAAAATAAAGTTTCTAGGATCTGATCGTGGAGGAGAATATTTGAGTTACGAGTTTGGATTACATTTGAAGCAATGCGGAATAGTTTCGCAACTCAGGCCACCCGGAACACCACATCGTAATGGTGTGTCCGAACGTCGTAATCGTACTTTACTAGATATGGTGCGATCTATGATGTCTCTTACTGATTTACCGCTATCATTCTGGGGTTATGCTTTAGAGACGGCCGCATTCACGTTAAATAGGGCACCATCAAAATCCGTTGAGACGACGCCTTATGAACTGTGGTTTGGCAAGAAAACAAAGTTGTCGTTTCTTAAAGTTTGGGGCTGCGATGCTTATGTGAAAAAGCTTCAACCTGATAAGCTCGAACCCAAATCAGAGAAATGTGTCTTCATAGGATACCCAAAGGAGACTGTTGGGTAAACCTTCTATCACAGATCCGAAGGCAAGACATTCGTTGCCAAGAATGGATCGTTTCTAGAGAAAGAGTTTCTCTCGAAAGAAGTGAGTGGGAGGAAAGTAGAACTTGATGAGGTAACTGTACCTACTCCCTTATTGGAAAATAGTTCATCAGAGAAACCGGTTCCTATGACGAATACACCAATTAGTGAGGAAGCTGATGATATTGATCATGAAACTTCAGATCAAGTTACTACCGAACCTTGTAGGTCAACTAGAGTAAGATCCGCACCCGAGTGGTACGGTAATCCTATTCTGGAGGTCATGTTACTTGACCATGGTGAGCCTACGAACTATGAGGAAGCGATGATGAGCCCAGATTCCGCAAAATGGCTTGAGGCCATGAAATCTGAGATGGGATCCATGTATGAGAACAAAGTGTGGACTTTGGTTGACTTGCCCAATGATCGGCAGGCCATTGAGAATAAATGGATCTTCAAGAAGAAGACTGACGCTGATGGTAATGTTACTATCTACAAAGCTCGACTTGTTGCGAAAGGTTTTCGACAAGTTCAAGGGGTTGACTACGATGAGACTTTCTCACCCGTAGCGATGCTTAAGTCTGTCCGAATCATGTTAGCAATTGCCGCATTTTATGATTATGAAATTTGGCAAATGGATGTCAAAACTGCATTCCTGAATGGATTTCTGGAAGAAGAGTTGTATATGATGCAACCGGAAGGTTTTGTCGATCCAAAGGATGCTAACAAAGTGTGCAAGCTCCAGCGATCCATTTATGGACTAGTGCAAGCCTCTCGGAGTTGGAATAAACGCTTTGATAGTTTGATCAAAGCATATGGTTTTATACAGACTTTTGGAGAAGCCTGTATTTACAAGAAAGTGAGTGGGAGCTCTGTAGCATTTCTAATACTATATGTGGACGACATATTATTGATTCGAAATGATATAGAATTTCTGGATAGCATAAAAGGATACTTGAATAAAAGTTTTTCAATGAAAGACCTCGGTGAAGCTGCTTACATATTGGGTATCAAGATCTATAGAGATAGATCAAGACACTTAATTGGACTTTCACAAAGTACATACCTTGATAAAGTTTTGAAAAAGTTCAAAATGGATCAAGCAAAGAAAGGGTCTTGCTGTTATACATGGTGTGAAATTGAGTCAGACTCAATGCCCGACCTCTGCAGAAGATAGAGAGAAAATGAAAGAAGTTCCCTATGCTTTACCCATAGGCTCTATCATATATGCAATGCTGTGTACCAGACCTGATGTGTGCCTTGCTATTAGTTTAGCAGGGAGGTACCAAAGTAATCCAGGAGTGGATCACTGGACAGCGGTCAAGAACATCCTGAAATACCTGAAAAGGACTAAGGATATGTTTCTCGTTTATGGAGGTGACAAAGAGCTAGTCGTAAATGGTTACATTGATGCAAGCTTTCACACTGATTCGGACGATTCTAATTCGCAAACCGGATACGTGTTTATATTGAACGGTGGAGCTGTCAGTTGGTGCAGTTCTAAACAAAGCGTCGTGGCAGGATCTACATGTGAAGCGGAGTACATAGCTGCTTCGGAAGCAGCAAATGAAGGAGTCTGGATGAAGTTCATATTCGATCTAGGTGTCATACCTAGTGCATCGGGTCCAATGAAAATCTTTTGTGACAATACTGGTGCAATTGCCTTGGCAAAGGAATCCAGATATCACAAGAGAACCAAGCACATCAAGAGACGCTTCAATTCCATCCGGGACCAAGTCCAAGTGGGAGACATAGAGATTTGCAAGATACATACGGATCTGAATGTTACAGACCCATTGACTAAGCCTCTTCCACGAGCAAAACATGATCAGCACCAAGGCTCCATGGGTGTTAGAATCATTACTGTGTAATCTAGATTATTGACTCTAGTGCAAGTGGGAGACTGAAGGAAATATGCCCTAGAGGCAATAATAAAGTTATTATTTATTTCCTTATATCATGATGAATGTTTATTATTCATGCTAGAATTGTATTAACCGGAAACATGATACACGTGTGAATACATAGACAAACTAAGTGTCACTAGTATGCCTCTACTTGACTAGCTCGTTTAGCAAAGATGGTTATGTTTCCTAGCCATGGACAAAGAGTTGTCATTTGATTAACGGGATCACATCATTAGGAGAATGATGTGATTGACTTGACCCATTCCGTTAGCTTAGCACTTGATCGTTTAGTATGTTGCTACTGCTTTCTTCATGACTTATACATGTTCCTGTGACTATGAGATTATGCAACTCCCGTTTACCGGAGGAACACTTTGTGTGCTACCAAACGTCACAACGTAACTGGGTGATTGTAAAGGTGCTCTACAGGTGTCTCCAAAGGTACTTGTTGAGTTGGCGTATTTCTAGATTAGGATTTGTCACTCCGATTGTCGGAGAGGTATCTCTGGGCCCACTCGGTAATGCACATCACTATAAGCCTTGCAAAAATTGCAACTAATTAGTTAGTTACGGGATGATGTATTACGGAATGAGTAAAGAGACTTTCCGGTAACGAGATTGAACTAGGTATTGAGATACTGACGATCGAATCTCGGGCAAGTAACATACCGATGACAAAGGGAACAACGTATGTTGTTATGCGGTTTGACCGATAAAGATCTTCGTAGAATATGTGGGAGCCAATATGAGCATCCAGGTTCCGCTATTGGTTATTGACTGGAGACGTGTCTCGGTCATGTCTACATAGTTCTCGAACCGGTAGGGTTCGCACGCTTAAAGTTAGATGACAGTTATATTATGAGTTTATGTGTTTTGATGTACCGAAGATAGTTCAGAGTCCCGGATGTGATCACGGACTTGACGAGGAGTCTCGAAATGGCCGAGACGTAATGATCGATATATTGGACGACTATATTTGGACACCGGAATGGTTACGGGTGAGATCGGGATAATACCGGAGCACCGGGTGGTTATCAGAACCCCCCGGGAGGTATATGGGCCTTAATGGGCTTTAGTGAAAAGGAGGGGAAAGGAGCAAGGGAGGGGGCGCCCCCCCAAGCCCAATCCGAATTGGGAGGGGGCCCGCCCCCCCTTTCCTTCCTCCCTCCTTCCTCATCCTTCCCTCTCCCTCTCCAAGTAGGAAAAGGAGGAGTCCTACTCCCGGTGGGAGTAGGACTCCCCCCTTGGGCGCACCTCCTCCTCCTGGCCGCCCCCTCCTCTCCTTCTTTATATACGGAGGAGGGGGGCACCCCATAGACACAACAATTGATTCCTTGGATCTCTTAGCCGCGTGCGGTGCCCCCCTCCACCATTGTCCACCTCGATAATATCGTAGCGGTGCTTAGGCGAAGCCCTGCGTCGGTAGAACATCATCATCGTCACCACGCTGTCGTGCTGACGGAACTCTCCCTCGACACTCGGTTGGATCGGAGTTCGAGGGATGTCATCGAGCTGAACGTGTGCAAGAACTCGGAGGTGCCGTGCTTTCGGTGCTTGATCGGTCGGGCCGTGAAGACGTACGACTACATCAACCGCGTTGTGCTAACGCTTCCGCTTTCGATCTACTAGAGTACGTGGACAACACTCTCCCCTCTCGTTGCTATGCATCACCATGATCTTGCGTGTGCGTAGGATTTTTTTTGAAATTACTGCGTTCCCAACATATGCACCAAGGTTCTGGTAACTTCACCAACCGGGGGGGGGGGTGTTTGATCAAATATA
>NC_041393.1:528151253-528165368 GCF_002162155.2 Triticum dicoccoides
CCGGTCCTGGTAACTTTGGCGGGGGAGGGGGTGATAAAATATACCCATTGTAACTTTCATGTTAATAGCATGGGAACTCACACGTCTCACAGACCTGATAACTTATGTACCCCGGTCCTAATAATTTTGACAACCGGGGTGGGGGGTGGGGGAGGGAGGGCATGATGAAATATACCCCCGATAACTTTCATTGACGAAGTTGATTTTTTTTCAGAAAAATAGCTTTCGTTTTTCTTATGACAGTTGTAAGAAGGAGTTTAAAAGACTTTCGTTTTCACCTAATGAACAACAAACTAGGTTGGTGTGATGGTAGTTGGGCTTGTTTTTTCCACCCCGACATAGGTTGGCAAAAAAATCGCGTTTTTAATTATCGTGCAGTAAATCAATCAGGGGAGAACAGGAATAGCGGGTGGAGCGTTGTTTCAGCCATCAAGGGGAATCATGCGGATCTGTCGCTAACGTCCGGTCGACTGGAAGTTAGTCGCGTCCATGTACACTTTTCATCGAATGGAGGGAGTAGGAGTAATCCATCCATAGATAAGAATAGAAGCTCCTCATCCCGCACCACAACCATAGATAAGAATAGAAGCTCCTCATCCCGCACCACAACCATTTGGCATTCATGGCCGTCGGATCTGGTTGCTTGATCGGATCTGGGCCGTCGGATCAAGCTCTCAGATGACCTGCGCCGTCGGATCTGAGATGGATACTGCTGGAATGAATAGTAATGGCACTAAAATGTAAATACCATGCCCCCACCGGGGCATTTCGGTCATTTCGTGTAGGGGGGGGGGGTATAAAAGAGGGGCGCTCTGTGTTTAACCCTAGCCGCGGCCTCCTCTCCCCTCCCACGCGCCTCCTCCTCCCGCACCCGCGCCTCCCTCTCCTCCCGCGCGCCTCCTCTCCTCCCGCCCACATCGTCGCCGCCGCCGCCACCGCAACCCACCGCCTCGAACCACGCCATCGACATCCATCCACTGCTCCGGCACCGTCCAGATGCGCCGCAACAGAGCCCCCCAGCCCTGGGGCAAGAATAGAGATGGCGGCGGCGGCCGGATCCGAAGACGGCGGGGCGGCGACCACTCCCATGAGACTCGGCGGCAAGCAGCGCGCACCGAGGGGTCGAAGGGCGCTCCGGATCCAGATCCTGGCGCAGTGGCGGCCATGGCCGAGCTTGAGCCGGGGCGCGGTGGCGGCCATGGCCGAGCTTGAGCCGGGGCGCGGTGGCGGCCATGGCCGAGCTTGAGCCGGAGCGCGAGGAGGACGGCGCTGACGTCGAGATCGCGCACATCGAGCCCACCTAGCCGCTGCCTCCTCCTCGCACACCCGCCCCCGTTCTAGAACCCTAGCCGCCCCATCCCCGTGCCTTCCCGTGCTCGCTCCTCCCCTCCCTTTCCAGCTGCCACTCCCCTCCCCTCCCCGGTCTCTGTTCCGCCGTCATCGCCATTGCCACTACTGGCCATCACCATCGCCGGGAGGAGGCCGAGCGAAGCGGGCCGCTTGTACTGGAGACCAAGCCGCCTCTCCCTCCCGCGCGGTCGCGGCTTCCTCCTGCCCCACGTCGTCGTCCCTGCCCCAACCACCGCACCCTCTCCCTCCCCCTACCGTCGGCCTCTCCCCAGGCGGCGGCCAGATCTGCCACCGCCACCTCTCCTCTCTCTCTCTCTGATGTGTTTCGATCTGTTTCAGGAACAAATGTTGCTGCTAGCCTTGTAGTTAGTTATGTGTTGTGTGTCATTCTTTGACTGACTGCAAATCAGTGTTCTGTAGGAGTATATGCCATGTTATAGAAAGAAGGTGCTCAAGTTGAACATCTTTTGGTGCATTTTTTGTTTCAACAACTGACACATGTTATGTTGGGTTCCCACTGAAGTGCATAGACAATGCATTATGAGGCATCATGAGTGGTAACGAATAGCTCTTCGGGGGATGCGGGCCCAATGGGGTGTGTGCATGCCTTCGCGGGTTCGTGCCTCGGTTGCTCCAGTGCTTGCTATTACGCTCGACTTCCTATTGTTAGTTGTAACCCACTTGCTTCGATTTCCTCGTGGTAGTACCCCATCAGTTTGATGGAGATCACTGAGCTGCGGGTTGGAACTGATCAGTTCATGTCCTGAGCCTTTATAGCTTAGTTATTGGGGCCTCTGGAGCGATGGTGGTGGTGAATCCCACAAGTTTCTGGTTGTTAATATTCCCTTACTTTGTCTATTGTGATTTGTCAACTATCCTGGTTATTATCATTCGCTTTATGGCTAGAAATGCTTGCACCTATTTGGTGGTTATAATTGTCAGCCTTTTCCTTTTACTTGGCTTGTGGCTCACAATTGGCAGTTGATGATACATATATTTAGCACCTAATTAAACATCTTTTGTGGCATGACAGGTTAATTGAGAATTCTTATGATTGTGTAGATGTATATAAAGTTCCACGTACATGAATCTCCACTCATCTGGTAAGATTCCAAGCCAGACTAATATCGAAGCAATTTCTGTTAAAGATTTCCTGACCACCATACTATTATGAAAGCATTTTCTGACACGAGGTTGCATCTTAAAAGTTGGGTGCTTGATAATTTCTCCAGGTTGAGACCCACTACACGAGTCTACCATGTCTTTGAGAAATATATGGGTGGCCTAATTACGATTTTGTTTCTCTGCATTATGTAATTCAGGTTCATGTATATTGCAGGTGGATGAGCACAATATGAAACATCGACATCCCTATTGCATCCTTCCGAAGCACTAGCCCCTCTCAAGGTACACTTGGTTGCGCTATTGTTTCACATGTTTTTTCTCCTTGCAAGAGTAGTAGCATTTCCTCGAGAATATTTATGTTATTGTTAACGAGAGCTCTTTGTCCAAGAATGCGCTACGATGAGCAATTAACATCTAGATATATATCCTCCCATGTTTAGCCCTCCTTAGGGTTTGTGCATATTATCATGCTTTGTTTCTAATGTACTTTTTCAGTGCAAACTATAATATTTTCTTTCTTTATTTATACCACACATATGAAATCGGTCAACAGGGAGCAAGATCAGTCATGCACCATAATTTTTTTTCTCTTGTACTCCCAGTTTATAGGAAGTTGCTGAAATCAAAGAGGAGCAGCAAAAGATCGATGAGGCTGCTAAAATCATGCAAGATGTTGTTGTAAGTTTGCTTTAGCTCTCATGTACCGAATGCTGAGTCATTTATGTTGCTACCTGTTATAGGAACATATTATCAGCCATGCTTAATATAATGATTGTTTTAGGATCACTACCAGAATAAGAAGATAATGATGAACCTTACATGGCCATACTTATAGTGACAATCAGTGCATTCCTGTACTTTTTTCTACCAAGTAATCCCAAGATATGCTTATCTCTTGCTACAGTTTGGTTCTACAAAAGTATAGAGGGAAAGATAGGATCCCATGATTCCTTGCCGCCTCAGATCTTCCACTCTCTTAGTTCCCTAAATATTAAGTGTCCTCTATACTATTGTAGTGTTCCCTAAATGTATTGTTAGCATCTTGATGTGATAGTTTGTTCTTTATTTGATTACTTTGTTGGTTCCCCTTTAAATTGTTTTTTGTTCAATTAGTCCCTTAGTTACTTCCTCGGTCCACATGGTTGCCACCTAATAGATTTTCTGTATTTTTGTACATTTTGCTCAGGGTCATGCTCCATTTATGCCTTTGCTGTACTTTTTAAATTTTCTCAGCTTCATGAAAGTGGAACATTTCAGTTCTCTTGCTGGTTATGAAGATAACACTTAGGAAGTTCTTTTTATTCTTACTATATTTTTGTAATTGCTTTTCCATGTACTTTTTCAGCATTGAAGGGGTGCCACTTGGCTGGCAGCAGGAAGTAAGCCATCAACATCATCAAGATCCGCTTGAAGGACAACACCATGGAAGATGCTCAATGACCAGATCGTCGTCCTCTCCGAGAGGAGGGGCCAGCTCAAGCAGGTACAACTAGCTCACCACAGCTCGCCCCTCCTCCCTCTTCTCTGTTTCGTGTTCGATTGTTCAGAAACGTAACTTATATGTGGTGGATGACTAAGCAAGTGGTTGAATGAGAACTGAAACCTTTCACTTTTAAGGTTTGAGATTGTTATGAACTGCGAGTATTTCATAAAAAAAATTCAGTTCATATAAAGCAAAAGAAAGGCATGCAGTAACTTACATTGACAGTGTGATTTTAACCCCTTATGATATTGGAAACCTGATAAATAATACATTTTATGACCGAATGTTTGACGTGGGACTAGGAGACCCCCAGTTCTGTTTGGTACATGAATCTTCTTATATTTTGTCCATTCTTTTTTATTTTGATCAAGAAGTCATATGGTAGTATTATTAGTGATATTTGTCATTTACTTTAAGTTTTCAAGTACACATTTAGTTTAGGTAAATCTAAACTAAATCTGTGAGCTTTGTCATTTTTCAAGCACACATTTAGTGATGTGATAATTTGTTCTTTATTTGATTACTTTGTTGGTTCCCCTTTAAATTGTTTTTTGTTCAATTAGTCCCTTAGTTACTTCCTCGGTCCACATGGTTGCCACCTAATAGATTTTCTGTATTTTTGTACATTTTGCTCAGGGTCATGCTCCATTTATGCCTTTGCTGTACTTTTTAAATTTTCTCAGCTTCATGAAAGTGGAACATTTCAGTTCTCTTGCTGGTTATGAAGATAACAGTTCGGAAGCTCTTTTTATTCTTACTATATTTTTGTAATTGCTTTTCCATGTACTTTTTCAGCATTGAAGGGGTGCCACTTGGCTGGCAGCAGGAAGTAAGCCATCAACATCATCAAGATCCGCTTGAAGGACAACACCATGGAAGATGCTCAATGACCAGATCGTCGTCCTCTCCGAGAGGAGGGGCCAGCTCAAGCAGGTACAACTAGCTCACCCACAGCTCGCTCCTCCTCCCTCTTCTCTGTTTCGTGTTCGATTGTTCAGAAACGTAACTTATATGTGGTGGATGACTAAGCAAGTGGTTGAATGAGAACTGAAACCTTTCACTTTTAAGGTTTGAGATTGTTATGAACTGCGAGTATTTCATAAATTTTTTTCAGTTCATATAAAGCAAAAGAAAGGCATGCAGTAACTTACATTGACAGTGTGATTGTTAACCCCTTATGATATTGGAAACCTGATAAATAATACATTTTATGACTGAATGTTTGACGTGGGACTAGGAGACCCCCAGTTCTGTTTGGTACATGAATCTTCTTATATTTTGTCCATTCTTTTTTATTTTGATCAAGAAGTCATATGGTAGTATTATTATTGATATTTTTCATTTACTTTAAGTTTTCAAGCACACATTTAGTTTAGGTAAATCTAAACTAAATCTGTGAGCTTTGTCATTTTTCAAGCACACATTTAGTGATGTGATAATTTGTTCTTTATTTGATTACTTTGTTGGTTCCCCTTTAAATTGTTTTTTGTTCAATTAGTCCCTTAGTTACTTCCTCGGTCCACATGGTTGCCACCTAATAGATTTTCTGTATTTTTGTACATTTTGCTCAGAGTCATGCTCCATTTATGCCTTTGCTGTACTTTTTAAATTTTCTCAGCTTCATGAAAGTGGAACATTTCAGTTCTCTTGCTGGTTATGAAGATAACACTTAGGAAGTTCTTTTTATTCTTACTATATTTTTGTAATTGCTTTTCCATGTACTTTTTCAGCATTGAAGGGGTGTCACTTGGCTGGCAGCAGGAAGTAAGCCATCAACATCATCAAGATCCGCTTGAAGGACAACACCATGGAAGATGCTCAATGACCAGATCGTCGTCCTCTCCGAGAGGAGGGGCCAGCTCAAGCAGGTACAACTAGCTCACCACAGCTCGCTCCTCCTCCCTCTTCTCTGTTTCGTGTTCGATTGTTCAGAAACGTAACTTATATGTGGTGGATGACTAAGCAAGTGGTTGAATGAGAACTGAAACCTTTCACTTTTAAGGTTTGAGATTGTTATGAACTGCGAGTATTTCATAAAAAAATTCAGTTCATATAAAGCAAAAGAAAGGCATGCAGTAACTTACATTGACAGTTTGATTGTTAACCCCTTATGATATTGGAAACCTGATAAATAATACATTTTATGACTGAATGTTTGACGTGGGACTAGGAGACCCCCAATTCTGTTTGGTACATGAATCTTCTTATATTTTGTCCATTCTTTTTTATTTTGATCAAGAAGTCATATGGTAGTATTATTAGTGATATTTTTCATTTACTTTAAGTTTTCAAGCACACATTTAGTTTAGGTAAATCTAAACTAAATCTGTGAGCTTTGTCATTTTTCAAGCACACATTTAGTGATATTTTTCATTTACTTTGAAGTTATGCAGTTTTCACTGGGAGAATCTCACAGATTAGATAGCACAAACTGTGAGCTTTGAGTATCATATTTCTTTAAGTGGAATCATTGTGATTTGGACTATAGGAATGGCCGTCACTCCTGCAGTTCATTTTGTCTCATTTTTTTAAGGTAGCACTACCACAAGCCATTAATCCTTGAAGCATTGACCCACCTACATGTCCTGGATCCGACGGTCGTTAGTAATTTTGTATTGTGTGCAATGGATTAGAATAAATATTTGGTTGAGAGTGAGAGGGAGAGGGAGAGGGGGAAAGAGAGAGAGGGAGAGAGAGGGAGGGAAAGTCATGTTTTTGCTCGGGTCCAATACTCAGAGTTGGTAGTGCTGATGGGAAATGGTCACATTGCCCTTGCTATACCTTTTAGTACCCGAGGGATGATTTCAGTTGCACTTACTTGCCTAATGAGAATTACTGCGGTACTGACTTTGTGAAATGTACCATTTTGAACTAGGTTCAACGATCACCAGAAATCACATGTGTGTATCTATTGCAGTTAAGTTAAATAAGTTTATGTAACTAAGATTTTGTTTTGCGGGACATGTAACTTAGGTTAAATATTGATTAACTGATACACAATACTTATGGTGGTCTTCTAATTGAAGAAGACATTTACAGAAATTTGGTTGTAGTGGCTCTCAGGACACTCGGCATCAAAGAGTTTCCTGTTTCTATCACATGTTGCTACTCTGTGTTAGATGATCATTAGCCATATATCGACACTGTGATTAATCAGAAGGTTATTACATATTGTTGTGTAATGTATGACATGCGAGATACGCCTATTCACCATATATTTGTCTTGCTATTCCTTCTGCAGTAAACCTTCTGGTTAAGTTTTGCAATCATTGCCTCATGTTTTGCCTTGCAATATTATCTCTATTTGATCAAAGCGCATGAATTTCTAGACACCATAAGGCATCTTAGAATTAACAGTGCACATGACCACCTGTTGTTTAAAAAATATTCTTGAAATTGATACTAGCTCTGGTTAATATGGCCAGACTGATTGCTTAGGATGGACCATATAAAACTCATTGACAGATTAAAATTAGAACGATTGCTTAGGATACGTACATGAGCACAGTCTCTCTCTCACTCCCACACTTATTGCTTAAGATGCGTATTGCTCAAGCGCTTAAACAAAGCATTTATGGTTGCCATTTGCTTAGATTGAATGAGTTTTGTATGGTTCTATATCATTTTTTTGAGGCTCAATCATCATGCCTTTGTTTGTTTGCATCTCGTGTTGGTTTGTGCTTATATGATCCCTTTAGCTGTGTAAGTTTTGCACAATCGTAAGCCTTTTGGAATGCTAAACTGAACTATTCAGGATATAAGGCCTCTACAGGAAAAGTAAGAACCCAAATTCCTAAGTAATCATAACAACTCAAGTGTGATATATATCTTATCGCATGGATGCAAATATTTTCTCTGCACGCTGGATCATTGCATGCCAACTGTTTGATCTTTATATGCTTGGACACGACGTTGGGACCGGGACCCTCGCGCCAAGGCACACTACTGATCTCCTTGCTTCAAGGTCAAGGAAGGAAACCGTATCATCATTGGCCAGTGTAGGTATTACTCTCTAGCTGATAGTTTCTTAAAGGTTTTAAAAATTGCTTGGGAACACGAGGCTTAAAAGTTTCAACCCCGATCAAGGGCTCCATAAAATTCCTTGCGTCTTTTGTTTTCTTTTAAACAATTGAACAATTGAAGCAACCATGAATTCTTTTGTTTTTACCCATACTTACCTTTTATGGGAAAATTGTTTGTGAATTCCCCATTGGGGTTGGAATATCTGTTGTATAACTTGTATTGATGTGGTCATAACGACACAATCGTAAATATTTTTTATTTCCTTGTGCCGAAAATACTCTTATGTGACAACCATATGTTTACTAACACATAGTGGGGTTTTGGAAACTGGTAGTTACTTTTATGTCTTGACAACAAATTATTGTGATTCTAGCTACTGTTTGATTACCAGTCCACATGTTTGTTTGGATTGATGAATCGGGGAATCGGATTTTCATTTGATGTTATATGTTTGTCAGTTGCTATGTAATTTTAAGAAAGATCCTCAATTCTCTAAGTGCACCGAAGCTTATAATAGATTTTTGCAAGGATAGATATAGATAGTTTTCTTGTGGCCTCCCTGTCGGATTGCATCTACGTTCTAAAATATTATCCAGACCTAAGCAACATGTGAAATTTTTGGGAGGGGCGCACCTTGCTACTCACGTCGCTGATCGAGGTTCACCTTTCTCATAGAGCTGCTCCTCCCATTTTATTGACTTGCAGGTTGCCGCTGGAACTAGATGGGGTCTCCAGCCAGCCGCCATGTGGCTTGCAGTAGCGGTTGATGCAAGTTATCCTTACATACGTATAAGGGTCTTAGTACTTACTTAGTATGACAAAGTGAAGATAGAACTGATGTATTGAATTATTAATGGGGTGGTTTCGATGAGAACTGAAACCTTTTGCTTTCAAGGTTGGACACTGATATGAACTGTGAGTATTTAATAGAGAAATTCAGTTCATATGGATCAAAACGAAGGCATGTAGTACCTCACATGGACAGTGATTATTTGCCCATTGTAGTACTTCAAATTTGATGAAGAATTTATTTCACGACTGAGACATGGGATTTGGAGAATCTCAGTTCTGACATGTATATTAATCACCTTTATTTTGTCATGGTACTGAATGTTCTGATATGGCACTATATGTTTTGTTTATCTCTTATAAATAATGAAATGGCCTATATGTAAAGTTTTCTATTTTAATTATATTATGTCGTTGTTGACGTATGTGGATTTTGTAAACATTCAGGCTCTCGCTATCTCATGAACGCGCTAAACTTGATTTTGCCTTATGATAATCTCATGGTGTTGTTGTACTATATAATGTTTTCCTAATACAATATGTGAAATTTTCTTCTTTTTTTATTTTGTTATATCGTGTTTGAGTAAGTATGTTAAGATTACTACTAACTTGAGCATTACCTACATGACCACAACATAGGGACCGGCACCCTCGCGCTTGCATTACCTACATGACCATAACATAGGGACCGGCACCCTCGCGCCAAGCCGCGTTACCGATCTAGTAAGCATTAACATATCAAGCTTCAAACTTAGCTCCTTCAGTTTGGGCGACCTGTGCAGAATGCGGTACAGTGGGTAAAAGTGAACAGCCATGCACCAATCACCCAGCACGAGGCTTGTCAGGTTGCTCATCATCGGGCAAGTTTGCAAGCTCTCTCAAATGCGAGCTTCGTCTTCAACAGAGATGAAGAAAACCAGCAAAATCATGAGTAGGTATTGCAGAGACAGCAAGCTGATAATACGCCCGCCGTCGGATGGAATCACCAAAGATGGACGGACGGACGGACGGTCTTGGGTCACCAGGAGACGGGCTCCGCCTCCCAAGTCCATTTGTTGCTCCGACGACAGACCTGCGGCTGCAACTCCGACGGCGTTGCTGAATGCTGACAAAGCTTGTCCAGGATCACCCAGTGACAGGGCATCTAGTCATCTCGTCTACAAAATGCACTACTATGTCTGGACGTGGGAGTTGGGACGCGTTGTTGGTTGGCACCATCAGTCCACATGTTCGGTCAATGAAGACGGAAAGGGTTGACCTCGAGCACGGGAACTCATCAGGATTCAGGATTCAGGACACGATCAGATCAGATCATCAGACAGCCATCAGAGGATTCAGATCGGAAAGTCAAGCCATTCCACGTTCCATCTTGCAACAGCAGCAGCCACTAGTAAACACTGGGGTGAATATAAACGCGATATGAGTGACCTCCTTCCTCCCCGGCTAACCAGCTCCGTCTACCAAAGATGGCGCCACCACCACCACCACCACCACTGAAGAATCCTAGCCTGTCCACTCGCCACCTCATCTTGCTTCTCCTTCTGTCCACCGCCACCTTCTCCGCCGCTGTTTCCACCCGCTCCTACTCCTCCATCTGCCCCACTCCGGCACCCGCTCCGGACCGCCACACCGACGCCGACGACGCCCTTTCGCTCGCCCGCTCCTTCCAGATATACGACGGCTACTTCTCCGGCGGCGAGGGCAGCCTCTTCTCCCCCGACGATCACCTCCACGGCAGCTACCGCTCATTTTCCCTGTTCCCCGACCGCGCCGTCCGCACCACCGACCCGGCTCTCCTCCACCTCACCGCCACCCTCACCCTCGCCGGCCCCCGCTTCGGAGAGTACCACCGGAGCCATGGAAACCGCGGTAATTACACCATCCCCGCGTATATCTCTTTCGTCCTCGACGGTTACTACTCCTCCGCCTCTCTCCAGCTCTGCATGGTCGGGACGGGCACTGAACCCGCCGCCGACGGATCTGTGAAGCAGTACGCGGACGTCGCCCTCCACCTCCGCGTCCCCAGTCCTCCCAGCCTCGCCGATCCCTTCGTGGACGGCAGTTTAGATGGCTCCTCCGGCTTCGGGGCCATCCAGCTGCTCGCGTACGCCGAAGGCGACGACTACGAGTACGGCGAGCGCCCCACCTGCAGCCCACCGGTGCGGCCGGCCAGGGGCTCGCCCCAGGAGCTCGACGGCGGCAGCTTCGTGTGCGACGACCTGAAAGAGCGGCTCGTGACCTCGTACAGGTTGCAGGATCAGCACGGCGGCTCCCCGGCCAAGCTTCCGCGGATGCACGTCAACAGGATGAAGTGCACGCCGGACGGCGCCGTGCGCGCGTACGTGGTGTTCTCCAACGACACCGGGGACGAGGGGCGTCGGCTTGAATTCCTGGTGGACGAGGAGGCGGTCGTGGCCGACGGGCACTGGGACTCGGCTCGGGACATGCTCTGCCTCAGAGCATGCCGGGTGTCGCGCTCCGTGCCAACGCCGTCAACTCTGGCGGTGCGGGAGTGCGGGATCGAGCTGAGCTTCTGGCTCCCGGCCGAGTGGACGATCCTCGAGCGGAGCGTCGTGGCCGGCGCGCTCCGGAACCCGGCTCATGGGAGGACCGACGTGATGTCGGCCTTCAGCATCCACGACCGCAGAAGAAACCTCTCGGACGTGAGGTACAGCTACAACGACACGATGCTTGATGTGGCCAAGAAGCATTATCTGAAGATCAACAAGGAGAAGATCAGAGGATCGTTCCCGGTCCCGAGCAACTCTGCTTACCATGACTTCAGGCTCCATTTCTTCGTGGCAAACAGGGGGAGGCGGGGAGAAGCTTACCCGGTCGCGATTGGTTCGGTGATTGTAAACGAGGATGGGTTGTCCGCCGACGATTCCCTCCCCGGATCTGCGGTGGGTGACACGGAGCACGATCTACTGAGAATCAGCTACGATCTACACTGTGATGCTGCAGCAGACAATTGGGTCCGTCCAACTAAGAATATGTCCTACTCCTACAGGCCGGAGGAAGAACGGCGAATCTCGATCTCAGCAGAGGGTGTGTATGATCCCAAGAGGGGCATCCTGAGCATGGCTGGCTGTCAACGGCGCAACGGCTCGACGGACTGCCAGATACTGGTCACCGTGCAGTTCGCCTCCCTCGACCTCGAGGGGCTCGGGGGCGGCGGAGCGATCAGCAGCCTCAGAGACAGGTCCGACCGTCTCTTCTTCGAGACGATGAACATCACCTTGTACGGGATGTACACAGAGCAACTGTCGGAGGCGGTATCGAGGATGGACATGGAGAGCATCATGCTCGTGGCCTCCACGATGCTGTCGTGCATCTTCGCCGCCCTGCAGATCCTGCACGCCAAGAAGAACCCCGAGGCCGCTGCGGCGACGTCGATCACCATGCTCGCCGTCCTCGCCCTGGGGCACCTTGCCCCTCTGGTGCTCAGCTTCGAGGTCATCTTCATGAGCAGGAGGAGCCAGTACTTTCTTGACTCGACGAGCGGCTGGCTCGAGCTGAATCAGGTGATGATGAGTGTGCCTGCGCTGGTCGCCTTCGTGCTGCATCTGCGCCTTCTTCACCTGGCGCTGGCTGGTCGGCTGAGACCGGCCGCCGGCCAGAGCGAGCCCGCAACGACGTCCGTCTCGGAGAGGGCTGTGCTGAAGGTGTGCCTGCCGCTGTACCTGCTGGGAGGAGTCATGGCCGCGGCCGTCCACGCGATCAACATCCGCACCTCAAGGGAGGGCCACATCGGTGGAGAGGCGGCCATGCCGTGGGACGACGTCGTGTGGTACGCGGGGCTGATGCTGGACGGCTTCCTGCTCCCTCAGGTCATCCTGAACGAGTCCTTGTCAGGCTCCAAAGTCCGAGCGATTTCGCGGTGGTTTTACATGGGTGGCACCCTGATCCGCGTGGCGCCTCACGTGTATGATGTGGTCAGGAGGCGGGTCTACGTGCCGAGTATGAGCCCCTCTGACATATACGCGAGCCCTCGCGGCGATCTCTTTGGCGTCGCGTGGGATGTGGTTATATTGTGCGGAGCGGCGTTGCTGGCGTCCCTCTTGTTCTTCCAGCAACGGCTTGGAGCCGGCGCCTCGCTTCCTTGGCAGAGGAAGAGATCAGGTGGGTATGAGATGGTCTCTCGCATCTAACTTGAGTATGTGTTTGGCTTGTGGTGGATTGGGTAACGTGTAGCATGTGGCATCGTGCTTTGAGGGGAAATTTGATATTTTTTTTCAGTTTTGCTAGAACTCATCTAGGAGTAGATGAGATATAATTTTGTCTCATTCACCTTTTAGAGCATCTTCAATAGATGGTCCAAAATTTGGCGGTCCAAAACCAAAGATGTAAAATTTGGACCGCAAAAAAATGCGTTTTGGAGCTCCGAAAAAAGCTCAACTCCAACAGATGATCCAAATTGATTGTCCAAAAGAGCAACTCCAATAGATAGTTCAAAATGAAGATGTAAATTTCTTAAAACGACAAACTACTAGTCCATTCAACATAGTTCAAACATCAAATTCAACATAGTTTCATACATGAACTTCAACTACTACTTATTCAAACTAATAGATAAACTACTCCTCATCGTCGGAGCTGCGGAACTGCTCCCAGAACTCGTCCTTCTCCGGGTCGTCGCACCCCTCCTCCTCCTCCTCCTCCGAGAAGTCTGCCCAGTCCTCCTCGGAAGAGGACTCGATGGGGATCACCGTCGAGGGACCGGCCTCGTCCTCCTTCTTCTTCTGCTCCGCCTCACGCTTCCAGTAGTGCTCCAGCTCGGCCTGGACGTACACCGGATGCTCCCGAGCAAACCTCGCCATCGCCTCCTCGTCGGTCTCGTCGGCATTGACGACAACCGACGGCTTCTTCGTCGTCTTCTTCTTCGTCGTGATCTCCTTCATCTTGATGCCCTGCGGCACAAGCATCTCCGTTTCCACCCGACTCTCGATCTCTGGGAAGTTGAGGTGCACCCGAGGCCTCCCGGCACGCCACACCGCCACGTCGTAGGCACACGCGGCCTCGTGGGCGGAGGGGTACGTGCCGATCCACCAACGCCTCCCGGCATCGGAGAACTCCACTCCCCAGTTACCGGAGGGCTTCTGCCTCACGCCAAAGAAGCCGGACTTGCCCTTCGGCGTCTTCTTCGGCGCCATCGGAGAGCGGTGAGAGCGGTGGAGCGGCGGCGGCGTCCGGCCAGAGCAGTGGCGGACGGAGCAGGGCGGGGCAGAGCTGAGGGGCGACAGACGGAGCGGGGCGAGGCTGCGGAGCGGTGGCAGACGGAGCCGGGCGAGGCAGAGCTGCAGGGCGGTGGCGAACGGCGCCGGACGGGGCGGAGCTGAGGGACG
>NC_041393.1:528165910-528299146 GCF_002162155.2 Triticum dicoccoides
CCAGATCTGATGCTGGCGGTGTGTGGCGGGGCGGCGGCGGGGTGACGGCGGACGGCGGGAGGTCGCGAGCGGGCGGGCGGGAAAGGAAATGAAGCGGCGGTTGGGCATTCGCGGGCGGCGGCTGGTTTTGGACCAGATGCATCTCGTGATGTATATTTGCACCACGAGGTGTTGCATTTTACATCATGAGGAGGCCGTGGTCCAATTTTTTTTTACATATGGACCGTCTGTTGGAGCTGCATTTTTTGCCTCAGACGGTCCAAAAGTTAGTTACTTTTACATTTGGACCATCTATTGGAGATGCTCTTATAGCCATTGGATGTGATGCTATAAGATGCGTGTGTGCTGACGTGGGTTGTATCTGTTCTTGTTTTCAAAGTGAATGAGACCAAATTATATCTCATCTAGATGAATTCTATGTACTCCCATTTTTTTGCCCCGACTTACTTTGGACCGGATGATTTTTCACTCATTTATTTGTAATTTTCTTTTTTCCGCAACTTACATTGGAAGTTTGAGAATTCACCCTTTTCACTCAAACACAATACTTTCAATTGGTTTTTGTAATATACACACAAAGCAAATGACTATAATACCCCTTTGTGCTCCTTCAACCCAAAATGAGCGAAATGAAAAAGTTCCCCTAATGACCAAGTTGTGGACGATGAACCCTAGTAGCTTTTTCGGCTGAGCTGGCTAGGGATTTCTGGCCGGGCCTGCTGCCCTGTGGTGCCCTCGCTTTCCACTGGTGCTTTCCCACCACTGTGTGTTGCACTCAACCGACAACGCCACCTCGTAGTGTTGTTGCAACTATCTAATTACCTTTGATCCAGTTTGGATTGCAGTAAAGCCTTCTCCCCGGGATTCCTGCTATGCGATGGCTCTCCTCTCTCTCCCTCCCGCTCCTCTCTCCCCCCTCCCCTGTCCCTTCGCCGCCGTCCCTTGCTCCTCCGCTGGCGTCCCGGGCCCTGGTCTGTCCCCCTCCCCCAAGGCTGGTTCCTCTCCCTCGGTCCGCTCGCCGGTGCCGCGGGCTCTGTTCCCCCCGGCATCGTTTGGCTCTCGCTTTTGGACCCTCGACTACGATGAGG
The DNA here is from genome assembly GCF_002162155.2 of Triticum dicoccoides. Classification (NCBI taxonomy): domain Eukaryota; kingdom Viridiplantae; phylum Streptophyta; class Magnoliopsida; order Poales; family Poaceae; genus Triticum; species Triticum dicoccoides. The sequence continues at coordinate 528,166,999 of NC_041393.1, forward strand.
ATTGCTCGTCGGACGAGGCAGCCTTGTGCTCGCCCTCGCCGGTCCTTCCTGTGCGGGCCTCCTCTCCCTCCATTGCGCCCCGCTCTCGCAAGTTTGCGCCTGGGGGCCGGAGCCGGCCGGTGCCGTCCCCGTCGTCTGGCGCTGGCTGGGTTCGGGTCTCTCGCCGTCGTCGCAAGTCTGGTAAGTTTTCCCTTGCCTCGCCCCGATCTGGTATCCTAGGTGCCGCTCCGGGCGTGGTTTGCCCTTCCTCCCCTCCCTCTGCCTCTAGTTCGTTGTCTCCGGCGGCGGCGGCGTCTGGATGCGTCGTGGAGACGGCGGCGCCTGTCCTAGATCTGGTCTCCCACCCACTGACTAGTGGGTCACGTGGTGGGCTGGCCGCTGGGCCTGTTGGGCCTCCTGGTCCTAATCTGGCTATCCAGCCCACTCGTCCTGTTTTGTTGTTAGTTGATGATTCACCCTTCCTCTTGTGGGCTCGGTGCGGCTCCCGCTTGCCTGTATCCTTCCCCCCTCCCCAGCCCAGGTGGCCCGCCAGGCCCAAGTGGGTTTGGCTCGGTTTGGCTATTTATGGGCCCCTCGCGGTTCCGCTCCCCCCTTGCTAGGGTTTCCGGCTTCCGCCGCTGACTTGCGTAGACACAGTGCCCCCATTTGCCGTCTAGTCAAATCCAATCCTCCCCCTCCCCTCCTCCTCTCCTTCGCGGCGACTCTCTCTATGGACAAGTCCAGGGGCTTGATGCGTCTCCAACGTATCTACTTTTCCAAACACTTTTGCCCTTGTTTTGGACTCTAACTTGCATGGTTTGAATGAAACTAACCAGACTGATGCTGTTTTCAGTAGAACTGCCATGATGTTATTTTATGTGTAGAAAGCAAAAGTTCTCGGAATGTCCTGAAAATCCTCGGAGGCAAGTTTCGTAAAAAATATCGGCGAAAGAATCAAGACCAGGGGGCCCACACCCTGTCCACCCCCTCGGCGCGCCCTCCTGTCTCGTGGGCCTCCTGAGGCTCCGCCGACCTCAACTCCAACTTCATATATTCCGTATCACGTAGAAAAAAATCAAAGAGGAAGTTTCATTGCATTTTACGATACGGAGCCACCGCCAAGCCCTAATCTCTCTCGGGAGGGCTTATCTGGAGTCCGTTCGGGGCTCCGAAGAGGGGGATTCGTCGCTGTCGTCATCATCAACCATCCTCCATCACCAATTTCATGATGCTCACCGCCGTGCGTGAGTAATTCCATCGTAGGCTTGCTGGACGGTGATGGGTTGGATGAGATTTACCATGTAATCAAGTTAGTTTTGTTAGGGTTTGATCCCTAGTATCCACTATGTTCTGAGATTGATGTTGCTATGACTTTGCTATGCTTAATGCTTGTCACTAGGGCCCGAGTGCCATGATTTCAGCTCTGAACCTATTATGTTTTCATGAATATATGTGTGTTCTTGATCCTATCTTGCAAGTCTATAGTCACCTATTATGTGTTATGATCCGACAACCCCGAAGTGACAATAATCGGGATACTTCTCGGTGATGACCGTAGTTTGAGGAGTTCATGTATTCACTATGTGCTAATGCTTTGTTCCGGTTCTCTATTAAAAGGGGGCCTTAATATCCCTTAGTTTCCACTAGGACCCCGCTGCCACAGGAGGGTAGGACAAAAGATGTCATGCAAGTTCTTTTCCATAAGCACGTATGACTATATTCGGAATACATGCCTACATTACATTGATGAATTGGAGCTAGTTCTGTGTCACCCTATGTTATAGCTATTGCACGAGGAATCACATCCGACATAATTATCCATCACTGATCCAATGCCTACGAGCTTTTCACATATTGTGCTTCACTTATTTACTTTTCCGTTGCTACAGTTACAGTTACTAGAAAACTATTATCTTTACTTTTGCCACTGCTACCTTTACTATCATACTACTTTGCTACTAAATACTTTTCTGCAGATACTAAGTTATCTAGGTGTGGTTGAATTGACAACTCAACTGCTAATACTCATAATATTCTTTGGCTCCCCTTGTGTCGAATCAATAAATTTGGGTTGAATACTTTACCCTCGAAAGCTGTTGCGATCCCCTACACTTGGGGTTATCAAGACTAATTTCTGGCGCCGTTGCCAGGGAGCATAGCTCTATTCTTTGAGTCACTTGGGATTTATATCTGCTGATCATTATGAGGAACTTGAAAGACGAAAGAACTAAGATTTTGCCCTCAACTACGAGGGGAGGTAAGGAACTGCCATCTAGCTCTGCACTAGATTCTCCTTCTGTTATTAGTAAGCTTGCGACACCTAAACCTACTACTACTATGAATTCTGATATGTCCCATTGTTATTGATGATGCCACTTCTGCTATGCATGATACTTATGATGAAACTACTTCTGTGTGTGATACTACTGTGCCATTAGGTGAATTTCTTGATGAACAACTTGCTAGGGTTAGAGAGAATGAAATTATTGAAGATGCTATTATTGATGATAGTGATGATGAAAGTTCTCCCCCTGATTATGAATTACCTGTTGTTCCTAAGGGTTATGTTATGAATGAGGAAGCTGCTAAAGCTATCTTTGCTTGTAAAGATAGATATGATCTTAAAAAATTATTAGCTAAATGGAAGCAGCAATCTCTTAATGCTAGAATGAAACCTGACCCTTCTTTTGCTACTTCACCTATCTGTGTTACTGATAAGGATTATGAATTCTCTGTTGATCCTGAGATTATTACTTTGGTTGAATCTGATCCTTTTTATGGCCTTGAATCTGAAACTGTTGTGGCACATCTTACCAAGTTGAATGATATAGCCACCCTGTTTACTAATGATGATAAATCTCGCTATTACTATATCCTTAAGATATTTCCGTTCTCATTAAAGGGTGATGCTAAGACTTGGTTTAATTCTCTTGCTCCTGGTTGTGTGCGTAGTCCCCAGGATATGATTTATTACTTCTCTGCTAAATATTTCCCTGCTCATAAGAAACAAGCTGCCTTGCGGGAAATATATAATTTTGTGCAAATCGAAGAAGAGAGTCTCCCACAAGCTTGTGGGAGGCTTCCCCGATTACTTAATGCTTTGCCTGATCATCCTCTTAAGAAAAATGAAATACTTGGTATCTTTTATAATGGACTAACCGATGCTTCCAAGGACTACTTGGATAGTTGTGCTGGTTGTGTTTTCAGAGAAAGAACAGTCGACGAAGCTGAATTACTATTGAATAATATGTTGACTAATGAAAATAATTGGACTCTTCCTGAGCCAATTCCTGAGGCAATCCCTGAACCAATTGAGCCAACTCCTGAGCTTATTCCTAAACCCACCCCGAAGAAGAGAGGTGTTCTATTTCTCAGTCCTAAAGATATGCAAGAGGCAAAGAAATCAATGAAAGAAAAAGGTATAAAAGCTGAAGATGTTAAGAATTTACCACCTATTGAAGAAATACATGGTCTTAATATACCACCTGTCGAAGAACCACATTGTCCTGATAACCCGACACAGGTAGTAAAGGTAAATTCTCTCTATAGATATGATAAAGTTGAAATTCCCTCTACTAAATTTCATAGCCCATGTTTAGATGAATTTGATGACTTTATGGCTAGACAAGAAAGTTTTAATGCTTATGTTGGTAGAGAATTAAAAAATAATGCTTTCGAGATAGGACGTGTGAGTGATTATATGGCTAGAGTTAAAGGTGAACTTAAACTCGTTAGCAAATATGAGTCTATGGTTGCTACTCAAGCTGAGCAAGTTCTTAAAGATCAAAATGATTTGCTTGATGAATTAAATAATAAACCTGATTTTGCTGTTAGAGTGGCTACTAGAACTGGTAGAATGACTCAGGAACCTTCGTATCCTGAAGGCCAACCTAAGAGAATCGAGCAGGATTCTCAGAGAAATAATTTAGAGGCACCTAGTTCTTCCAAAAAGAAGAAAAAGAAAGACGATAGGACTTTGCATGCTTCTAGTGAACCTATTGTAGACACACCTGAGAATCCCAACTGTCGTGGAATTATCACGTCAGATGTCCTAGCGAAAGAACTTAGTCGTGGAGCCATCGCAACGAGATTAGCTTGAAGGGATTAAACCGAAACAAAGGACACGGGGAGTTTATACTGGTTCGGCCCCTTGCGGTGAAGGTAAAAGCCTACGATCCAGTTGTTGTGGGATTGATTGATCTCGATGAGCAGGGAGCGAATCCGCTTTACCTATCTCTCGAGCTGTTGTTTCTTGTCCCTGAACCGCCGCCGGGTCGTCCCTTTATATACATAGGTTGACGCCCGGCCGGTCTAATGAATCCCGAGGCCGGCTCATACAAGTGTCCGGCTTGGTTTCTTCCTTTCCCTAACTTACAATACAAGTTATACATCTATGGCGGTTTACTACTATGGGCCCTAATCCGCCATTGGGCTCTGGGCCTCTAAGCCTCCATAGTTAAAGCGCCATATCCTTCATCTTCATGGGCTCTTATACATGACTTCTTGTGAGTGTAATGCGGCCCCTCCTGGATGGTTTACACTCAGTAGTCATATCCCCAACATTAGGGCCCAGATTGGTTTGAACCTGTTCATGTCAATCTTCAACTTAGAGAAATTCTGATTTGAACATCTTCGTGTTGACCTTGTAAACTGCCATGACATCATCTTCTGAGATCACCGTAAACTGCTGTGACGTCATCTGCGTAAAAAACTCATAAAGATTTCCCTTTTATTAATTGATCTCCGAAGACCGAGGCGACAGCTATGCCCCTTCTCCGTTTCGGGCTCCTCGATTCCCGCGCTTGCCTTACTTATCCATTCGCCTTATAAATATGACCGGAAGGTCTTTTTCTTTTCCCCTTCCGTGCTTCTTCTTCCTCCTCGTGACTCCCGAACCCTACAGCTCCGCCGCCGCCCTCGACTTTCAAGCTCTGCACCGCCACTGGCCCTGCATCAACCTGATCGTACCAGAAAACTGCAGCACTTCTCCGCCGCTCCTGTGAAGCCGGTAAGCCTTCGTTCTTCAACCCTATATCTGCATTAGGGTTTCATACCTTCGAAGGTGTTCATCAGTGTTCATCGTTGTTCGTTTGCTTTCCCTTACTATCTCATCGAATCTAGACAAACTTGATATCTTCCCTTTGCGGCCGAAGCTATAGTTTTATTTTGCCTCGCCATAGTATCCCCTCTTTCATGAACAGATCCCATCTGAACCTTTGCTATGCTGCTGTTGCCATTTTAGATCTTTGATATTTTTCCTTTTCCTGAAGTGCGCTAGATCCATAATGATAATCTTAGCTTGTGAAACCTGTTTGCGTAGCACTTAGCAATTTTCAGATCTGTTTTCTTCCATACCACTATAGGCGGTTTAAGCTTTAGAAAATGATAATCCGCTAGGCACCATTGGCCCTCACGTAAACCTTCATCTTTACTTGAACATCAGTATCCGGTTTAACATGCACACATGCTCTAATTAAATCCCCCGGTTTGACACCGGTTTATGCATATCAATCTTGAACCGTGAACCGACATTTGAACTTCCTTTACAGATTGTCATCAAAAATGGCCAAACAGTTCTCCTCTTGCAATTGGGTTCCATCCCGGATTACAGAAGAGCAACTTACTGGGTATGTTGTGACTGGCGCTTTAGCAAAGAAAGAGATCATTCATTGGAGAGTCCCGGGTACTAAAAGTCCTCCTGAACCTCAAGATGGAGAAGTAGTTGTGTTTATGCGGCATCTGGACCGAGGGTTTAGCCCTCCCGGATCAAAAATTTTCCGTGATGTGCTTGCCAGCTTCCAACTCCATCCTCAAGATATTGGACCAAACTCTGTGTCCAACATTTGTAACTTCCAAGTGTTTTGTGAAGTTTACCTGCAAGAAGAACCAACTGTTGAATTGTTCAGAGACTTCTTTGATAACCCGCAAGTATACGGGATAGTTGTAGCCTCTTTCGATAAGTAAGAGTGTCGAACCCAACGAGGAGCTAAAGGTAGAACAAATACTCTCTCAAGTCCTATCAGCCACTGATACGACTGTACGCACGCTTGACGTTCGCTTTACCTAGAACAAGTATGAAACTAGAAGTACTTTGTAGGTGTGATATGATAGGTTTGCAAGATAATAAAGAATGTGTAAATAAAAAGTAGGGGCTTTTTAGATAAAGGTGCAATAAAGTAAATATAGCGAGTGTGGAAAAGTGGTGGTAGGAGTTGTGAAATTGCCCCTAAGAAATTGACTACTTTACTAGACCCGATAGCAAGTTTTATGTGGGAGGGGCATAAGCTGACATACTTTCTCTACTTGGATCATATGCACTTATGGTTGGAACTCTAGCAAGCGTCCGCAACTACTAAAGATCCATTAAGGTAAAACCCAACCATAGCATTAAAGTATCAAGTCCCCTTTATCCCATACGCAACAATCCCCTTACTCGGGTTTATGCTTCTGTCACTCAAGCAACCCACCATAAAAGAATCATGAATGTATTGCAACACCCTACAGCGGGAATCCCTCACGCTTGTGCGACATGGAGGGCACAATAGGACAGCAACATAACCACAAGCAAATTAAACCAATCATAGCAATTCATCAATCACTGATAGGACAACGAAAATCTACTCAGACATCATAGGATGGCAACACATCATTGGATCATAATATGAAGCATAAAACACCATGTTCAAGCAGAGGGTACAACGGGTTGCAGGAGAGTGGACCGCTTGATATAGATGGGGGAAGGTGATGGAGATGTTGGTGAAGATGATGGAGGTGTTGGTGAAGATCGCGGTGATGATGATGGCCCCGGCAGCGCTCCGGCGCCACCGGAAGCAAGGGGGAGAGAGGCCCCCTTCTTCTTCTTCTTCTTCTTCTTCCTTGACCTCCTCCCTAGATGGGAGAAGGGTTTCCCCTCTGTTCCTTGGCTCCCATGGCTTGGGAGGGGCGAGAGCCCCTCCGAGATTGGATCTATCTCTCTGTTTCTGCGTTCTGGAATTCTGCCCTGTCACCGTTTCTTTTATATCCGGAGATCCGTAACTCCGATTGGATTGAAACCTTCACCCAGATCTTTTTCCAAAAATTAGCTTTCTTGCGGCCAAAGAAGGGCATCAACCACCTTACGAGTGGCCCAGGAGGGTGGGGGCGTGCCCACCTGGAGTGGGCGTGGGCCCTATCTCATGGCCACCTCGGGCACCGTCTCGCGTTGATTTTACTTCCCAAAAATCACAAATATTCCAAAATAATTCTCCATCCGTTTTTATCCCGTTTGGACTCGTTTGATATGGGGTTTCTACGAAAGATAAAACATGCAATAGACAGGAACTGGCACGGGGCACTGAATCAATATGTTAGTCCCAAAAATAGTATAAAAAGTTGCCAAAAGTATATGAAAGTTGAAGAATATTGGCATGGAACAATCAAAATTATAGATACGACAGAGACGTATCAATATCCCCAAGCTTAATTCCTGCTCGTCCTCGAGTAGGTAAATGATAAAAAAGATAATTTTTGATGTGGAATGCTAGCTAGCATAATCTTGATCATATGTCTAATCATGGCATGAATATTAAGACACGAGTGATTCAAAGCAATAGTCTATCATTTGACATAAAAACAATAATACTTCGAGCGTACCAATAAAGCAATCATGTCTTTTCAAAACAACAAGGCCAAAGCAAGATTATCCCTACAAAATCATATAGTTTGGCCATGATTCATTTTCATCACACAAAATACTCCCATCATGCACAACCCCAATGAGAAGCTGAGCAATTGGTTCATACTTTTTAACGCGCTTCGGCTTTTTCAACCCTCGCGCAATACATGAGTGCAAGCCATGGATATAGCACTATAGGTGGAATAGAATATAATGATGGAGGTTATGTGGAGAAGACAAAAAGGGAGAAAGTCTCACATCGACGCGGCTAATCAACGGGCTATGGAGATGCCCATCAATTGATGTCAATGTGAGGAGTAGGGATTGCCATGCAACGGATGCACTAAGAGCTATAAATGTATGAAACCTCAACAAAAGAAACTAAGTGGGTGTGCATCCAACTTGCTTGCTCATGAAGACCTAGGGCATTTGAGGAAGCCCATCGTTGGAATATACAAGCCAAGTTATATAATGAAAATTCCCACTAGTATATGAAAGTGACAACATAGGAGACAATCTATATGAAGAACATGGTGCTACTTTGAAGCACAAGTGTGGAAAAAGGATAGTAACATTGCCCCTTTTCTTTTCCTTTTTAAAATTTTTTTCTTCTTTTTTCTTTTTTTCGGTGGGCTTCTTTGGCCCCCTTTTTTATTTAGGCTTATTTGGCCTTTCCCTTTTTTTTCTTTTTCATTTTTTTCATGGGGCAATGCTCTATAATGATGATCATCACACTTTTATTTACTTACAACTCAACATTACAACTCGATACCAGAACAAAGATATGACTTTATATGAATGCTTCCGGCGGTGTGCCGGGATGTGCAATGATCTAGCATAGCAATGACATCAAAAAACGGACAAGCCATGAAAACATCATGCTAGCTATCTTACGATCATGCAAAGCAATATGACAATGAATGCTCAAGTCATGTATATGATGATGATGGAAGTTGCATGGCAATATATCTCGGAATGGCTATGAAAATGCCATAACAGGTAGGTATGGTGGCTGTTTTGAGGAAGATATAATGAGGCTTATGTGTGATAGAGCGTATCACATCACGGGGTTTGGATGCACCGGCTAAGTTTGCACCAACTCTCGAGGTGAGAAAGGGCAATGCACGGTACCGAAGAGGCTAGCAATGATGGAAAAGTAAAAGCGCGTATAATCCATGGACTCAACATTAGTCATAAAGAACTCACATACTTATTGCAAAATTTTATTAGCATTTGAAACAAAGTACTACGCGCATGCTCCTAGGGGGGAGGTTGGTAGGAGTTAACCATCGTGCACCCCCGACCTTCACGCAAAGATAAACAATCAAAATACAATGCACGCCAATTTGGTTACATAGTTAATAGACCATATGTGCATGCTTCGGGAATCACAAACCTTAACACCAATATCCTTACTAAACACAACCATCTACTAGTACCTCCCACATATTATCCTCTCAGTATCGCAAAACTATTGCAAGGAATCAAACATATCATATTCAGTGATCCACAAATATTATGTAGGATTTTATGACTAACCATGTGAATGACCAATTCCTGTCATCTCTCTAAATCGATGTAAGTGAAGCAAGAGAGTTTAATTCTTTCTACAAAAGATATGCCCACACTCTAACAAATATAAGTGAAGCAAAAGAGCATTCTACAAATGGTGGTTTTCTAAGTAAAGAGAAACAGGCAATCCAAACTTCAAATGATATAAGTGAAGCACATGAAGCATTCTATAAAGGCATACTCAAAAGATTTAAGTGAAGTGCAATGAGCATTCTATAAATCAACCAAGGAATATATCATACCAGCATGGTGCATAAAAGAAAAGTGAAAACTAAATGCAAAAGACACTCGAAGACTTGCACATATCGCACGAATGAAACGAATACGAAAACATATCGATACTTGTTGAAGAAAGAGGGGATGCCTTCCAGGGTATCCCCAAGCTTAGACGCTTGAGTCTCCTTGAATATTTACTTGGGGTGCCTCGGGCATCCCCAAGCTTGAGTTCTTGCCTCTCTTCCTTTTCCTCATATTGAGACCTCCTCGATTAGACACTTCATCCACACAAAACTTCAACAGAAAACTCGGTAAGATCCGTTAGTATAATAAAGCAAATCACTACTCTAAGTACTGTTGCAAACCAATTCATCTTTTGTTTTTGCATTGTGTTTACTGTAATATAACTTTTTCATGGATTAAATCCACTGATGTAAATTGATAGTTTCATCAAAACAAGCAAACTATGCATCAAAAACAGAATCTGTCAAAAACAGAACCGTCTGTAGCAATCTGAAGATCCACCATACTTCTGGTACCCCACAAATTCTACCAAAATTAGGAAAAATAAAAAAGTTGTCTAGAAAGGCAGTGCAAAAAGAATCGGAACCAATTGACGTTCCAGATAAAAAATGTAAAATCGCGCACTACAACCAAAGTTTCTGTCCTGCACCGTACAAACCAACAAGCATTGTAAACATCCTAAAAGCAAACCTTGGCACATTATTTTTATAATACAATGGAATTGTACAAGGGGATAATTATTTTTGATGAAAAGTTTCTGTAATCAAGATTTGCAAAGTTTCCGTGAGCATGAACAAAGTTCAAGGCTAGCTCCCACTTCAACAATGCTTGTCTTTCTCACTTTCACTTTCCTTTTTGAAAAGTTTTCGGTTCCCCTCTTTATTTTTTTGTTGTTTTTAGACTATATAAAAGAACTCAACATAAATAAATGAATCTCTAAAACTTCCGGGTTGTCTCCCTGGCAGTGCTTTCTTTAAAGCCATTAAGCTACCATTTAGTGCTCAAGTAATGAATCTACCCGGATCCCAAGGTATATCAAAGCCAATTTTAATTAACAATGATTTGTAATTTAGTAGTGAGCACAAAGTAAGATATATCATGTAATGACGAAGTCTAACCCTCTTCCTATGCATCGACATGTGATAAAAGAACAATTCATGCACACCAAGTAAAGGCCAATGCATAGTATAAGCAGTTTCTTGCAATTTTATCGTATTGGAAACATAGAGAGGTGGAGATATAGTTCCTCTCTCATAATAATTGCAAGTAGGAGCAGCAAGCACATGCATATTACATTCATCAAAAGTATCATGTGCAATGGTAAAATGCAACCCATCAATATAATCCTTACTAAGCGCAAAACTTCTCCGATACAGTGTAGTCGGGAGAATTCAAAAAGATAATAGGACTATCATGCATGGGTGCAATAGCAACAATTTCATGTTTAACATAAGGAACTATAGCAAGTTCATCTCCATAAGCATAATTCATATTGGCATCTTGGCCACAAGCATAGCAAGCATCATCAAAAAGGGATATTTCAAGTGAATCAACGGGATCATAGCAATCATCATAACAATCATCATAGTAATCATCATAGCAATCATCCTTCAGTAAGCACGAAGGGGAATTAAACAATGTATGAGTTCAAGAGTTACTCTCATTAGAAGGTGGGCACGGGTGATCAATCCGCACTTCCTCCTTTTGTTCTTTGCTCTCCTCATCATCTTTTTCATCCAATGAGCTCATAGTTTCATCAATTTCTTCTTCCATAGCTTCCTACAAAACATTAGTCTCTTCTTGGACAGCGGAGAATTTCTCAATATATAGTTTAACATAGGCATTAGAAGCATAATTATAATAACAATATTCAAGTATGGCAAAATTTTCAGATTTGTAGAGAGTAGCATCATACTTTTCAATCAAAGAAGCAATTTCATAAGCACCCTTAAAAGCAACAAATTCTTCAATTTGTTGAACATCATAGTAATTATAAGCACCCTTAGCATACAAAGATACGATTCCATTATAAATAAACTCACATTGGTAGGGAAGGTGTTTCTTAGGGTTTTCAGAACAACAAGTAACATCATATATTTCACATAAATTCCAAGCATAGCATTGCAAACGATGAATTTGATCCAGTAAAAGTTTCCCTTTTTCAGATATACGGTGTCGCACATAACAAGCATGCTCATCTAAAGATTTGCCCTCAACTAAGCTAGTGGGGGTTTCAGCACGAGCACAAAGGGATCGAAGATGATCCAAGTAAAAAGCTTCAGTAGTGTGATAGATTTTGAGTGGTTCTTCAACCATTGGTGTAGTAGGTACAACTAAACTTTTTGGTATTTTGCGTTTCCTACCCATAACTAAAGATAGAAAAAAACTAAGAACAATAAATAAAAATTACTTAGTGATAAAGCAAACAAGCACATACGAGAATATTCATCCCACGCTTTGACTCCCCGGCAACGGCGCCAGAAAAAGGTCTTGATAACCCGCAAGTATACGAGATAGTTGTAGCCTCTTTCGATAAGTAAGAGTGTCGAACCCAATGAGGATCTAAAGGTAGAATAAATACTCTCTCAAGTCCTATCGGCCACTGATACGACTCTATGCACGCTTGGCGTTCGCTTTACCTAGAACAAGTATGAAACTAGAAGTACTTTGTAGGTGTGATAGGATAGGTTTGCAAGATAATAAAGAACGCGTAAATAAAAAGTAGGGGATGTTTAGATAAAGATGCAATAAAGTAAATATAGCGACTGTGGAAAAGTGGTGGTAGGAGTTGTGAAATTGCCCCTAAGCAATTGACTACTTTACTAGACTGATAGCAAGTTTTATGTGGGAGAGGCATAAGCTAACATACTTTATCTACTTGGATCATATGCACTAATGGTTGGAACTCTAGCAAACGTCCGCAACTACTAAAGATTCATTAAGGTAAAACCCAACCATAGCATTAAAGTATCAAGTCCCCTTTATCCCATACGCAATAATCCCCTTACTCGGGTTTATGCTTCTGTCACTCAAGCAACCCACCATAAAAGAATCATGAACGTATTGCAACACCCTACAGCGGGAATCCCTCACGCTTGCGCGACACGAAGGGCACAATAGGACAGCAACATAACCACAAGAAAATTAAACCAATCATAGCAATTCATCAATCACCGATAGGACAATGAAAATCTACTGAGACATCATAGGATGGCAACACATCATTGGATAATAATATGAAGCATAAAATACCATGTTCAAGTAGAGGGTACAGCGGGTTGCGGGAGAGTGGACCGCTGGATATAGATGGGGGAAGGTGATGGAGATGTTGGTGAAGATGATGAAGGTGTTGGTGAAGATCGCGGTGATGATGATGGCCCCCGGCAGCGCTCCGGCGCCACCGGAACCAAGGGGGAGAGAGGCCCTCTTCTTCTTCTTTTTCCTTGACCTCCTTCCTAGATGGCAGAAGGGTTTACCCTATGGTCCTTGGCTCCCATGGCTTGGGAGGGGCAAGAGCCCCTCCAAGATTGGATCTATCTCTCTGTTTCTGCGTTCTGGAATTCTGCCCTGGCACCGTTTCTTTTATATCCAGAGATCCGTAAATCCGATTGGATTGAAACCTTCGCCCAAATCTTTTTCCAAAAAATAGCTTTCTTGCGGCCAAAGAAGGGCATCAAATGCCTTACGAGTGGCCCAGGAGGGTGGGGGCGCGCCCACCTGGAGTGGGTGTGGGCCCCTATCTCGTGGCCACCTCGGGCACCGTCTCGCGTTGATTGTACTTCCCAAAAATCACAAATATTCCAAAATAATTCTCTATCCGTTTTTATCCCGTTTGGACTCTATTTGATATGCGGTTTCTGCGAAACATAAAACATGCAACAGACAGGAACTGGCACGGGGCACTGAATCAATATGTTAGTCCCAAAAATAGTATAAAAAGTTGCCAAAAGTATATGAAAGTTGAAGAATATTGGCATGGAACAATAAAAAATTATAGATACGACGGAGACATATCATTCTTTCACTTGAACCGCTGTACTGAGTTCACCGACGACCCCAATACAGAGCTTGGCGGAGTATCGATTCAAAAAAGAAAAGAAGTCAATTTTCCTCATGCCAAACATCAGAGCCACCCCAAGGAGTGGAACCAGACGTGGTTCTACTGCCGGAACACTGCTCCTGATGATGAAAATCCTCTGTCGGGTTATCGTGCTTACCGGCTCAGCAATGAACATCCACTGCCTCAATGGCTTAGTGCCAGAGAACGATCAGCATATGCACCACAACTGTCTAAGCTCCGGGCTCTTATGGCAAATGGTTTAACCGGTATTGACCTTGTCCATTGCTGGGTTTCATGGAGTATCTTGCCCTTAAGCCGTCGCACCGGATTAATGTGTGAATATTCTGGGGATACCAAGGATCCTCAACGGCACACTGATATACAACTGACTGATGATGAGATCACTGAGTCTGTCAAAAAGATGTTAGATGAACCGATATCTGAGTGCAGCAAGACTGGGTTGCGTCCCTTTTATGCCTCCAACAAACCGCCAGCTATAAGAATTTATCTTTTTGCTTTAATTCGTCCCCCTTTTAACATTTTTTATAGCCTTCTGTTTATCCTTGCAGGACAAAGATCCATTCTGGAAGAGAAAAACTCAAGACAAATCGACAAAACCACAAGACAAACCGGTGAGAGCACCTCGTAACAAGACCAAGGTCACAAAGAGGCCAGCAAAGAAGAAAACCGCCGAGTCCTTTGATCCACCGAAGATGTTGATGACTCGGAACCATAGGTAGAACTTGACTCCCTTGGTTCATTTTTCATGCATCTTATTGACAATGATCATTATCAGGATGATGCGGAAGCCAGTCGTGCTGACCACGTAGAGGTAATCTCCCTTTCCTCCGATTGAGATCATGTGCCAATACAAAAACTTTCCCGCGTAGTCCGGAAAGTAAAAGGTTCACACCCTCTTGCTCATTTGGATCCACACTTTTCTTTGAAGACTTCAACATTAAGCTCGTTGCACAACCCGGCATAGTGGCCAACAAGTTACTTCCTCTGGTTTACCAGATACCCCAGTTCGAAAACACGGTCCAGAGGTCCCTTGTACTTCTAATACATCTTATCCCTTGGCGGGTTACTTCAGATACCCTCTTAATCCGTCTGATTCGAATTATCAGGGAACTTCCAATTTATCCTCTGGCGATTCATCAACCACACAAATGCCTCCACTCAGAACCGTTCTTGGGTAAGCATAATAGACTTACTTTTATATGTTGCTCCGGTTTTACTGTACTAATATCTGTACTTTATTCTTTTTAGTGCCAAATCCAGACTTAGCAAGAAAGCTAAGCTGACTATTCCAACTGATGATAATCAGACCCGTGAACCGGAGAGAACCTCTGAACCTCATGATCCGAATGTCGATACTGTCCAAGAAGATCCAGTACCTCCGGTTCAAGATACTTTTGCTGAACCAGACGAGAGAAATGTCATGAACCAGCCTACTGATCCGCCAAGCCCAGCCAAGGATGAAGATGATCTGCCAAGCCCAGCCAGGAATACTGACAATCCGCCAAGCCCAGCCAAAGGTGGTGATGTTGATGTTGTCATTATTGGTACTGGTCATACTGTTCCTGGCAACCCGGTCGCCTTATCCAAGCATAGTGCCAAGGAAGAATTTGCTGCTATGGGTAAAGGCAAGTGGAAAACAGATTTATCCAGCTGTGTTAACCTCAATGCTCAGGAACTCCATTCTGGATTTCTAAACTGCGTGTACACAAGTCATGACTATGAAGCCGGTTTAGTCAACTTGATGAAGGAGCGCTATGAGGTAACTTATGTTTGAACATTTTATAGAGTTCTTCCCTTTTGCTTTATATCAACTCCAGTGTAGCTCCCAAGGGCCGGTTTATCTCTTCAAGATGAACCGGGACTTTGATAAGAAAAATTTCCACTGTATAACTTCCAAGGGCCGGTTTATCTTTCCAAGATGAACCGGGACTTCCTGTTGTAAAGCTTAACTTTGTTGAATTCCTCCACACCCGGTTGATCTGATCAATTAGGCATTATCCCCCAAGTGCCAAGATGAATACTTGTATTGGGACTTCAAATAATAGTTATGAAGAAGCAATCCGCATTAGCCCCCAAGTGCCAAGTGCATAACTTGTTATGTGCTAGGGACTTTGAAAAAATATTACCAATTTTACTTGTTCTGTGTGTTGTAGGCTGATTTAACCAGCAAAAATTCTCAAATCGCCGATCTCCAAGAAAACATCAAGTCCCAGCAAGCCGAAACATCCAAGGCGAAGGATGAACTGAAAGGCGCTTTAACAGCCATGGAGCACTTGAAGGATGGCTTTAAAAACGAGCGGGCAGGATGGGAAACTGAAAAAGCCGCTTTGCTGAAACGGGCAGAAGATGCTGAAGTGGCACTTAAACCGGTAGCAGAAGAGCCGAGTGGCTTAAAGCGGCAAATCAACGCGATGACTTCTGCTGTATTTGGTAAGTACTCTTCTTCAACTTTTAGTAAACATTTTTGACACTGCTGGTTTAACAGCAATTTCTTAAACCGTTGTAGGTAGTCGTGTTGCATATCTAGGCTCGGATATGCGCAAGAAGTTGAAAGCAGCCTATACCTTGATAGAACAACTGTATACCGGCTCCCAACGAGTCATCTCCGCAGCCTCATACAACAAACTGCCGCCAAATTTAATCAAGGATACGTTGGCCAAGTTATCGATGACTCCTGCTCAGCTAGAATAGATGAAGAGATCTGCTGCAAGGGCTGGCGCTTTATCTACACTGACTCGGGACAAGGCTTGGATAGCTGATATTGACCCAGTAGACATTGGAGATGGCTATCCTAGCCAACAAGAATACG
Organism: Triticum dicoccoides; assembly: GCF_002162155.2. Taxonomy (NCBI): domain Eukaryota; kingdom Viridiplantae; phylum Streptophyta; class Magnoliopsida; order Poales; family Poaceae; genus Triticum; species Triticum dicoccoides. The sequence continues at coordinate 528,183,334 of NC_041393.1, forward strand.
GGTTAGAATTTGACAATGAGGCCCTCAAAGCCTTGACAAAAGAGATGCGCCTGCTTGCCAGCAAATTGGCGGACGAAGTTGACTTGTCTGTCTACCGGTCCAACTATGATGCAGACAACAAGCGGATTGAGGCATCTGTAAATGAAGTGCAGAATCTTATCCCGCCAATCCGTAAGCACACTTATGCCCCTGACGTTGAACCGTCCAATGTTATAAGCAACGAAGCTGTCTTCCAAGCTTTAACCGAGATTGACTGGGCCACCATGGATTTCCAGCCACTGGGTGGGGAGGAGGAGGTTGAACCGACGCGAGATGAGCCATCAACTTCACGTCAACCTAGCGACGAATCATAATCCGACAGCCGGCTTTATTTCCGCAGATTGCGTTCTGGGCAAAAAACAATTATTCTTTTGGGCATCAAAGCGCCTTGTAATAGGCTAGTTGAAATACTTTGATCTTCTGCCATCGTGCACTGCTACATGACACTGTGTAATCCGTCATGATTGTTGCTATGCTTGCTCATGTGCCTTAGTGCTTTCATAAAATCCTGCTTTCTGAATTTGAGAAACTTAAATGTGCCCTGGCGGTTTACCGCCGGACGGGTTATAATACCCAATACAGAACCAGAGTTTTTATAACTAAGGCTGTAAAGTAATAAAATATGAAATATATCATACTTGTGATATTGAATCACATTGTTGGCTTACCAACTTGCGTACTAAGGGTGATAACCCAAATCTTGAGTGTTGATAACTCCCACCATGTTGTGCTGGTGCATAATAAGCCATGCCGGGTTATGATAAACATCGGATGATCATCCTGGCGACTTATAGTCAATGCCAGACCGGGCTAAGAAATGCTGGTTCATAATTGATTATGTGCTAACAACTGATAGTTGAAAGCTATGCCGGGTTAAGAAACACCGGGTTGATGTAATGACTTATAGTCAGGCCGGGTCAAGAGATGCCGGTTTAACTCAAAACCTTATCAAAGGAGAGAAAACTTTGCAAAAACAAAATCAAATAAAAATTTGTAGTCGAGGCTTTTCAAGGGCTGCCAGGCCCAAATTCGAGGCTTTTCATGGGCTTCCAGGCCACTGAGTTAAACCATTTGACAAAGCCTTTTAAGACGGGCCTCCAATTAACCAATCGTCGTTTTAACTTCGACAAGTTCAGGGTCTGTATAAGATTGACTTGTCAAACGTTCGGCGGGTCATACCAGGATTACCTGGACATGAGTGGCTTACTTGATGAAGGCAGGTTAACCCGGGGTTTTAGGTGAATACACCAGGCTTCCAAGCCGTGGCTTGATAGCCTATTACAAGGGTCCTTTCAAACTCTTTGTTGCTTTGCACAAAGAGCCCCCAAGTAATTTTGTGAGCTGTGCTCAATGGGTGCCTATGTTTGAGCTGTGCTTAGCAACAAAACTCTCTTTTTCCCCTTGGGTGTGAAGCTCCCAAGCTTTGTTGTGGCATGATAGCCGGTTTAATGGACAAATAGGACGTCACTTTATAAGCAGAAGCCCCCTTGTAACCAAGAAATATTGGAAGAACGGCAGAGGCCCTGCTTGTAGCAAGGATGCTGGTTTATTATATTGATCATAATATATAAATTGTCAAAATATGTACATAATGGGATCCTATGGCTCAGGTGTAGTAAGGCCCAAGATGAGCTATATTCCACGGCCGACGAGTCTCCTCCTCCAATTTGCGTGAGTCTTTGTGCTCTCGAACGTCGATGAGGTAGTATGATCTGTTGTGCAGATTCTTGATGACCACAAAGGGCCCTTCCCAAGGTGGGGATAACTTGTGCATATCGGTCTGATCCTGGATGAGCCAGAGCACTAAGTCGCCTTCTTGAAAGGTTCTTGTTTTAACCCGGCGGCTGTGATAATGCCGCAGGTCTTGCTGATAAACCACCAAACGAGCCAACGCCATGTCCTGTTTTTCATCTAACAGGTCTAGTGCTTCTTGACGTGCTTGCTCATTGTCCGCTTCAACATAATTGGCAACCCGGGGCGAGTCATGACGAATATCACTTGGGAGTACCGCCTCTGCCCCATAAACCATGAAGAAAGGTGCATAACCCGTAGATCAATTTGGGGTGGTGTTTATGCTCCACAACACAGATGGCAATTCCTCCACCCAACAACCCAGCGTTCGCTTCAAAGGAACCATAATCCGGGGCTTGATACCCTTCAAGATTTCCTGATTAGCTCTCTCAGCTTGACCATTAGACTGGGGGTGAGCCACGGACGACACATCAAGCCAGATGTGCTCTCGTTAACAGAAGTCCTCCATCTCGCCTTTGGAGAGGTTCGTGCCATTATCTATGATGATGCTGTGTGGAAAACCAAAATGGAAGATCACCTTCTTGATGAATTGAACCGCCGTGGCTGCGTCACACTTGCTTACTGGCTCCGCTTCAACCCATTTAGTAAACTTGTCAACCGCCACCAACAGGTGGGTCTTCTTATCTTTGGAGCGCTTAAAAGGCCCTACCATATCAAGCCCCCAAGTAGCAAATGGCCAAGTGATTGGAATCATCCTTAGATCCTGAGCCGGAACATGAGCTCGTCGTGAGAACTTCTGATAACCGTTGCACCGCCTCACCAAGTACTCATCATCAGCATGAGCCGCCAGCCAATATAAGCCATGACGAAAAGCTTTAGCAACCAAGGATTTTGAACCGGCGTGGTGACCACAGTCTCCTTCGTGGATCTCACGTAGAATCTCACGGCCTTCTTCAGGAGAAACACAATGCTAGAACACACCTGAGACACTACCGTGGTGTAACTCGCCATTGTGAATAACCATTGACTTAGATCGCTGGATTATCTGCCTGGCCAAAACTGCATCTTCTGGCAACTCGCCCCAGTTCATATACGCCAAATATGGAACCGTCCAATCCGGAATAATATGTAAAGCGGCCACCAATTGTGCCTCCAGATCAGGAATAGCCAGGTCCTCCTCTGTAGGCAACTTAACTGACGGGTTATGCAAGACATCCAGAAAGGTATTGGGTGGCACCAGTTTACGTTGAGATCCCAGCCGGCTTAAAGCATCAGCTGCTTCATTTTTGCGCCGATCAATGTGCTCAACCTGATAACCCTTGAAATGACCAGCAACAATATCCACCTCTCGTCGGTAAGCCGCCATGAGTGGATCCTTGGAATCCCAAGTACCTGAAACTTGCTGAGCCACCAGATCGGAGTCCCCAAAGCATCGTACCCGGCTTAAGTTCATTTCCTTAGCCACTCGAAGACCATGGAGTAAGGCCTCGTACTCAGCTGAATTGTTAGTACAAGGAAACATTAAGCGGAGAACATAACAAATTTTATCACCTCGAGGGGGGGTAAGGACAACTCCAGCCCCCGAGCCCTCCAATTGCCTGGACCCATCAAATTGAATAGTCCAGTATGTGCTATCCGGTTTGTCTTCCGGTGCCTGCAACTCTGTCCAGTCATTGATGAAATCCACAAGAGCCTGGGACTTGATAGCTGTTCGAGGCATATATTTCAAACCGTGTGGTCCAAGCTCAATAGCCCACTTAGCAACCCGGCTAGTTGCCTCCCTGTTCTGGATTATATCCCCCAAAGGAGCGGAACTGACCACTGTGATGGGATGGCCCTGAAAGTACTGTTTAAGCTTCCGACTTGCCATGAAAACCCCATACACCAGCTTATGCCAATGTGGATATCTTTGCTTCGACTCAATGAGCACTTCGCTGATATAATAAACCGACCTTTGAACTGGATATTCCTTCCCAGCCTCCTTGCGCTCCTCCACAATAGCTAGGATGACAGCTCGGGCATTGGCATCCACGTATAACAACAGCGGCTCCTTATCGACCGGAGCAGCAAGAACCGGCGGTTCAGCCAACTGCTTCTTTAAGTCCTCAAACGCTGCATTAGTAGCATCACTCCAGACAAAAATGTCTGTCTTCTTCAACATTTGATACAGAGGGATCGCCTTCTCTCCCAACCTGCTGATAAACCAGCTCAAAGCCGCAATACGACCCGCCAGATGTTGAACATCATTGATACACGCCGGTTTAGCCAGAGAAATAATAGCCTTGATCTTTTCCGGATTAGCCTCAATGCCCCTGTTAGATACCAGAAAACCTAAGAGCTTGCCTGCCGGAACACCGAAAACGCACTTGTCTGGATTGAGCATCATCTTATAAACCCGAAGATTGTCAAAGGTCTCCTTGAGGTCATCTATCAATGTCTCCTTTTTCCTGGATTTCACCACAATATTGTCCACATAAGCATGAACATTGCGCCCAATCTGAGTATGAAGACAATTTTGCACACATCGCTGATAAGTCGCCTGGGCACTCTTGAGCCCAAAGGGCATAGATACATAGCAGAAGGCTCCAAAGGGAGTGATGAAGGCTGTCTTCTCCTAGTCCTTAACTACCATCTTGATCTGATGATAACCAGAATAAGCATCCAAGAAACTCAAACGCTCACAACCCACCGTAGCATCAATGATCTGATCAATACGAGGGAGAGAAAAAGGATCAGTCGGACAAGCCTTGTTCAAGTCTGTGTAATCCACACACATGCGCCAAGTGCCATTCTTCTTAAGCACTAGTACTGGATTAGCCAGCCACTCCGGATGAAAAACCTCAATTATAAACCCAGCTGCCAAGAGCCGGGCTACCTCCTCACCAATAGCCTTGCGCCTTTCTTCATTGAAGCGGCGGAGAAACTGCTTGACCGGTTTAAACTTAGGATCAATATTGATATTGTGCTCAGCGAGTTCCCTCGGTACACTAGGCATGTCAGAAGGTTTCCATGCAAAGATGTCCCGGTTCTCACGGATGAACTCGATGAGCGTGCCTTCCTATTTCGGATCCAGAGTATTGCTGATACTAAACTATTTGGATGAATCGCCAGGAACAAAATCTACCAACTTAGTCTCATCAGCCAATTTAAACTTCAGGGTCGGGTCATGCTCTATGGTGGGCTTTTTCAGAGGAGTCATATCTGTCGGATCAACATTGTCCTTGTAGAACTTCAACTCTTCTATTGCGCAAACTGACTCAGCATAGGCCGCATCACCCTCTTCACAGTCCAAAGATATCTTACGACTCCCATGCACCGTGATGGTCCCCTTATGACCCGACATTTTGAGCTGTAAAAAATATAATAGGGCCTTGCCATGAACTTTGCGTAAGCCGGCCGTCCAAACAGGGCGTGATATGGGCTCTGGATTTTCACCACTTCAAAGTTTTTGACCTGGAATCATGCTCATCACCAAACACAACCTCCAAAGCTATCTTGCCAACCGGATATGCTGATTTACCTGGTACTACACTGTGAAAAGCAATGTTTGACGGTTTAAGATTCTTATCCGTCAATCCCATGCAACAGAAGGTTTCATAATATAGGATGTTTATGCTGCTCCCTCCATCCGTGAGTACCTTGGTGAACTTATAACCCCCCACCTGAGGTGCTACCACTAAAGCCAGATGACCCGGATTATCAAACCAGGGAAGATGATCTTCTCTGCTCCACACAATGGGCTGCTTGGATCAACACAATTAACGGGGTACTACCGGTTCAACAGTGTTAACTGCCCTCATGTGAAGCTTCTGGTCTCACTTGCACGAGCTAGTGGTAAAAACGTGATACTGCCCGCCGTTCAACTGCTTCGGGTGACTCTGAAAACCTGATTGCTGCTGATTCCCCTGATTATTCTGCTGGTTGTGACCACCTTGGTTTTTCTGGTTGCCCTGATTATTCTGAAATCCTGAATTTGAACCGCCGCCGCCGTAACCCGGCCCGTGAGATCCTGGACCTGAACCGCCAGACGGACCCTGATCGTACCGGAAGAGATCAGAGTTTTTGAACTCCTTCATAATGAAGCAATCCTTCCAGAGGTGCGTGGCCGGAACCTCCTTCGTCCCGTGCTTTGGGCAGGGCTGGTTTAACAGGCGCTCCAAATTCATGCCTCCACCATGCTGGGGCGGTTTACCCTTACGACGCTGCGCATTGCCCTGCACATTGGTGTTAGCCAAAAAATCCGAATTGTCTGCTTTACGCTTACCATTGTTCCCATATCCCGCCTGGTTATGCTGCTGTCCCTTTGCACCACCGTTCTTCTTTCCCTTCTCCGGCTTCTCTTCGTCAGAATCGGGATCCTTGGTATTATCAGAATCAGCATACTTAACCAAGGCTGCCATAAGTGTTCCCATGTCATTGTTGTGGCGTTTGAGCCGTCCCAATTTCATCTTCAGTGACTTAAACTGGCAATTGCCCTCCAATGTTAGGATTGCCGAATCAGCCCTGATACGGTCCGATGAATGCAGAATTTCCAAAACCCGACGCACCCAATGAGTTGTTGATTCGTTTTCCCCTTGGACACAAGCAGCCAAATCCACACTTGACATGGGTTGCTTGCATGTATCTTTGAAGTTTGCTATAAACCGGGCCTTCAACTCATCCCATGAACCAATGGAGTTAGCGGGCAGGCTCTTTAACCAAGTGCGAGCTGTTACTTCCAACATCATGGTGAAGTACTTTGCACACGCCGCTTCATCTACATCCAGCATCTCCATAGCCATCTCGTAGCTCTCAACCCATGACTCAGGGGGTAAATCGGCGGTGTAGTTAGGCACCTTACGCGGGCCCTTGAAATCCTTGGGTAACCGCACATTGCGTAGAGCCAGGGTGATACACGACACTCACCAGGAGCTGAAAGCAAGTCCTCGTTCTACTGACGCCGCTGGCTGAACCGGGGCGGGCTGATGATGACCCGCGTACCGTGCCGCTAACTCTGCCTCCCTTCGTGCTTTGCCATTATCCACCATGTCCTAAGCATTTGCACCACCACGCACCGGATTAGGCCCTCGAGGGGCGTCGCGGTTCCGCGCACTGCTTGACACAGCCGGTTCATCAATGTGCCTGCTGTAGCTCTTGCTCGGGCGAGGGGTTGAGTGAATCCTGTCTCGGCTATATGAATAAGCCTGTTTCTGCACCATGGCAGTCTGAAGAAGATCCCTGGCCCGCCGCGTCTCAACCACCGCTGGAGACTCACCCTCCATTGGAATAGCTTCCAAACAAGATGCCACAGCGATCATGTTGTCCAAAGGGGTGGAGAAGTGACCTGGCGGGGGTGTCATGTACTGCGGCGGATTATCTGTTTGTCGAGGCAGGCCCATCACCCGTGGTTGATCCGGCGCTCCGGTCCTAGGCACTACAATCTGGTTTACCGCTACCAGATTGCTAGTCCCCGCTCCTGGCGTATTGAAGAGATTCATCACATTGTAATCCGGCGGCAGGCAGGACTGATGCCTCCTCCTCAATACCTCATTCGAAGCATTCTGATCCAGTAGGAGTCGATAATTCTCGGCCTGAATCCTCTGTGACTGGGCATCTAAAGCGACCCGTTCCTTAGCCATCCTAGTTTCCTCAGCTGCCAAATCCTCCTTGGCCCGAGTTATCTGATCCCGCAGCTTTGTGATCTCCGCATTATGGTGATCTTGAGTCACCGGGGTAACTGTCGTAGTCAGCAACGTCGTCCAGGCATCCAATAAACCAGACAGAACTTGAGCTGGCCGGCACGCGGGGCTTCCTGCCCTGGCTACCGATTTGGAAATCATCGCCGCCGCTGTTGAAGATTGAGGTGCGAGCTGTGTACCAACCATGAAGATTGCAACCCGGTTTGGCAGTTCAAAGGAGTCTGGAATACCGCTGCCATCGGAATAACCCCCAAACAGGCCATCCTGAACTTGATACAACGACTCAGTCTCTCCGGTAGATGATCCACCACCGGAGTAGATAGCCATCTCACCATCAGATACCAGTTTAGATTCGGTACCATGGATGAATCCTACGAACGCCCGCTTCATGGCAGGCTGAACCCGGGTAGGGTTTGCACGCTGAGCCGTCTCGACGAGGTCGGTGCAGATGTCCGGCTCAGGGCCCGGTTAGCCGATCTTGCTGATGAAGACGTGAATTCCTCCAAAGGGGACCCGGTACCTGTACTCAATTGAGCTGGCGTCGGGGCCCCACCCTGCGTCATCGATGTAGAGCTTGCTGCGACGACTCTTGGTCATCCGGCCAACCGCGTATCCCTTGAGTCCCTCGAAGCTGCCCTTCAAGAACTCGAAACCATCGTGCGATAGCCCCACGATGGGCGCTAACTGTCGTGGAATTATCACGTCAGATGTCCTAGCAAAAGGACTTAGTCGTGGATCCATCGCAACGAGATTAGCTTGAAGGGGTTAAACCGGAACAAAGGACACGTGGAGTTTATACTGGTTCGGCCCCTTGTGGTGAAGGTAAAAGCCTACGATCCAGTTGTTGTGGGATTGATTGATCTCGATGAGCAGGGAGCAAATCCGCTTTACCTATCTCTCGAGCTGTTGTTTCTTGTCCCTGAACCGCCGCCGGGTCGTCCCTTTATATACATAGGTTGACGCCCGACCGGTCTATAGAATCCCGAGGCCGGCTCATACAAGTGTCCGGCTCGGTTTCTTCCTTTCCCTAACTTACAATACAAGTTATACATCTATGGCGTCTTACTACTATGGGTCCTAATCCGCCACTGGGCTTTGGGCCTCTAAGCCTCCATAGTTAAAGCGCCATATCCTTCATCTTCATGGGCTCTTATACAGGACTCCTTGTGAGTGTAATCCGGCCCTCCCCAACACCAATGATATTTCTATCTCTGATGCTAAAACACAATCAGGTGATGAACATGAACCTAGTGATAATGTTAATGATAATGTTCATGTTGATGCTCAACCTAGCAAAAATAATGAAGTAGAAACTGAACCTACTGTTGATCTTGATAACCCACAATCAAAGAATCAATGTTATAATAAGAGAGATTTTGTTGCTAGGAAGCACGGTAGAGAAAGAGAACCATGGGTTCAGAAACCCATGCCCTTTCCTCCTAAACCATCCAAGACAAAGGATGATGAGGATTTGGAGCGCTTTGCTGAAATGATTAGACCTATCTTCTTACGTATGCGCTTAACTGATATGCTTAAAGTAAACCCCTAATTTATGAAGGATATCATTACAAACAAAAGAAAGATACCGGAAGCTGAAATTTCCACCATGCTTGCTAATTACACTTTTAAGGGTGGAATACCAAAGAAACTTGGAGATCCGGGGGTACCAACTATACCATGTTCCATTAAAAGAAATTATGTTAGAACTGCTTCATGTGATCTTGGAGCCGGTGTTAGTGTTATGCCTCTCTCTTTATATCGTAGACTTGAATTGAATAAGTTGACACCTACTGAAATATCTTTGTAAATGGCTGATAAATTAACTGCTATACCTGTCGGTATTTGTGAGGATGTGCCTGTTGTGGTTGCAAATCTCACTATCTTAACGGACTTTGTTATTCTTGATATTCCCGAGGACGATAGTATGTCGATTATCCTTGGTAGACCCTTTTTGAATACTTCAAGGGCTGTTATTGATTGCAACAAAGGCAATGTCACTTTTCATGTTAATGGTAATGAGCATACAGTACACTTTCCGAGGAAACAATCTCAAGTTCATAGCATCAATTCTATTGGAAAGGTTCCAACTATTATTATTGGAGGTTTTGAATTTCCTCTCCCTACTGCCAAGAAAAAGTATGATATTCTTATTGTTGGGGCTGTTCATATCCCAGTTGAGGTAACTTAGTATTATTCGAAATTTCTCTGGTTCCGTGTTATTCGGAATGAGTTTGTTAACAAGACTTGATCAACCTTGTTAGTGGATTCATTTTGATGATCATGAGATGGATGAAACTAGAAGGCACAACCTTCTGTACCCTCTTTTTACTTTCTATTATTTAGAATAAATAAGCAAAAATAGTATTATCCGTCTATTTTCTGAATTATCCGTGCAATAAAAAATATCCCGAAAATAAAAGTGCTCCAAATGCGCTGAAAATTTAGTATGATCTTTTATGGAATATTTGAGGATTTTAGGCACTGAAATCACTACAGGAGGGGCAAGCTCCAGACCACGAGAGTGGAGGGCGCGCCCACACCCCCTGGGTGCGCCCCCCTGTCTCGTGGGCCCGTGGTGGCCCCCTACACTTATGCCAGCACCCACCCACTCCATCTTCTTCCCAAAAAAATCCCCATCCAGCTCAAGCACGAGTTCTAGCTCATTTTGCTGCGATTTTTGATCTCCTTGCTCAAAACTCCATTCACAAAACTGCTTTGGGAGATTGTTTCTTGGTATGTGACTCCTCCATTGGTCCAATTAGTTTTTGTTCTAGTGCTTTATTCATTGCAAATTTTTGCTTCATAGGTGACCCTGTTCTTGAGCTTGCATGTCAATATTATGAGGTTCCAAGTAATTCTAATGCATGATATAGGCTCTAGGCACTTGTAGGAGTAGTTGCTATCAATCTTGTTTAGTTTCATTCACTTTTATTTCGAAGTTACTAAAATTTCAGAAATTTTTCAGAAAAATAATTATGTCTAGGAGAATGTACCAAGGTGGTTCCTCAGTAAAGAAAGGACCCAGGATTGCTATATGTGAGCAAGACGTTGAACTACCGAGGGACGTAGAAGTACGAGCTTGTGAGTGGCCATCCGACGATTTTATGGTCGAAGCAGGCTTGAAGGAGGAATTTGACGCTTATGTGCGTAATGCTGATCTGGACGACTTCTTACAAGATAAGTGTCCTCAGTACTATCAATTGACTGATTCATTTGTGCGAAGGTTTAAATATAAATGTACACGTAATTCTCCTAGTGTCCTATTTGATATCTATGATACATCTTATACCATGGACTTGGAGGATTTTACAACTGCTTGCAAACTTCCACAGTGGGGCAATATTAATAATCCCCACAAATCTGAATTTAGAGATTTCCTTGCTAGTATTATTGTGGGAGAATCTAGGGATATTGCACAAGCTACCATAGGGAGCATTCATTTTCCTGCTATACATTATTTTGCTCTCTTCATTAGTAGATGCATTAACGGTAAAGATGAAGCATGTCATATGTGTGTGCCTGATCTTTGTGTCCTCAAGATTGCTGTGTTAGGTTATAAAGATTATAACTTGGGGGCAATAGTTGCACGTAGGTTGCATAGTAACGGTAGAGCTGGAGATTTATTTGGAGGAATTTATGCGACCCGTGTGGCAAATTATCTTGGTATAGCCCCACGATAGGGGGATATGATGTTGCCTCCTGCTTATTTAGATTATGACTATGGTCCAACATCATTTTCTTAAGAGGAATGAACAATTCCTCCAGTATCGACTAATCTTTGACAGACGTAGCGCTGTCCATGTTACTCTTCCTACTCCTTTCCTTTTTGATTACCAGGCAAAAGGAAGATATGTTGTTACCAGGGAGGAAGCAGCTGAACACGAGGGGAGAGCGGAGGTGTCTCACCAACATGCCGCAGCTTAGGAGGCATTTGCTGCTGCATCTCAGTACGACCCCAGTTACAACTACGGATATCAGCCAGGCTACCCTTGGCATTAGACCAACTTAGGCCAAAAGCCTAAGCTTGGGGGAGTACGTATTTCTCACCGACTTTACATTCATGTTCACACACTATTCTAGTCGTCGGTGCTTGTCAGTGTCAAAACCGGCGGATCTCGGGTAGGGGGTCCCGAACTGTGCGTCTAGGCGGATGGTAACAGGAGACAAGGGACATGATGTTTTTACCCAGGTTCGGGCCCTCTCGATGGAGGTAAAACCCTACTCCTGCTTGATTAATATTGATGATGTGTGTTACAAGAGTAGATCTACCACGAGATCAGAGAGGCTAAACCCTAGAAGCTAGCCTATGGTATGATTGTTGTTGTCCTATGGACTAAAACCCTCCGGTTTATATAGACACCAGAGAGGGTTAGGGTTACACAGAGTCGGTTACAATGGGAGGAGATCTACATATCCGTATCGCCAAGCTTGCCTTCCATGCCAAGGAAAGTCCCATCCGGACTCGGGACGAAGTCTTCAATCTTGTATCTTCATAGTCCGGGAGTCCGGCCAAAGGTCATAGTCCGGCCATCCGGACACCCCCTAATCCAGGACTCCCTCAGTAGCCCCTGAACCAGGCTTCAATGACGACGAGTCCGGCGCGCGAATTGTCTTCGGCATTGCAAGGCGGGTTCCTCCTCCGAATACTTCATAGAAGATGTTCAAACACAAGGATAGTGTCCGGCTCTGCAAAATAAGTTCCACATACCACCGTAGAGGGAATAATATTTACACAAATCTAATCTGCTGACGTATTCCGTAGTGTGACATCACGCCACGGCCAAGCCTTTATTTGAATCGTTTTACTGTCCCACCTCAGCGTGTTTAGCAAGGCGGTTTCCTTGGCACGTCTTGTCAAAGCAGAGATCATGTCCCCTTATTCCGGGATTCTCATCAATACGGGCTTGGGTAACCCAACCGTGCCATTGGTATGGCTTCTTAATTGAAAGTGAGTCCCAAACGGTCACAGGGAGGGCTCTTGGTATTCAACCTCTTTATAAAGAGACCAATGCTCGACTCCTTTCTTTCAATCCCATCAAATCCGCCTCTCGCCTCGACTTCCAACACCCAAAGCTCCAGATTCAGGCGCTTCGGACCTTCGATGATGTCTGGCTCCGACCTCCAAGGCCGGTGGATGCCTTCCTCCGTTACGAAAGAAGACGTGCGAAAGCTGAGAGATGCCAGGTACCTAACCGGCGAAATCTCGCATAGGCTGCCTGCTCAAGGGCAGGCTATTCCCACTCCCCAGCCCGGTGAGAGCGTGGTGTTCACATCTCACTTCCTTTGGGGGCTAGGCTTCCCGATCGATCCCTTCGTGAGGGGGTCATGTTTTATTACGGGCTGGAATTTCACTACTTAGCTCCGGAGTCCATCCTCCAAATCTCATCGTTCATTGTTGTGTGTGAGGCCTTACTCCATATTACTCCTCACTTCGGACTGTGGCTTAAGACCTTCAAGGTAGAACCGAAGATAATCGAGGGGCAGCATGCTGAGTGCGGAGGTGCTATGATAAGCAAGATTGCCGATGCTCCATGGCCCGAGGGCTATATTCAAGAGGAGTTCGGCTTATGGCAACAAGAGTGGTTTTACATCACAGCTCCCAGGGGCACCACATGGGTGGCGCCACCTGCTTTTCACTCGGGTCCCCCACCACGGCTAGCGTCATGGGTCAATAAAGGGCTTAACTGGGGGCCGTCCAAGGACGTGCCCTTGCTGCAGGGCCGCATTCGAGATCTCCTAGAAAGAGATATCAATTTGGCCGTGGTGGCGCAGGTTATGCTGATTCGTCGCATACTGCTTTGCAAACGTCGCCCCCTTCGTCTGTGGGAATTGAATCCGGAAGGACCGCGAGTCCTCCAACATTTTATGGGCACGACGCCCATGGAGATGTATAAATTGTTCTTCGGATCACAAGAAATGTGTCCGGACTCGTCCGAGGACGCAGGTCTGAGCTCCAATCGCCCAGACACTCAAGTAAGTAGCCCTGTACCCGGACACGCTACCCATATGTTTATCATAAAATTGCCCTTAAAAGAGCTATCCTTCAAACAGGAGTGGATAGCGAAAGCAAAGCTTATCAGGTGTCCGGCCCCCCTCCCCGAGACCATGCCGGATCCCGTGTTAACCAAGATGCTGGAGGTTGCACCTTCGAAAGAAGGCGAAGAGGGGAACCAAGAAGCTACCGCCTCCGCGAAGGAGGCTGCCAGGAAAGGAGGAATCGAGAATTCCCCTAACCAGGGAAAGAAAAGGACCGCCTCTGAAGACCCGGAGGTGATGGCCTCAAAGCGGGGGAGGAAATCTTCGTCAGAGGGTCCGGCGCCGGAGGGTGCCCCGGCCGCATTGCGCCCCCAAGGGGATCAGCTCTCCACCGAGCCGTAAGTAAAGAGAGGGGTTTTAAAATGAGTGACATCCCTGTTTTATTTCTGAGGAAGATAACCGAAATTTTACCTTGCAGTTCGGGTCTCAACCCTTCTCAGCAGAGCTCATCTTCAGGGGATCTTCATCCGGAGATGATGGAAAGCGGAATGCCTCCCCCAGCTGTACCTCTTGCGAGGCGGGCGACCCCGAGGTGTCGTCTCGGAGGGTTTCTCCGAATCCGGACCTCGAAAAAGGTCTTCGGACGAGTCCGGCACCGTCCGATGCACGGTCGGAGGAGCTGAAGGATCTGCTCGGGCGAGCGTCTATCTCAGAAGAACACCATGTGTTGATGAACACGGTGATTTGAAGGATTTCATCCACGGAAAGCGGATTGCACGAGGCCGCCAGGAGTTTACTGACAGGTTTTGAGGTACGCGAAATGATGTACCTTTTGACAAATCCGCATATATAAAATGCGCCCTGTATAGATAGTAGCCCCTAAGACTCTGTGCGTTGTCAAAAATGACGGCGCACAGAGGATCATAATCCCAGGTATAATATGTCGCCTTTCCTATATAGGTGGCCAGGTGTTCGGTGGCTAGCCGGACTGATGAATTTGCCAAGCTAAAGCAGAAACTTAACGTTGCCGATGCCGACATCGCGCTTGTCAATGAGCGGCTGGACGATGCACAAGGTATGTAATATCTCCGAAGACATCTGGTAAGAGAAGCTTTGATGCTCGTACCTTATAACATGTGTGCTGAATGCAGATGGTGCCGCTGCCATGGAGAACCTTCGGGCGGAACTTGCCCGAGCCAAGGAGCAAGCCAGGAAAAGCGATGCGGCTGCCTTAATGGTGACTGAAGAGTTAAAAGCCGAACAGGCTGCTCACTACCATAGCAAGAAGGAAATGGCCGAGATGGCTGTAAAATTGAAGAATGCCGCCGACCGTTGGAGGCTTCTTGAAAAAGAAGATAGGGTGGCACAGAAGGACCTAAAAAAGGTCACTGCCGAGGCCAAGGACACTCGCTCTGCCATGAGAGCTATGAAGGAGGAGCTATGTCAGGCCGGAGATATCACGGCTGGAAAGCCCTATATGCTGCGGATGAAGTTCGGGGATCCTAAGTATGCTCCGTTGGACCAGAAGTGGAGTGCGGCGAACACTTATCTGGATTTGGCGGCGAGTGTCGCGGACGCGACCGAACACTTCCGGGGTCTAAATGACCACAAATTGGAAGAATTTTTTTGGTCGCAGTTCCACAATCCAGAGCGCCCACTTTCGGTATCCTATCGTTTGGCCGCATGGGCGGAGCTGAACAGGTTATCCGGACTCGCCATGAAGCATGTCGTGAGTCATCTATGGCCGAAAGGGCCCGAGCTGAAGAGTTATTCTAGCTTGGTGCAACAGTTCCTTGGTGCCGTGCCGCATATTGATGCAATGAAGAGGTCAGCGTGCATAGAGGATGCACAGATGGCTCTTGCCCGTGTCAAGACATACTGGGCGGAGATGAAGGCCAGTGCTGTTGCATCCCAGGATTCGGACGAAAGCCGAGTACCTGCCGAGCACTATTTTGAGGAAGTTCTGTAGGGCGCTCGCTTAATAGAGACGCAGTGCTCGAAGGATGTTATGTTCGAATAACATGTACTATTGTAAAACAATGTTTTGACGAAATATAAAAGCTTTTTATACTTGTGCTTTCAAGAATTAGAATACCTCCTGTGCGGCCGTTTAATGTATATGTGTATATAACCTGAAAGATGGCAGTTGTTGGCTTCAGCCCCCACACATATAATTCGGGGGTGTTCGCAGAAGGCGCATTTTCACACTTGATCCAATGTCTTGGTCCTATAAAGGAGGTGATAGCGCAGCGAACTAGGCAACCAGACTATAATGCTTTATCACTTTCACTTAGCCATAGGAGTTTGACAGTGGGGCTACTGAATAGCCCCTAGGGGCACCGTGCTCGCCCGAATTCGGGGCACGTGTGTGCCTGATCGGGAAACGACCCTTCGTTAATGCGGAGGAATCCTAAAGATTCTGGCAAGTCATCGAGTGGTTGACCAGTCTCTCGCTATATCATGACAGTCAGTTTTCGGCTTTCTCTACTGAGGTGCTCGCCTGGCCGAACCGGGGCACAATCGCAGTAGTTCTCCTGGTGCCGCCTTAGCCGATAGAGCGGAACGTAAGGCAGCAAAACGCAGGAGCCGGGCAAACCCAACATTTGACCAAAGACATGATTCGGAGCTGATGCATATAAGGCCAAACTCGCGACGCCGAACACTCCCTAAGGTATTCAGTCTTTATGAAAATGGGCTGAACAAAAGCCCTTGGTGAGAAGCCCCTGGTGTCCAGGTACGCGCAAAATTCTGGCGTGGCCACATGCCAAGACGCCAGCCTCCTCTCGGTTATAGCAAAACCCGGGGGATGTTATCGACAAGAGACAATAAAAAAGGTTTACACAGGGTCTTAATCTGAATAGAATTCTTGAAACGGGTCCCTACTGCATGTCTGCGCTTGTGTATCCGTTGTGCCGTATCCTGGACGGGTGTAGCACGGTGTTCGTCTGTAAAAGAGAGGAACTTAGTTGAAAACAATCGTGCGAGAAATCTATGTTAAAACAAACAAAGTATAATACAAAAAATGGGTAGAATTGAGCTTTATTGTCTCTTGGTGTAAACGCGCGAAGCCCCTTGTACAGGGGTATGCGGCTATTAAGCCTTTGTGTGTGTACGCCAGACTCGTCGAGCCATGTCCGGGGTCTTGAACGACCTGTTTAGGTGCTCTAACTAGTAAAGCTGGTTTAGTGTGCGGCTGTCAAGGCAGCCGCACCATCGTCCGCGCTCGAGGAACGCTCGATATTTCCCTTTAATGAGATGATGCCTCGTGGACCGGGCATTTCGCATGTAAGGGATGCATAATGCGGTATTGCGTTAAAGTGGACGAAAGCTTCGCGTCCCAGTAGTGCTTGATAGCTACTTATGAATGGGGCGATGTGGAAGGTTAGCTTTTCACTTCGGAAGTTGTCGGGGGAGCCGAACATAACTTCTAACAAGAGGGAACCCATACAATGGGTATCTGGGCCTGGCGTGACCCCTTGAAAGGAAGTGTTGCCATGGCGAATTATTGCTGGGTTTATCCCCATTTTGCGGATTGTGTCCTGATATAGTAGGTTTAGATCACTGCCGCCGTCCATTAGAACTTGTGTAAAGTGGAGTCCGTCGATTATTGGATCTAAGACCAAAGCAGTCCAGCCTGCGTTCCGAATACCTCTAGAGTAATCCTGATGATCGAAGGTGATTGGTTGTAACAACCAGTGGCGGGACTCCTCTGGGATAGGCCGTATGGCGCGTATCTCCATAGGCGCCACTCTATTTTTCCCTTTTGTCACATGAAGTGAATTTACTGTTTTGACTTCTTGCGGGAACTTGTTTTGTTCTCCGGTGCTCTGCTTGTGCGGTTCGTCGTCATCCTCGCTTGGTATGTCGAGCCCCTTGTGTTCGGCATTGAGTTTGCCGGATTGCTTGAAGACCCAACAATCTCTGTGGGTGTGGTTTGCAGGCCTCCCGGGAGTACTGTGGATTTGGCATATTTTGTCCAAGATTTTGTTGAGGTTAGATAGCTCGTCCCTATTATCTTTGGGGGGTGGCTTTTTCTGATTATGCCGAGAGCTTTTGAATCCGGTGTTGACTGCCATGCTCTTCAGGCTGTTATCCTTGATCCGGCGCTGTTCCTTGCTACGGCGCGGTTTCCTGTTTCCATCTCTGACTTCGGATGTACTGGTGCTGTTTCTTGCCAACCAGCTATCCTCTCCTGCGCAAAAGCGGGTCATGAGGCTTGTCAATGTGGTCATTGTTCTTGGCTTTTCTTGGATGAGGTGTCTGGCGAGCCATTCGTCTCGAACGCTATGTTTGAAAGCTACTAGGGCTTCGGCGTCCAGACAGTCGACTATCTGATTCTTTTTAGTAAGAAATCTGTTCCAGAGTTTCCGGGATGACTCTCCGGGTTGTTGAGTTATATGACTTAGATCGTCTGCATCCGGAGGTCGGACATAGGTCCCTTGAAAATTTGCCCGAAAAGCATCCTCGAGCTCTTCCCAACTTCCTATGGTGTTTTCGGGAAGGCTTTTAAGCCAATGCCGGGCTGGCGCTTTGAGCTTGAGGGGTAAGTATTTTATAGCGTGGAGGTCATCTCCTCTAGCCATATGTATGTGGAGGATATAATCCTCAATCCAGACTCCAGGGACTGTTGTTCCGTCGTATGCCTTTATGTTTACGGGCTTGAATCCCATTGGAAATTCATGGTCCAACACCTCATCGGTGAAACATAGGGTATGTGCGGCGCCCCTGTATTTGGGTGTGCCGTGATGTTCGGATATTTGTTGCGTTGCATTGCTTACTAGAGCTTGCTTTCTTGGCCCGTAGAAAGATCTGGTTGGGCCGTCTTTTTGATGCGAATCCTTGTGCGGATCGCGTGCCAGATTGAGCACGACGCTCTTTGCCGCTCTATGTCGGTCATGGGGTCGTCTATCCGACCTGGTGGCTTCCTTGTTTTTTGACTGTGGGGGCTCTAAGGCTTCCTCATCAAATTCCGGCAGTAATTTTCGCTTCGGATAGCTCTTTGTGTGGTGACTGTCGCCGTACTTGTGTGCGGTGTTGAGTACTTTGCCCCATCTGACTCTGAGTGCATCTTCCACTGTTTTGAGGTTCCGCTTCTGCTTTTTCAGGCTACGCGCAGTGGCGATGAGCCTTTGGTGGAGGTTCTTCTGCTCTAGCAACTTGTCCAGCGTGAGGTCGTCCGGACTATTATTTTCGCCGGGGACGGGTTGTTCGGTTTGTTTATCCAAGTTGCCCTGTTCGGACGGTTGCTCGACGGCATGTTCGTCGTCCGCCGGTTCGCCCTGCTCTATGGCTGGGTCTCTGTCGAGGTGGGGTTTGGCGCGGCGCTTACGCTGCCGCTTTGATTGCTTTTCGAGGGAACGATCCCTCATTGTGCCCTTTTGATCCTCGTCGTCGTTTCTTTTAGGTGTGTCGACCATGCATACATCATGGGATGAGATGGTTGTCCAGTGCCCTATAGGCGCTGGTTCTTGTTCGTCTCCTTCATCGGCGTCCATACCGTCGATGTCTTCTGAGTCGAAGCCAAGCATGTCGGTTAAATCATCGATAGTGGCTACGAAGTGGGTGGTGGGTGGGTTTCGAATTTCTTCGTCGTCCGCATCCCAACCTTGCTGACCATAGTCCGGCCGGGGCTCTCCTGACAAAGAGAGAGACTTTAGTGAATTCAGGATGTCGCCAAAGGGCGAGTGCTGAAAGGTGTCCGCGGCGGTGAACTCCATGATCGGAGCCCAATTGGGTCCGATCGGAAGGGGTGCGGAAGGTTCAGAGTCCGGAAAGGAGTCCGGCACCTTGGAGTCATGAGCTTCGCAAAGGACAAGACTGGTGTTCGGCTCGATTGCCGTAGAGATTGCAGCCCCCGAGGCGGCGTCCAGCCACCCATCCTCGATCGGCGCAGTTGGCTCCGAGCTAAGCGTCGGAGCGGACACCTGAGCGGCCCTCTGGGCACTGTCCGGCGGCAGAGCTAGATCATGCCCATCGTGACAGTGCGGAACGCTCGGCTGTGGCTCGAATCCGTCGAAGATCAAGTCTCAGCGGATGTCAGCCGTGTAGTTCAAACTTCCAAATCTGACCTGATGGCCAGGGGCGTAGCTTTCAATCTGCTCCAGATAACCAAGTGAATTGGCCCGCAGTGCAAAGCCGCCGAATACGAAGATCTGTCCGGGGAGAAAAGTCTCACCCTGGACCGCGTCGTCGTTGATGATCGAAGACACCCATCGGGCCTAAAGGTGACGACACAGAGGAACTCTCAATGAAAGCACCAATGTCGGTGTCAAAACCGGCGGATCTCGGGTAGGGGGTCCCGAACTGTGCGTCTAGGAGGATGGTAACAGGAGACAAGGGACACGATGGTTTTACCCAGGTTCGGGCCCTCTCAATGGAGGTAAAACCCTACTCCTGCTTGATTAATATTGATGATATGGGTAGTACAAGAGTAGATCTACCACGAGATCAGAGAGGCTAAACCCTAGAAGCTAGCCTATGGTATGATTGTTGTTGTCCTATGGACTAAAACCCTCTGGTTTATATAGACATCGGAGAGGGTTAGGGTTACACAGAGTCGGTTACAATGGGAGGAGATCTACATATCCGTATCACCAAGCTTGCCTTCCACGCCAAGGAAAGTCCCATTCGGACACGGGATGAAGTCTTCAATCGTGTATCTTCATAGTCCGGGAGTCCGGCCAAAGGTCATAGTCCAGCCATCTGGACACCCCTAATCCAGGACTCCCTCAGTGCTCATACTCTTTCATTGTACTATCCATGCTAGTTTAATTTTCTTTTTCTAGTTTTCTTCTTGTGTGTTTGATAAACCTTAAGAAAAACCAAAAATAATAGTTAGTTTAATTTCCATGCTTGTAGTAGAATTAAAATGAAAACCCAAAAAGATTTCTCCTTCTTCTTCTTACTTGTTGGGAGATTTCCCGTGTAAATAGTTTTATTTTCTTTTCTTTCCTTTGGGGGTCGAGAGTAGAAGACCATATTGAAAATGTTTAGTGGCTCTCATATGCATGATTGTTTATTTAACTTAGAGCCCATATTACTTTGTCTTATCTCTTGAGTTGAATGCTTGCAGATTCCAGCTTAGTCCAATGCACGTGCACTATTATTATTATACACATCGTTCGGTCGTGCAAGTGAAAGGCAATAATGACGATGTATGATGAACTGATTGAGATGCGAGAAGCTGGTACGAACTCGACCTCTCTTGTTTTTGTAAATATGGTGATTTCATCGTTCCTGGTTCAACTTATTATGAAGTAAACATATTTGCAATGACATTTAGAGATTATAGTTGCTTGTGCCATGCCTGATTAGCTATGAGTTATAATGGTTTACCTTGCGTGCCAACATGCTATTAGAATGATTATGATGTGGTATGATGGGATGGTATCCTCCTTTGAATAAATTGAGTGACTCGACTTGGCACATGTTCACGCATGTAGTTGAAACAAATCAACATAGCCTTCACGATATTATGTTCATGGTGGATTATATCCTACTCATGTTTGTATTCGGTGTGAATTAATTTTAATGCATGTTCATGACTGTTGTCGCTCTCTCAGTTGGTCGCTTCCCAGTATTTTGCTAGACTTCACCTGTACTAAGCGGGAATACTGCTTGTGCATCCAAACTCCTTAAACCCCAAAGTTATTCCATATGAGTCCACCATACCTTCCTGCCGTTCCAAGTAAATTTGTATGTGCCAAACTCCAAACCTTCAAATGAAATTCTGTTTTGTATGCTCGAGCAGCTCATGTTTCAACTAGGGCTGCCTATATCTTCCATGCTAGGTGGGTTATTCTCAAGAGGAGTGGACTCCGCTCCTCATTTACGAGAAAGGGCCGGTAACCGGGATGCCCAGTCCCATGATCCAAAAAGATCAAAGCAAATAAATATAATTAAACAAAACTCCCCCAGGGCTGTTGTTAGTTGGAGGCACTCGTTGTTTCGAGCAAGCCATGGATTGATGCTTGTCGGTGGCGGGGGAGTATAAACCTTTACCATTCTGTTTGGGAACTGCCTATAATGCATGTAGTATGGAAGATACAACCATCTCATAGTTGTTTCGTTGACAGTGAAAGTATGCCGCTCAAAATGTTATTCAATCTCTATTTTAAAATCAAGCTCTGGCACCTCTACAAATCCCTGCTTCCCTTTGCGAAGGTCCTATCTATTTACTTTTATGTTGAGTCATCACCTTCTTATTAAAAAGCACCTGCTAGAGAGCACACTGTCATTTGCATTCATTACTATTGGTTTATATTGGGTATGACTTGACTGGATCTCTTTTACCATGAATTACAATGTTTAGTCAGTCCTTGATCTTTAAAGGTGCTCTGCATTTATGTTTTGCGGTCTCAGAAAGGGCTAGCGAGATACCATTTTGTTATATCACGTTATGATTGTTTTGAGAAAGTGTTGTCCTCCGAGTTTTATTATTATGGCTCGCTAGCTGATTATGTCATTGATATGAGTGATTGTGAGACCTAAGTGTTATTGTGAGTATGGTTAGTTCATAATATTTGCTGAAACCTGAATGCTGGCTTTGCATGTTTACAACAACAAAAGCAAATAGAGTTTGTAAAAGTTTTTCTTTATCACTTTCAGTTTATCAACTGAATTGCTTGAGGACAAGCAAAGGTTTAAGCTTGGGGGAGTTGATACGTCTCCAACGTATCTACTTTTCCAAACACTTTTCCCTTGTTTTGGACTCTAACTTGCATGATTTGAATGAAACTAACCCGGACTGATGCTGTTTTTAGAACTGCCATGATGTTGTTTTATGTGTAGAAAGCAAAAGTTCTCGAAATGTCCTGAAGGGCGCGCCCCCTGTCTCGTGGGCCCCCTGAGGCTCTGCCGACCTCAACTCCAACTCCATATATTCCGTCTCGCGGAGAAAAAAATCAGAGAGGAAGTTTCATCGCGTTTTACGATACGGAGCCGCTGCCAAGCCCTAATCTCTCTTGGGAGGGCTGATCTGGAGTCCGTTCGGGGCTCCGGAGAGGGGGATTCATCGCCGTCGTCATCATCAACCATCCTCCATCACCAATTTCATGATGCTCACCGCCGTGCGAGAGTAATTCCATCGTAGGCTTGCTGGACGGTGATGGGTTGGATGAGATTTACCATGTAATCAAGTTAGTTTTGTTAGGGTTTGATCCCTAGTATCCACTATGTTCTGAGATTGATGTTGCTATGACTTTGCTATGCTTAATGCTTGTCACTAGGGCCCGAGTGCCATGATTTCAGATCTGAACCTATTATGTTTTCATGAATATATGTGTGTTCTCGATCCTATCTTGCAAGTCTATAGTCACCTACTATGTGTTATGATCCGACAACCCCGAAGTGACAATAATCGGGATAATTCTCGATGATGATCGTAGTTTGAGGAGTTCATGTATTCACTATGTGCTAATGCTTTGTTCCGGTTCTCTATTAACAGGAGGCCTTAATATCCCTTAGTTTCCACTAGGACCCCGCTGCCACGGGAGGGTAGGACAAAAGATGTCATGCAAGTTCTTTTCCATAAGCACGTATGACTATATTCAGAATACATGCCTACATTACATTGATGAATTGGAGCTAGTTCTGTGTCACCCTATGTTATAGCTATTACATGAGGAATCGCATCCGACATAATTATCCATCACTGATCCAATGCCTACGAGCTTTCCACATATTGTGCTTCGCTTATTTACTTTTCCGTTGCTAGTGTTACAATTACTACAAAACTATTGTCTTTACTTTTGCCACTGCTACCTTTACTATCATACTACTTTGCTACTAAATACTTTGCTGCAGATACTAAGTTATCCAGGTATGGTTGAATTGACAACTCAACTGCTAATACTCAATAATATTCTTTGGCTCCCCTTGTGTCGAATCAATAAATTTGGGTTGAATACTTTACCCTCGAAAGCTGTTGCGATCCTCTACACTTGTGGGTTATCAGGGCTCGTCTTGTGATGCTGTCTCGGGTAGCAAGCATCGGCATGAGGACTCATCGGGCTCGGGTGTGGATCTGGAGATCAAGGCCTCATTGCGTTCCAAGTTGGAGGCGGAGTAGGCGGCTCGCGAGGAGGTGGCTCACGACCATGTTGCGTGGGCTGCTGGTCCGGAGTGGCTCCAGCGTGCGGAGCGGGAGCGCGTCCCTCTCGGATCTGGCCCCCAAGGCTCTGGATCTGGGCCATCTCTCCTTCCGGCGCTGGATCCCTGGGAGGCGGCAGCAGCTGGTGGGGGCCATTCGTCCTCGTCGGGCTCCGTGCCTGCCTAGGGTGCGGGTCGTGGGGCTCCTGCTCCGGTGTGGTAGGTCCCTCACCCTCCTTCGCGGTCCTTCATGGGCCCGGTCTGGCGTCCTGTTGGCCCTCACCCCGGTGCGTCTTCATCGGGGGTGGGGGATGGCATCCTTTCTCCTCCCCCCTTCCGATGCATCGCCCTAACCCTGCCACCCCAAGTAATCCCTCGGCTCTTACCATTTTTGCCTGTCATCATCCCGGGCATTTCCAATCTAGATGCACCAACCCCCCATTCTGCCTGATTTGCCATTCAGATGGGCACCTCACTGTCAACTGTCAAAATCGTTAGAAGCCGCCTTCCTTCCTCCAATTTGGCTTGGGCCTCCCTGGATGTTCCTTTTTCATCTTGGATTGTGATCTACCTGTTCTGGTGGCGGCCCCCTCCCTTTACAATGCCGCCATTGTCACGGTGCAAGAGCAAAAGATCTCTTCCCAAACTCTGCTTGAAGGGCTCCGTATCTGGGATGTCGAGGGATGGGACTGGCAAGTGAATCAATTGTCTGACTTTGAGTTTTCTATCGTATTCCCCTCCAAGGACTGCCTCTGTATGATTGCGTCGTGCACCAGCTTCACCCTCCCCCTCAATCAGCTGGTGGTGTCTGTGAAGCCTGCCTCCTGTGGTGGTAAAACTCTTGGCCCTCTCTCTCAGGTTTGGGTTTTGGTGGATGATCTGCCAGTGGGGCTTCGTTCTTCTTCCTTTTTGATGGCCTTCGGCGCTCTGATTGGTAAACCAGTGGAAGTGGACGCGGAGTCGTTGGATAAGGTTGGTCCTACTCGTATCAAGATTTGGTGTGTTGACCCACTTTGTGTCCATGGATTGATTGATGTGTTCCCCTCGCCCAATGGTGTCGGACTGCGTGTTCGGGTGGAAGGGACTAAAGCCTTCCACCCCCCCGCCCCTCCCTCATCCAACCTCTCGGACAAGCATGATAAGAATGGGATGGCTCTATGGGTGGGCAGAACCCTAGTGGGTGTTCTGATCTGCGCTTCACTCACTCCGAATGGGACGGGCTGGCAGAATCTGAGCGGGAATTGTTCAAATCTCAAGCTCCTATTGATAAGGCTCCTTGCGAGGCAGAGGCCGCCCCTCTTTCTGTCCCATTGATGCCCGCTGATGATGATTTGTTGCGCAAGAAGCTGTCTGCCACGATCACTCCCATCTCGGGGGCCTGCTCCAACCTCCCGGGCCGTCCTCTCTCTCCCACGCGCTCAGGTATGGAGGATCTGCCGCTCTCCCCTGGTCGTGCTGATGATGATTCACAGTCCAAGAGGAAGAAGAAATCTTCGGTGCGGAAATACTCTGTGAAGAGCAGGGCTTCTTCGGGTTGTAAGCAGTCGATGAGGGGAGTTTGCCATCGCCTCGACAAGGATCTTGGCTCGATGTCGCGTTCGGGTCCTGTTCCGGCCTCTCCCATGGCCCGCTCTCCCTCAATCCGGTCGCCTACCTCAACGGCTCGCAAGGGCAGGTGGATGCGCTACATGGGAGAATTGGTGGTGGCGCGGGCGGAGCGGTGGCTAAGGATCTCCCTCCTTCAGGTAATAATCATGGTCCGATCCCGCCCCTTCCCTGATTCGACTTGTTCTACCTCCTCTTTCTAACGATCACCTGTTAAATATCATGTCTGATGTGGGCGTTACTGTCGATACCGAGCTAGGCTCTCCTTCCTTCCTCCTTTCTTCTATTCGGGCCAATGAGGTGGCCCAGACTGCCCTTGCTAAGGCCAAAGAGGTCGTTACCTCTACGGCTGCAGATTCGGTGGTTGCTGGGGCTCAGGGGAATGGCGTGGTGGTTGGTAGTGGCCAACCTCAGCCAAGCATTTCCAGGAGGGGTATTTCCAAAAGATCAAAACCGATAAACACTTCAGAGGGATCCAGCCGTCCTTTACATCCTGGAAGAACAGATTCAAGCATGATTTTGCTCTATTGGTCCATAGGGCCAAGCAGGAGTATGCTCCTTATATCCTGTCACTAGTAGGTGCCTTGTAATTAGGGGGATATCACCTTCTGTAACTCTTCTTCTCACCCCCCTTTTCGTGTAGTAGTGACTTGTGTAGTAGGGTTGTAGGCTGACTGGACTGGACTGTTGGGACTGTACTAACCCTTTAACACTTTAATATAAAGTCAGTGGGGATTTCCCCCACTGTCATCGGTTCTAAAAAAAGATCAAAACCCTGCGTTGCCCCTAGCAGGTCGAGTCTCCGCATCAAAAATCTTTCCTATAAATGAAAGCCTTATTTTGGAACATCAGGGGTTTTGGTGCTAGGGGGCACCAAGACCAGATTAGTGATTTAGTGTGTGGGGATAATATTGACATTGTTGGGCTAGTCGAAACCTTAAAAGAATCCTTCTCTCCCAATGAACTTTCTGCGATCGCGGGCATGGACAGATTTGATTGGCACGTGCTTCCTGCTTCAGGCCATTCGGGAGGGATCTTGATTGGCTCCAAAAGGGATGTCTTTGATTTCGTGGCTTTTGATCATGGTGTTTTTTGGCAAGCACGGTAGTTTGTCACAAAGCTCTTAACACTCTGTGGGAATTTATTGTGGTATATGGCCCTGTTGATCATTCTATGTCCTCCTTGTTCCTGGATGAGCTCTCTTCTAAGATCGAGGCATGTAATATCCTGATAGTTATCGGTGGTGACTTTAACCTTCTTCGCTCCCCCTCGGACAAGAGCAATGGCAATTTTTCCTGGTCTCTGGCTAATGCCTTCAACGACTTTATTAGCTCATGTGCTATCCGCGAGCTTTCTAGGGTTGGGCCCCGCTTTACTTGGTCAAATCATCAGGACATCCTGATTAGATCTGTGCTAGATCGAGTGTTCATCTGTTCCAAATGGGACTCTCTTTTTGCTCGGGCTTCCCTTCTTGCTAAAAGTTTCATGGGCTCCGACCATACCCCTCTTCTTCTTGATGCTGGGATGCATCAAGACAGACCGCCCTCTAGATTCCAATTTGATGCTTCTTGGCTGCTCATCGAAGGGTTTACTGACATGTTGGCTACTAAGATACTTAACCTCTTGGCCCCAAAACCTCGGTCCTTTGGTCCTATGCATGACTGGCATTCCTATTCATATGAACTATGCAAATTCCTTAGAGGTTGGTCCTGAAACCATGCTGCAGAGGAACGTAGGTCGAAGAATGCTCTTGAATCCCAGATCTTGGACCTAGACCGCACGACCGATACCTTGGGTCTCTACAATGATGGGTGGGCTTTGTGCTATAATCTCGAGGCCGCTTTGATGCAGTTGCATCATCAGGCTGAAGTTTATTGGCACCAACATGGCATGTTAAATTGGACGTTAAAAGGGGACTCCCCTACTACGTATTTCTTCGCCATCACCAATGGTTGGAGAAGGCAATGCTTTATAAACAGCCTGATTGTTAATGGTGCTCGGTCTTCGGACCAATCCGTGATCCTCTCTCATGTGGTGGACTTTTTCTCGTCGCTACTAGGGGCCAAACCCCCTTCTGGCTTTTCTATCTCTCCCTCCTTGTGGGACAATAATATGAAAATTTCGGCCGAAGAAAACGAAGCCTTGATGGTGCCCCTATATGAGGAAATTTGGGATGTGGTTAACTCTGCCAACCCTAACGCTGCTTCTGGGCTTGATGGATTCTCGATCCTGTTCTTCAGAAAATTCTGGCCGCAGTTGCGACAATTGGTTTGTCATGTTATTCAAGGTTTTTGTCTAGGTACCATTGACATATCTCGCCTCAATTATGCGGTGATCACCTTGATTCCTAAAGTTAAAGGTGCTGAGCTGATTTCCTAGTTCAGGCCTATTGCGCTGATCAATAATTTCGCCAAGTTTCCAGCTAAGGGTTTTGCAACACACCTCTCCCTGTTGCTCATCGAGTTATCAGCCCGTTCCAATCTACTTTCATCAAAGGGTGTTTCATTTTAGATGGTATTCTTTGTCTCCATGAGATCGTTCATGACCTGAGATCTCGTAAATCTAAAGCTATCATCCTCAAATTGGACTTTGAGAAAGCCTACGATTCGGTTAGTTGGCCTTTCCTGAGAAAGGTTCTCTTAGTGAAAGGCTTTGATGGGGCGTATGTTCATCGTAATATGCAGCTGGTCTCGGGGGGGCCATACTGCAGTCTCTGTTAATGGTCAAGTTAGTAACTTCTTTGTCAATGGCAGGGGACTGCGACAGGGCGACCCTGCGTCCCCTGTTTTGTTCAACTTCGTTGCCGATGCCTTCTCTCGCATCTTGTCTAGGGCTGCCCACCATGGTCATATCTTGCCGGTGGTCTCTCATCTAATCCCGGAGGGTGTTACTCACGTGCAATACGCTGATGACATCATTATTATGGTTGAATTAAACGATGATTGCATTGCCCACCTCAAGTTTATCCTCCTGTGTATTGAGGTTGTTTCGGGTCTGAAAATTAACTTTTCTAAGAGTGAGGTCCTTGTTACCGGTGTTGATGATTCGGAGGCTTTGAGAGTGGATCGGCTCCTCAACTGTAACCTGGTCTCCTTTCCCTTTAAATACCTGGGTCTTCCCATTTTGCCAGATCTGCTCCATTCAAAAGACTTTGCTCCGACTGTTTCTAAGGTGGGAACCAGGGTCCTTCCCTGGCGTGGTAGATATAATACCAACGTTGGGAAAGTGGCTCTAGTCAATGCTTGTCTATCTTCCCTTCCTATATTTCTAATGGGCTTTTATCTTCTCTCGGCTGGTATTCATGCAGGTTTTGACAAACACAGGGGTGCTTCTTATTGGAATGCTGCTGACAACAGACGGAAGTATAGGTTGGTTAAATGGAAACTCATGTGTAGGCCTAAAAACCTTGGGGGGTTGGGCATCATCAACATGTCTGTCATGAATAAATGCCTTATGATCAAATGGTGGTGGAAGATCATGTCTAGTGGGGCCAGCTCCTTATGGTACTCTATTCTTAAAGCTAAGTATTTTCCCCACTCTAGCCCGATGTTTGCTGGGGCCCGGCGTGGATCTCAATTCTGGAAGGACCTTATTAAAGTTCGGCCTCTGTTCCTCGAACATGTTAAGTTCATTGTAGGAGATGGCTCCTCGGTTTGTTTTTGGCTTGATTGGTGGTGCGGTGACGCTCCCCTCTCCATGAGATTCCCTGTTCTTTTTTCTTACTGCCCTAACCTGAATATCTCCATCGCGGAGGTGTCAGATAATAATTGGGATATGGCTTTCCACTGCTCCCTTTCTCCTGAAGAGTTGGAAGATTGGCAAATTCTCTCTGCCTTATTCCCCACGCTCTCGGAGGTTCCAAATTCGGTGGTTTGGCCTCACTCCACCTCGGGCCGCTTTTCGGTTAAATCCTTGTACTCTAGACTTATTGGTGGTGCCCCTTCTAATAGATTTTCTAGCATTTGGCATTATCGCGTGCCTCTGAAAATCAAAATCTTTCTCTAGCAGGCCTTCAGAGGTCGTCTCCTCGCGGCTGACCAAATGCGTAAGAGGAATGGGCCGGGCTCGGAGTTTTGTGCTCCCTGTGGTGCCTTGGAGGACATGAACCATATTTTTTTTTCCGTTGTGTGCTTGCTAAACTGGTATGGAGCTGTGTCAGATCCTGGCTCCAGGTTACTTGGAATCCCTCCTCCTTTATTGAGCTGAGAAGCCTTGCCAATTCGTTGGCTGGTGTCACAAAGAGGGTCTTTTGGGTTGGTCTGGGTGGTATATGCTGGTCGCTGTGGACCATTAGGAACAAATTTACGATCGAACATGTCTTTCCTACTAAAGCTGCTGACTATTTATTTAAATCATGTATCTTCTTGCAATAGTGGAGATTATTGACTAAGGTGGACGACCGGGAAGCTGATCTGCTCATATCTAAAATTTGGGCCTCGACGTCGTCTCTTATTGGGCAGGATCCTGATGTGTGATCTCGCATTTTGGTGGCTCTTCGACTTAGTTGCTGGCTTTATCTTTCCTTACTTTTCCGGCCTGCGTGCCGTGTCTAGCAGGGTGCCATGTATCCGTCTTACTTTCGTGCTCATCATTGCTTGCCCGTGTTTGGGTGAACTGGTGGTGGCTTCGTCCCCGTTGTTGCTGTGTTGGCTCTATGACTCTGCCGTGTGGCTTTATTTATGAAGTCGGGCCTAGGCCTTTTCTCTAAAAAAATCCTTCTTCCCTATAAAGCTAGGACATACCGAACCAGGAAGTGAATGCAAGTAAGATGACTTTGAGCAAGTCTTTGTTATCATGTAACGTCTTTGTCCTCGGGCCAATACACTTGGGATATTGCACAAACACAAACAAAGAGTTTAGTGGTTGTAAATAATAAGAGAAAATAGGCCAAAGCAGAGGTTTTACCTCCAGATGTGTACATATACTTGGGATCATAAAATAGACATTGACAACAGTGCGAATAACAAATAAATGCTTTACAATTAGATAAGTGGGCGATGTGTCCTTGTGACACCACGACCAATTGTCGCCGAATCGAGGATTGAATTGTCCAACCTTGGCCCTAATCCATCTTGCAGGGTTACCTCAATTATTAAGGTAATACTAGACCAACACATTAGCATTTAGTAACTGCATCATTGTCCCCGAAGAAATTGGTCATGATTACCATACCAGCCTTACTGTCATTGACGTTCTATATAGTCTTCCACTTTGCTTCTCCTTATATTGATCTTTGGTGCATCCAGTACCAGTGAGTCCTAGGATCAAGGAGATAAGAGACAAATCATTGTAAAAACATAAATGCATAAATGAAAACTTACTCTCTATCCCATACTTGTGCGTACAAGGGGCTGCGAAGCTATGCCTTGGCCCTTAGCCTGTGGGGATTACTCACACATCACAATCGAATCACAAACAAGAGACATTGTTGAAAGGTTTACTTCAAGATGAACGCTTGATGGTCTTATAGTGTCTCTGATTGCGATGGGACCTCGATTTATAAGTATTAATCTAATGGAGATAGGGATGATGGTTGTGGCGTCTACGCTGGCGGTGAAGATGGAACTTACGAAAGAGATAAAGAAGTGACACTTGGGTGTCTTCCCTCTCCTTTATATAATGTAGATGGGCGTAATAGAGTTTCAAGGACTCTCCCTTAAGAATGGAACCTGGGGCCCATCCCAAAAATTCCTTGTGCTGACATAAAAGTGGTGGTGGCATGCGGTACATCCGTTGGTATAAGTGCTCACACGCATACCGTTGGCTATCTTTTCTCTTCAATTAACTCGCATGACGCCCTTTTTATTTGAAAATTATCCTCACCTTGAGTACATTTCATATATGCTTTGATTTCCACCTAAATATGTTCATACCTACAAGAAATTGAATAAACAAGGAGATTTGCACATCTTTGCAATTGTTAGTAATTAGCGACAAACTGGAAGTGATAAGCATAGAAAATATCTGAGAGTATATAGTTTAAACAAGGATAAAAACGAGTGTAAATCCAACCATCACTCTCCGACCCATGGTCTACATGTTGTGATTGGCCACCACCCTATCTTGCATCTTTACCACTTGAGGTCATGCCTCTCGCTCCGCAGTTCCACTCCAAGCTCCTCCCCGCTTCGATCTCCCCATCCTCCCATGTCGGCTTCCATCCTCCAGGTGGTTCTTGATGAGTCCCTTTTGTGATATGGTAAAGGAGCATCGAAGATTCTCACCTTTTCCCCCAGAGGTGACCCTGAGTTATTGAACCCATAAGGGGAAGGCACCCTTAAAGTCAAAGGTTTCGACCAAGTTTTTGCAAGAGTTTTTATTCCAGCTTTTGACCGGATCAAAATCAAGTTGAAACTGAAAATACTTATAATAAATGTAGGCATGGGTATGAGTACTTCTCTTGCAACCATATATTTGTGAACCGGGTCATTATGATATTAATTTCTGCTCTGGAAGTCATCCATCGGTATGTGCTTGCAATGTTACGACCCATTCGATCAACCCGTTGAACACATCAGGACTATTTTTCTGAATATGCTTGCTCGATCTGTCGAAGATCTATAAGGGTAGGGGCGTCCAATCGGACGGTCACCCAAGTCATTACCTAGGGTCATCACGGGAGATTACTTTAGGATGAGTTCGACGCTCCTCCGCGGATCTACTTGGCTCTTCTTCTAGGCTCCAAGGCGTAAAATTCGTAAACTTGGACTTGGAGTTAACCCGTACCAGCGTTCCTCCAGGATATAATGGCATCTTTCCAAAGAGTCGAACCATGAGCTAGTATCACTACTCGGGATTTTATGGCACATCCACACTCGGATCTCTAGTCAGCCTCTTTCGGGAGATGATCGTGTGCCACCAAGTTTTTCCTCGTAGTCAAGTATCCTCGATCGGTCGAGAAGCACCAGTACCAGAATCCGCTAGAATTTTTTTCAAATTGTTGTTGAGTAAAGTTGGATAACAGGTGTCGAGTATCTCTGTAATACTTGGGCCAAATCAAACCTTGAGTGAACTCTTTCTACAAAATCTCAACCAATTCGGGGGCTAAAACACCATGTGGGTGCGCCACAATCGACATGTTCTACACTCAGTGAGGGAGTCCTGGACTAGGGGGTGTCTGGATAGCCGAACTATCATCATCGGCCGGACTCCAAGACTACGAAGATACAAGATTGAAGACTTCGTCCCGTGTCCGGATGGAACTTTCCTTGGCGTGGAAGGCAAGCTTGGCGATACGGATATGTAGATCTCCTTCCATTGTAACCGACTCTGTGTAACCCTAGCCCTCTCCGGTGTCTATATAAACCGGATGGCTTTAGTCCGTAGGACGAACAACAATCATACCATAGGCTAGCTTCTAGGGTTTAGCCTCCTTGATCTCGTGGTAGATCTACTCTTGTAACACACATCATCAATATTAATCAAGCAAGACGTAGGGTTTTACCTCCATCAAGAGGGCCCGAACCTGGGTAAAACATCGTGTCCCTTGTCTCCTGTTACCATCCGCCTAGACGCACAGTTCGGGACCCCCTACCCGAGATCCGCCAGTTTTGACACTGACATTGGTGCTTTCATTGAGAGTTCCTCTGTGTCGTCAACGATAGGCTTGATGGCCTCTTCGATCATCAACAACGACGCAGTCCAGGGTGAGACCTTCCTCCCCGGACAGATCTTCGTATTCGGCGGCTTTGCACTGCAGGCCAATTCACTTGGCCATCTGGAGCAGATCGAAAGCTATGCCCCTCGCCGTTGGGTTAGATTTGGAAGTTTGAACTTCACGGCCGACATCCGCGGGGACTTGATCTTCGATGGGTTCGGGCCACAGCCAAGCGCGCCGCACTGTCATGATGGGCATGATTTAACTCTACAGCCGGACAGTACCCTGGAGATCGCACTCGAGTCTGCCCCGATCTTCAATTCGGAGCCGGCTGCGCAGATCGAGGACGGATGGCTAGACACCGCCTCAGAGGCTGCAACCTCTATGGCGATAGAGTCGAACACTAACCTTGTCCCTCACAAAGCTCGTGACTCCGAGGTGCCGGACTCCTTGCCGGACTCCGAACCTCCCGCGCCCCCTCCAATCGAATCTGATTGGGCGCCGGTCATGGAGTTCACCGCAGCGGACATCTTTCAACACTCACCTTTTGGCGACATCTTGAGTTCGCTAAAGTATCTCTCGTTATCAGGAGAACCCTGGCCGGACTGCGGTCAGGACAGTTGGGATGCGGATGACGAAGAAATTCAAAGCCCACCCACCACCCACTTAGTAGCCACTGTCGACGATCTAACCGACATGCTAGACTACGACTCCAAAGA
Source organism: Triticum dicoccoides (assembly GCF_002162155.2). Taxonomy (NCBI): domain Eukaryota; kingdom Viridiplantae; phylum Streptophyta; class Magnoliopsida; order Poales; family Poaceae; genus Triticum; species Triticum dicoccoides. The sequence continues at coordinate 528,216,789 of NC_041393.1, forward strand.
CATCGACGGTATGGACGACGATGCCGGAGACGACCAAGAACCAGCGCCTATCGGGCACTGGAAAGCCACCCCAACTCACGACGTATACATGGTGGATACACCAAAAGGAAGCGATAATGAGGAACAACGGGACACGGCGAAGGACAACTCCACCATCAAACAACCAAAACGGCGACCCAAGCGCCGCCCAAAGTCCCGCCTCGATAAAAACGGCACCCATACAGACCCGGCCCTAGAGCAGGGCGAAGCAGTGGACGGCGAACACGCAACCAAGCAATCATCCGAACACGGTGAACTAGACAAGCAACCCATCCCCGGCGAAAACAAGGGCCTAGACGATCTCACGCCGAACACATCACCAGAGCATAAGAACCTTCATAAAAGGCTCGTCGCTACTGCAAGAAGTTTGAAGAAGCAAAAGCGGAAGCTCAAAACAGCAGAGGACGCACTCAGAATGAGATGGAGCAAAGTACTCAATACCGCAGATAAATATGACGCTAGTTGCCAGGCAAAGAGTTACCCGAAGCGCAAGTTGTTGCCCGAATTCGACGAGGAGGCCTTAGAGCCCCCGTAGTCAAAAAATAAAGAGGCCGCCTGGCTGGATAGACGACCAGATGACAGGCTAAGAACAGCAAGGGGCTCCGCACACAAGCCGGTACACGATCAGCATAAAGATCCTCAGAAAAAGGATGACCCGGTCAGGTCTATCTATGGGCCAAAAAAGAAGACTCCAGGAAGCAACACAACTCGCCGAGCGTTTGAAGACAACGGCACACCTAAATACAGGGGCGCTGCACACCCACTATGTTTCACTGACGAGGTACTGGATCATGAATTTCCAGTGGGATTCAAACCCGTAAACATAGAGGCATATGACGGAACAACAGACCCCGGAGTCTGGATTGAGGATTATATCCTACACATACATATGGCTAGAGGAGACGATCTCCACTTCATAAAATACCTACCCCTCAAGCTCAAAGGGCCAGCTCGGCATTGGCTCAAAAGCCTCCCAGAAAATACAATTGGAAGTTGGGAAGAGCTCGAGGATGCGTTTCGAGCAAATTTTCAAGGGACCTATGTCCGCCCTCTGGATGCAGACGATTTAAGTCACATAACTCAACAGCCCGGAGAGTCAGCACGCAAATTCTGGAATAGGTTCCTCACCAAAAAGAACCAAATAGTCGACTGTCCGGACGCCGAAGCCTTAGCAGCCTTTAAGCACAACGTCCGTGACGAATGGCTCGCCAGACACCTCGGCCAGGAAAAACCAAGAACAATGGCCGCACTCACAAGCCTCATGACCCGCTTTTGCGCAGGGGAGGACAGCTGGCTGGCTAGATGCAGCACCAGCGACCCGAGTACATCCGAAGTCAGGGATGGAAATGGGAAATCACGACACAGAAAAGATCAGCGCTGGAATAAGGAAAATGGCCCAAATAGCACGGCGGTCAATGCCGGATTCAAAAGCTCTCGGCCGAAAAACAAAACACTGCCCCTCAAGGACAACAGTGACGAGCTATCCAACCTAAACAAAATTCTGGATAGGCTATGTCAAATACATAGTACCTCCGAGAAGCCTGCGAACCATACCCACATAGATTGTTGGGTCTTCAAACAGTCCGGCCGACTTAACGCCGAACGCAAGGGGCTCGACACACCAAGCGAAGACGACGACGAACCCCACAAGCAGAACGCCGGAAAACAGAAGACTTTCCCACTAGAAGTCAAAACAGTGAACTCACTTCATGTGATAACATGAAAACACAGTGCGGCACCTGCCATACCAGGACACCATCCGCAGACTGGGGATAGACCCTACCAAAATTCGCCGTATAGCCTAAAATGCCCGGTCCACGCGGCATAATCTCATTAAAGAGTAACTCCGAGTGTTCCTCGACCACGGAGAACGTGAGGCCACCTTGACAGCCACACACTAATCCGACCTTGCAGGTCAAAGCCCCTAAAAACAGGTCATTCAGACCTCGGACACGGTTAGGTGAGTCCGGCGTAAATAAACAAGGGGCTTCCCAGCCGCATACCCCTTTACAAGGGGCTGCGTGTATAAACGATGAGAGCCAATAAAGCTCAACTTTATTCATCTTCCAAATTATACTTTATTTTAAATACAACCTTTGCACGATATTTCTTCCAAACTAAGTCCTTCTCTTTTACAGATGAAGCACTTGCTACACCCGTCCAGGATACAGCACACCGGAGACACTGGCGCAGACGTGCAGCAGGGACCCGTTGCAAGGATTCTTTTCAGATTAAGACCCTGCGTAAACCTTTCTTACTATCTCTTGTTGATACACATCCCCCGGTTTTCTACCATAACCGAGGAGGAGGCTGGCATTTTGGCATCGGCCGTGTCAGAAGTTCCCGCCTGTACCTGGACAATAGGGGCTTAGGGCATTGTTCTGCCCGGTATCATAAAGACCGAACACCTCAGGGAGTGTTCGGCGTCTCGAGTTAGGCCTTATATGCATCAGCTCCGAATCATGTCTTTGGTCAAATGTTGGGTTTGCCCGGCTCCTGTGTTTTGCTGCCTTATGTTCCGCTCCATCGGCTAACGCGGCACCAGGAGAACTACTGCGATTGTGCCCCGGTTTGGCCGGGCGAGCGCCTCAGTAGAGAAAGCCGAAAACTGACTGTCATGATACAGTGAGAGACTGGTCAACCACTCGATCGACTATGGGAATGTTTAGAATTCCTCCGCTTTGACAAAGGACTGCTTCCCGGTCAGGCACATACGCGCCCCAAGTTCGGAGAGCGCGGTGCCTCTAGGGGCTATATAGTAGCCCCACCATCGAGCTCCTATGGCTAAGTGAAAGTGATAAAGCATTATAGTCCGGTTGCCTAGTTTGCTATGCTATCACCTCCTTCAAAGGACCAAGACGTTGGATTAAGTGTGAAAAAGCGCTTTTTTTGCAAACACCCCCGCACCATGTGCGTGGGGGCTAAAGCCAAAGACTGCAACTTTCAGGTTATTCATACATATACGGCCGCACAGGAGATAGTTCAATACTTGAACGCACAAGTATAAAAAGCTATTGCATTATAAACATGATCTCACAAATCATACACGTCATTTGAACATGACATCTTTCGAGCACTGCGACTCTATTAAATGAGCGCCCTGCAGGACTTCCTCAAAATAGTGCTCGGCGGGTAATCGGCTCTTGTCCGAACCCCGGGATGCAACAGCGGTGGCATCCATGTCCACCCAGTATGTCTTCACACGGGCGAGAGCCATCCGTGCACCTTCTATGCATGCCGACCGCTTCATCGCCTTGATATGCGGCACCGCCCCAAGGAATTGCTGCAACAAGCCAAAATAACTCTTCGGCTTGGGCCTTTCCGGCCACAGATGAGTGACCACATCCGTCATGGCAAGTCCGAACAATCTATTCAGCTCAGCCCACTCAGCCAGCCGATCAGTCAATGGAAGTGGACGCTCCGGACTATGGAATTGAGACCAGTAAAGCTCTTCCATTTCGTGATCCTTCTGGCTTCGGAAGTGCACGACTGCGTCCGCCGCACTCGCCGCCAAATCCAGATAAGGATCCTCCGCACCACACAACTGGCCTAGCTGAGCATACTTCGGATCCATGAACTTCCTACGCAGAAGAAAGGGCTTTCCAGCCGCAATATCTCCGGCCTGACGCAGTTCCTCCTTCATAGCCCGCATCTCACTCCGGGCATCCTTGACTTCGGCGCCGGCCTTCTTCAGGCCCTCTTTCTCCACTCGGCGTTCTCCTTCAAGAACCTCACAACGGTCGGTAGCATCTTTTAATTTCAAGGCCATTCCGGCCAACTCTTCCCTGCTTCGGCAGTGAGCAGCCTTTTCGGCTTTTAGCTCTTCTGCTGCCTTCAAGGTAGCCGCATCACTTATCCTGGCTTTCTCCTTGGCTCGAGCAAGCTCTGCTCGAAGATCTTCCACAGCAGCGGCGCCATCTGCATCAAGCATACAAATTGTAAGGAACGGGCACCAGCTCCCTTACTAGCAACCGCGTAGCAACCACCTACCTTGCGACTCGTTAAGTCGTTTATTGACCAGTGCGATGTCCGCATCCGCAACATCGAGTTGCCACTTCAGTTCGGCAACTCCATCAGTCTGGCTGGCCACCGAATGTTCCGCCACCTGCATAGGAAAGGCGACATTCTATAACTGAGATTATGATCCTTGGCACGCTATCGCTTTCGACAGCATACCAAGTCTCAGGGGCTACTATCTATACAGGGTGCACTTCATGTGCAAAACTGTCAAAAGGTATGTCATTTTTTGCGTACCTCAAGCCCCGTCAGCAAGCTTCCGACGGCCTCATACAACCCGCTCTCGGCGGATGAGATCCTTTCAATCACCGTACTCATTAATGTGCGGTGATCTTCCGAGATAGACGCCCTCTTGAGCAAATCCTGCAGCTCCACCGGCCGTACTCCAATGGGTGCCGGACTTTCCGGCCTCGCCGGACTCGGGGAGACCCTCCGTGACGACACCTCAGGGTTGTCCGCCCCGCCCGATGGGGCGGCAGATGGAGGCGTCTCGCTTTCCATCATCTCCGGACGAAGGTCCCCCGAAGTTGAGCTCTGCTGAGATGGGCTGAGATCCGAACTACAAGGTGAAAACTTCGGTTACCTTTGGAAATAATATAGGGGCGTTCCCTATTACAAAATTCCCACTTTTTACTTACGGCTCGCTGGAGGGTTGATTCCTATGGGGAGACTGTGCGGCCGGGGCCCTTCCCGGCACAGGACCTTCCGGTGCAGATTTCTTTCCCCGCTTTGAGGCCTTGGCCTCCGGGTCTTTGGAAGCAGTCCTCTTCTCCCCCTGGAAGGAGGGACTCTCGATTCCCCCCTTACTGAAAGCCTCCTTGGTGGAGGTGGTAGTTTCCCTGTGCCCCCCTTCGCCCTCCTCCAAAGGCGCGAACTCCAACATTTTTACTAACACGGGATCCGGCGTGGTCTCAGGGAGGGGGGCCGGACACCGTATCAGTTTTGCTTGCGCTATCCACTCCTGTCCAAGGGATAGCTGGTTAAAAGGCAAACCCATGATAAATAAATGGACAATATGTCCGGACACAGGGCTACTTACTTGAGTATCCGGGCGATTGCAGCTTAGGCCGGCGTCCTCGGTCAAGTCCGGACGCATCTCTTGCGATCCGAAGAACAGTTTGTACATCTCCGCGGGTGTCAAACCCATGAAGTGTTGGAGAGCTCGTGGACCCTCCGGATTAAACTCCCACAGGCGGAGGGGGCGACGTTTGCAGGGCAGAAGGCGCCGGACCAGCATAACCTGTGCCACCACTACCAGATTAATCTCCCTTTCTTGGAGGTCTCGAATCCGGTCCTGCAACAAGGGTACGTCTCTGGGCGGCCCCCAGTTAAGCCCCTTGTTGACCCATGACGTCAGCCGTTGTGGAGGGCCCGAGCGGAAGGCGGGCGGCGGCTTCTGCCTGCTGCCCCTTGGAGCGGTGATATAGAACCACTCCTGTTGCCACGAGCCAAGCTCCTCCTGAAAAGAGCCCTCGAGCCACGGAGCATCGGCCCTCTTGCTTATAACCGCCCCGCCGCACTCTGCCTGACGCCCCTCAATCATCTTCGGCTCCACGTTGAAGGTTTTGAGCCACAAGCCGAAGTGAGGGGTCGTGCGGAGGAAGGCTTCGCAAACGACAATGAATGATGAGATGTGGAGGATGGACTCCGGAGCCAAGTCATGGAATTCCAGCCCATAGTAAAACATGAGCCCCCTCACGAAGGGATCCATCGGGAAGCCTAAACCCCGACGGAGGTGAGACACAAACACAACGCTCTCGCCGGGCTCGGGAGTAGGAATAACTTGCCCTCGGGCAGGCAACCTATGCGAAATCTCGTAGGTCAAGTACCTGGCGTCTCTCAGCTTTAGCACGTCTTCTTCCGTGACGGAAGAGGGCATCCACCGGCCTCGTAGGTCGGAGCCGGACATTGTCGAAGGTTGGAGGTACCCAAATCTGGAGCCCTGGGTGTTGGAACTCAGGGGCGAGGGGCGGATTCGATTGAGGATTAAAGAAAAAGAACTGGCCTTGGTCTCATTATAAAGAGGAAGAATACCAAGAGCCGTCCCCGTGACCGTTTGGAACCCACCTTCGATGGAGGGGGCGTGGCAACGGGCGCGGTTGGGTTACTCACGTCCGTATTGATGGGAATCCCGGAATAAGGGGAACACGATCTCTGCTTCGACAAGACGTGCCAAGGAAACCGCTTCGCTAAACGGGCTGAGGTGGTACAATAAAAACAATTCGAGTAAAGGCTTGGTAGTGGTGTGACATCACGCCACCAAATACGTCAGCAGATTGAACTTGTGTAAATATTATTCTCTCTACAGTGGTATGTGGAATTTATTTTGCAGAGCCGGACACTATCCTGGTGTTCACAATCTTCTATAAATTATTCGGAGGAGGAACCCGGCTTGCAATGCCTAAGACAATATGCACACCGGACTCGTCATCATTGAAGCCTGGTTCAGGGGCTACTGAGGGAGTCCTGGACTAGGGGGTGTCCGGATAGCTGAACTATCATCATCGGCCGGACTCCAAGACTACGAAGATACAAGATTGAAGACTTCGTCCTGTGTCCGGATGGGACTTTCCTTGGCGTGGAAGGCAAGCTTGGCGATACGGATATGTAGATCTCCTACCATTGTAACCGACTCTGTGTAACCCTAGCCCTCTCCGGTGTCTATATAAACGGGATGTCTTTAGTCCGTAGGACAAACAACAATCATACCATAGGCTAGCTTCTAGGGTTTAGCCTCCTTGATCTCGTGGTAGATCTACTCTTGTAACACACATCATCAATATTAATCAAGCATGACGTAGGGTTTTACCTCCGTCAAGAGGGCACGAACCTGGGTAAAACATCATGTCCCTTGTCTCCTGTTACCATCCGCCTAGACGCACAGTTCGGGAGCCCCTACCCGAGATCCGCTGGTTTTGACACCGACACTCAGCTTTCTACTTTTTAACGAAATATGCTTCGTACCTAACACTTACTCTTCGTCTCCAACCATGTCGCAACCCCGTCTGGTTGGCAAGAGCAAAAGCTAATGGTCTCCCGACTCACAACCGATACAATTTGAGTGTTTACTTACTTTTTCACTCGACTTCTCGGGTATGAACATGGTAATATTTTCAATTCTATGCTTGTGTGTCTATCACAAATGCTTTCAGGGAGACAAGTATGACTGTAATGTTTACTCCCTACAGTGTTGAACTTTTTCTACATTCGGTAGTTTCAAGACCAAAATCATTTACCTTGCCAAGCACACAAAGATTCACCTGATCAATCCAGTTCCAAGCTCAAGTTATCTACCATGCGGCACTTGAAGATTTGCTTGATCGACCCAGTTCCAGGCTGAAGTAATTTAGTGTGCTGAGCACACGAAGATTCACCTGAATGAGCCAGATCCAGGGTGAAGTTATTTACTGCGCGGAGCACACGAAGATTTGCCTGATCGGCCCAGTTCCAGGATGAAATTATTTACCGTGCCAAGCACATGAAGATTCGCCTGGTTGACCCAGTTCCAGGCTAAAATTATTTGCAACGGCGAGTACATAAAGATCAATCCCACTAACTCAGCTCTAGATTGCAGTTATTTACTGTGCCAAGCGCACAAAGATCCGCTCTGAATGCATCAAGAACCACCTGATGATGCACAAGCATAGGGAAAAAATCATAGTACTTTTGATAAGTAAGAGTGTCGAACCCAACAAGAAGTAGAAGGAAATGACAAGCGGTTCTCAGCAAGGAATTTTTCGCAAGCACTGAAATTATCGGTAACACATAGTTTGATAGCAAGATTTTTGTAACGAGTAACAAGTAGCAATAGTAACAAAGGTGCAGCAAGTTAGCCCAATCCTTTTTATACTAAAGGACAGGCAGGAACTTTATCTTATCTTTCCCTAATAATAAAGCATGGATTGACTCCGTGGGTTCACTGTCACAATACGCTTTCTTCTCATGTCATAATACGCTTTTACGATTTGTATAGACAAAATTGTAATATAAATGAGGTGGTATTATTAGGGAAAGATAGAACCTGCAGTCCCAGCCCAACCCTTGCTGAACCGTCGGGCATCTTCCTGCGCGGTCTGGCCTGGACGGCGCGCTTCCCTGGGCCGAGCTGGGCCAGCTACACATCCTTTTTTCAATGAAAGGCAACAATCAGCAAAAAGTTAATAGAGCTCGGGTGGGATTCGAACGCTGGACCATCCCACTTCAAATATAAGGGCGCAACCAGCTGGGAAAGCACACACTTTCAGTTCACAACATGGTTTGCTTTCCAATAGTCCCACTTCTATTAACTTTACCAAATTCAACTTATTTATATACCTTCACAAGTTGCCTATCAACAAGCATCGAGAAGCAAGAAATAAGGGATCAAATAAATCAACTCCAGAAATTGAGTGGTCAATGCACGACTGCTGATTGGCTGGCTAATTATTGTAAATGGTATCTTAGGGAATTAAGTCAGCGTTGCATGCAGGATCAGCGGGAAGGAAGGAAAAATGGAACCCCGACCGTGCATGCATGCGAGCTCCGGTGAGAGATCAATTCCGCCCATTAAATTATGTTGCTCCCTTGAGATTTTTTCTTCTAAAATTCCCAACGGATTTTCTAAATTTTGTGTGAATGAACCCCAGACGGATTTGTGGGCGATATGTTTGAATCTCCAAGAAGCTTCAGCAAGGGGCGCAGGTGCATGCGTTCGGGTTGTTGCTGCAAGCAAGTTCATCCATTTTTTAACACAACTAAAATATTTTTTAAGAGAAAAAGCAAGTGCGTTAATTGGACAGTGGGCTGGTTCGTTGTTGTTGCAAGCGAGTTCATCCATTTTTTTAACACAACTAAAATATTTTTTAAGAGAAAAAGCAAGTGTGTTAATTGGACAGTGGGCTGGTTCGTTGTTGTTGCAAGCGAGTTCATCCATTTTTTTAACACAACTAAACTATTTTTTAAGAGAAAAAGCAAGTGTGTTAATTGGACAGTAGGTTGGTTCAAATTCTTGAGATAGCCCTAAGAAACTTAAAGGGATGGATGAAGTAGATTTCAATCTAATGGTTTTGTTCAACTTTGATTTATTCATGGATGGTCTCAATAGATTGTCGTACAAAAATCATACCAAAAATATTGCATGTCTACCATGGTTTTCAACGCCAGACTAATGTGCATTTCTACTAGACCTCAGCATGCGCCTCCCCATTGCTGCCAGGTTGCACCATTTGGATGTTTTATTAGTGTCGCATTGATGAGCATTTTGGTAACATCCAATTGTCTTTCCCGTTGCAACGCACGGGCATATGTGCTAGTAATAAGCAAATCGTTCTCGAGGACACATGGGAATTCATCTAGTCACTTTCATCATGTTTATTTGATTCACGTTCAGTACTTTGATAATTTTATATGTGGGTGTACCTATGCTTGGGTGCTTTTCTTACTTGAACAAGCCTCCCACTTATGATTAACCCCTCTCACAAGCATCCGCAACTACGAAAGAAGAATTAAGATAAATCTAACCATAGCATGAAACATATGATCCAAATCAGCTCCTTATGTAATAGCACATAAACTAGGGCTTAAGCTTCTGCAACTCTAGTAACCCATCATCTAATTACTACTCCACAATGCCTTCCCTTAGGCCGAAATATGGTGAAGTGTCATGTAGTCGACATTCACATAACACCACTAAGGGAATCACAACATACATATCATCCTAATATCGAACGAATGCCAATTTCACTTGATTACTTATAACAAGACTTCTCCCATTCCCTCAAGACAAAAAGTAACTACTCACAAATCATATTCATGTTCAAGATCTGAGGGGTATTGAATATCATTAATGATCTGAACATATAATCTTCCACCAAATAAACCAACTAGCATCGACTACAAGATGTAATCAACACTACTAGCAACCCATGGGTATCAATCTAAGGTTTTGAGACAAAGATTGAATACAAGAGATGAACTAGGGTTTGAGATGAGATGGTGATGGTGAAGATGTTGATGAAGATTGGTCCTCCCATGATGAGAGGATCCTTGGTGATGATGATGGATTCGATTTCCCCCTCTCGGAGGGAAGTTTCCCTGGTGGAATCGCTCCACCAGAGAGCAAAAGTGCTCCTGCCCAAGTCCTGCCTCGAGACGGCGGTGGTTCGTCATTAAACCTTCCTTCTTATTTTTTCTAGTTCAAATGGCATCATATAGCAGAATATGGGCTCCGAAGGCCTGTCAGGGGGCGCGCCCTGGGGGTAGGGCGTGCCCCTAGGCTTGTGGCTGCCTAGTGGGTCCCCCTCTAGTAATTCCTTTGCCAGTATTTTTATATATTCCAAAAAAATTCTCTGTTAATTTTCAGGTCATTTGGAGTTGCGCAAAATAGGTATCTCTAATATAGCCTTTCCGGTCAAGAATTCCAACTGTTGGCAATCTCCATCTTCCTGTGAAACTTGCAACATAAGAGAGAAAAGGCATAAGAATTGTATCAGAAAGTGAAATGATAATCCAAAACACAATAAATAACAGTAGGAAAATATGATGCAAAATGGACGTATCAACTCCCCCAAGCTTAGACTTCGCTTGTCCTCAAGCAAAAACCGAAATTGATAATCATGTCCGTTTAGAGAGAGAGAGGTGTCGATAAAACAAAATACAGACATGAAGCATCATGATCATTATTATAACATCAATGTATCATCATAAAGCTTCTCATAAGATAGTGACAATTCACTCACAAGATGAAGTATGAACCATAAACTTCATTGAAAAAAAACAAACTATGATCTCGATCACCGAAGAAAATGCACTTTATCATATTATTAGAAAGAGACTATGTAAGAGATTTGATTGGTATGTTGACATACTCAACTATCGTTTACTCTTCTATGATTGCTCACACACTCACGACATATTTATGGAGCAAGAGTTTCAGTCAGACACATAGAAAGATAGGGGCTTAAAGTTTCACTCCCAACTTATTTACCTCAATGGTAATGTCAGCAATAATAACTCATGATCACCTACATTCAACTGGATATATATGCCTATATCTTTCCCCAACACATGATGCTTACCAAGAGAGAAAATAAAAACGGAATAGAGAAGGTTGTTGACTCTTGCATAAAAGTAAATACATAAAGTAAAAGGTAGGCCCTTTGTAGAGGGAAGCAGAGGTTGTCATGCGCTTTTTTGGATGTGGAAACTCTTAATGTAAAGGAACATCACTTTATATTGCCCCTTGTGATAGCAACCTTTATTTTGCATATTTCGCTTTTATTTATTCACCATCACAAGATCGTACAAAGTTTACTTTCCCTTACAATAAAACATCATACGTGTTTAGGAGCAATTTTTATTGCTTTTGCATCAATGCCAACTTACTTGAAGGATCTTATTACATCCATAGGGAGGTATAGCGGACTCTCATGACATGAAACTAAGTTTAAGGGTTTTTGGATGCACAAGTAGTATATCTACTTAGCGTAAATTTTTGGTTAGCAAAATATAGTGAGCAAGCACCACATGTTAGAGGATCCATGACAATACAACTTCTATGTGAATATAAGGAATCATAATTCAGTATTTTGTCTTCCTTGTCCAACGTCAACTAGTTGATATAGAATATTTAATGGGGGTTCACAATCATAAAGGATGTCCAAGATAGTCTATTTATATGTAAAACCTTTCTTTCTTTATTAGTTTTCATGAATTGCAACAATGACTATTGCTATGATTGTGAACTTCCAACAAGTTTTATCAATTATATTTCTTTTATGTGAAGTCATCACTCCCCATGGGATTAGCATATGATATTTTTATTCTTTTCATCTCTAAGATTGAAACCAGAAAATAAAACAACTCAACTCAAACTACTTTTTAGTATATAACTCTCACACTCGATTACATACATAGATAGATCACTAGGAAAACACTCGAAAATAGATCGAACTGGAACTTTATTCTTCTAATCACGAAATAACTAAGGATCAAACTAAAATAGATAATGATGGTAAAAGTGATGGTGATACGATACTGGGCACCTCCCAGCTTGGCACAAGCTAAGGGTGGTGCCCATACCCGTGTACTCAAGTATCCTTCTTCGGGGATGATGGTGATGTTGAGGTAGTGGGCTTGTCCTCCGGCTTCCAAGGCATAGGCTCCCCATCCTAAAAAGATGAACATGTCTCCAGGGTCCTGAAACTTGTAGCTAAACTCATACCTTTAAATCTGGCTTCATATTCAAAACTCTGATTTGCAAATCATAGATTTGGGCCTGGAGGTGATCAATTCTGTCATTGAGCTGGAAGATGGCGTCCCCAATCTCCTTATTATCCATCTTGTACTCGTGAGTGAATTCCGCAATCATGGAGTGGTTGGCATTGAGTCCATGCTCCACCATCCCCTGGCACTTGAAGATCTCATGTTCCACCGCTTCCAGCCTGGCCTTTTCGCTCTCGGTCTTCTTGGGCCCTAAACATCCTGGATGTGAAGCGCCCCCTCATGCATCTCAATTTCTTGAAGGTGTTTCATCACTTTCGGAAGATACGGGTTGATGACCTTCTCATAGAACTTGTCCTTGGACGAGCTTGGAGGTGCCATGGTGATCTAGATCTGTCAGAAAAACAACCCGAAATAAGAACAGGGGAGAAACTTGCGATACGGTGGTCAAAACATCAAGGAGTATATATAATGAATTTGTTTTGTACAGGACAAGCAATATGGAAGAAAATGGAGTCAGGAAAGTCCACGAGGGCGCCACAAGCCTGGTAGGCGCGCCCCTGGCTTGTCGCTCCCTCGTGCACTTTTTGGATTGTTTATTATTTTCCTAATTTTTCATATATTCCGAAATGAATAAAAGTACTTTTATCGAACTTTTGGAGTCGGTTTACTTATCGTACCACATACCTACTTCTTTTCAGGGTTCTGGAGCGCTCTAGAAGGTTTCCTTTATGTGCTCTTCCGGTGTCATCGTTTGACTAATATTGGTTTCAACATTAGTGGGTGTGCCTGAGATATAATGTTTAATTCTTTGCCCATTAACCACTCTCGGACTAGTGCCTTCGGTGTTGTTGATCTTGATAGCTCCGGAGCGGTAAACTTCTCAACAATATATGGTCCTTCCCATTTAGAGAGAAGTTTTCCTGCAAAAAATATCAAATGAGAATTGTATAATAGAACTTGATCACCTACTTTGCATTCCCATTTTTTGAATTCTTTTATCATGCCATCTTTTAACTTTTTGTTTAAACAACTTGGCATTTTCATAACTTTGTGCCTCCATTCATCTAGTGAGTTTCACCAGCAAGTTTGAAATCATAATTAAGTTCTTTAACTGCCCAATAAGCTTTACGTTCCAAATCAAGAGGTACATGACATGCTTTTCCATAGACAATTTTATAAGGATACACACTATAGGATTTTTATAAGTAGTTATGTATGGCCACAATGGATCATCAAGTTTCTTAGACCAATTGTTTCTGGATCTATTAATGGTCTTTTGCAAGATTAACTTTATTTATCTATTACTCGATTCAACTTGACCACTAGACTGAGGTTAATATGGTGATGCAATTCTATGTTTAACGTCATATTTAGCAAGAAGTTTACAGAAACCACCATGAATAAAATGTGAACCACCATCAGTCATTAAATATCTAGGGACACCACACCTTAGTAAAATAACTTCTTTAAGCATTTTAATAGAAGTGATGTGATCAACAATACTAGTTGGAATAGCTTCTACCCACTTAGTAACATAATCAACAACAACTAAATATGTTGTATACCCATTAGAGGAAGGAAAAGATCTCATATAATCAAAGCCCCAAACATCAAATGGTTCAATAACAAGCAAATAGTTCATAGGCATTTCCTGACGTCTACCAGTATTACCAATTCTTTGACATTCATCACAAGAAAGGACATACTTATGTGCATCCTTGAAGAGAGTAGGCCAATAAAAACTAGACTGTAATACCTTGTGTGCAGTTCTGTCTCCAGCATGGTGTCCTCTATATGCCTCGAAATGACACATCCGCAGGATTTGTTCCTGTTCATGCTCAGGTACACAACATCTAATAACACCATCTACTCCTTCTTTATATATATGTGGGTCATCGCAAAAGTAATGTCTTAAAACAAATAAGAACTTTTTTCTTTTGTTGGTATGTGAAACTAGGTGGTATATATTTAGCAATAATGTAATTAGCGTAGTCTTTAATATCTTTAGGACATGGCATTTTCTCAATTGCATCAGCTTTAGCTTTATAACCTTCAATACCTCTTTCAGAAATTTTACGCCCAAGGACATTACCTTCACTCACCATGAAGTGGCACTTCTCCCAGTTCAAAACAAGATTAGTTTCTTCACATCTCTGCAAAACTCGATCATGTTTGCTTAAGCAATCATCAAATTAAAGAAGTCCCATAAATAGAAAATTCATCCATGAATACCTCAACAATCTTTTCGCAGAAGTCGGAGAATATAGCAGTCAAACATCTTTGAAAAGTAGCGGGATCATTACATAAACCAATAGGCATATGTCTATAAGCATAAGTTCCAAAGGTGCAAGTACAAGTGGTTTTCACTTGATCTTCTTGCGATACAAGTATTTGAGAAAAACCAAAATAACCATCTAGAAAGCAAAAGTGTGTATGCTTAGACAATCTTTCTAACATTTGATCAATAAAAGGCAAGGTATAATGATCTTTTCTAGTAGCCTTATTTAATTTCCTGAAATCAATTACCATCCTATAACCAGTTGTGATTCTTTGTGGCATAAGTTCATTTTTATCATTAGGAACAATGGCAATGCCTCCTTTCTTAGGGACACAATGAACATGACTTACCCATCTACTATTAGCTATGGGATGATTATACCTACTTCCAGAAGCTTTAATATTTTAGTTCTTACCACATCCTTCATTTTAGGATTGAACCGTCGTTGATGATCAATGACTGGCTTAGCATCAGGCTCCATATTAATGTTGTGCCAACATAGAGTGGGACTAATGCCCTTAAGATCATCAAGAGTATATCCAATAGCAGCATGATGCTTCCTCAAAGTTTTAAGCAATCTCTTTTCTTCATCACTGAAAGGTTAGCACTAATAATAATAGGATATATCTTCTTTTCACCGAGATAATCACATTTCAATGTATCAGGTAATTGCTTCAATTTAAACACAGGATCACCCTTAGGTGGAAGGGGGTCCCCAAGAGTTTTAACAGGCAAATTAGGCTTAAGGATAGGTGCTTGTTTAAACAATATAGCAAATATTGTTCTAACGGATCAGTAGGAAGTACGTCAATAGAACCAAGACCAACTATTTCATCCTTACTAGGTAATTCTTTATCATGAGGTTGCCTACGAAATTTAGAGAAATTAAACTCATGAGTTATATCACCAAAGTTAGCACTGATTGTTTCCTTATTGCAATCAATCTTAGCATTAACTGTATTCAAGAAAGGTCTACCAAATATAATGGAACAAAAATCATCTTGTGGAGAACCGAGAACTACAAAACCAGTAGGGTATTTGATCTTTCCACAAAAGACCTCAACATCTCTAACAATCCCAAGTGGTGAAATAGTATCTCTATTAGCAAGCTTAATAATAAGATCAATGTCCTCTATCTCAGAAGGTGCAATATCATTCATAATCCCTTGATATAAGGTAAAAGGAATATAGCACTGATACATTTCCAACGTATCTATAATTTTTTGGGCCAAAGAAGTACCAGAGGGGGGCTCCGAGGGGAAACACAACCCACCTGGGTGCGCCTGGGGGCCCAGGCGTGCCCTAGTGGGTTGTTCCCACCTCAGCCACCTCCCACTGTCTCTTTGCTCTATAAATACCCCAATATTCCAGAAACCCTAGTGGAGTCAACGAAAAACAATTCCAGCCGCCGCAAGTTCCAGAAACTACAGATCCAATCTAGACACCATCATGGAGGGGTTCATCATCCTCATTGGTGCCTCTCCGATGATGCGTATGTAGTTCATTGTAGACCTACGGGTCCGTCTTTAGTAGCTAGACGGCTTCCTATCTCTCTTTTGATTCTCAATACGATGGTGTCTTGGAGATCTATTTGATGTAACTCTTTTTCCGGTGTGTTTGTTGGGATCCGATGAACTTTGAGTTTATGATCAGATCTATGTTTTTATCCATGAAAGTTATTTGAGTCTTTTGATCTCTTATATGCATGATTACTTATAGCCTCATATTTCTTCTTAGAATCTTTGGTTTAGTTAGGCCGACTAGATCGATTTTTCTTTCCATGGGAAGAAGTGCTTTGTGATGGGTTTGATCTTACGGTGCTCAATCCCTGTGACAGAAGGGGAAATGACACGCATGTATCATTTCTATTAAGGATAAAAGGATGGGGTCTATTTCTACATGAATAGATCTTGTCTAACTCATGTCATCGTTCTTATTGCATTACTTTGTTTCTCCATGAACTTAATACACTAGATGCATGCTGGATAGCGGTTGATGTGTGGAGTAATACTAGTAGATGATGGTAGGAGTCGGTCTACTAATCTTGGACGTGATGCCTATATAATGATCATTGCCTGGATATCGTCATAATTATTTGAAGTTCTATCAATTGCCCAACAGTAATTTGTTTACCCACCGTATGCCATTTTTCTCGAGAGAAGCCATTAGTGAAATCTAGGCCCCCCGGATCTCTTCTTTATCATATTTGCCTTCAAGATCTATTTTTATTCGTTTTTATTTTTAGATCTATTAATACAAAAACCCAAAAATACCTTGCTGCAATTTATTGTTATTTATTTTATCTCGCGTTCCCCTGAGATCTATTTTTCTAATCTACTACAATTTTATCTATCTTTTTCCCCGCGAGGGATTGACAACCCCTCTTTTACGTCGGGTTGCAAGTATTTGTTCTTTATGTGCAGGTACCATTTACGTTGTGTTACATGGTTCTCCTACTGGTTTGATAACCTTGGTCTCATCACTAAGGGAAATACCTACCGAGCTGTGCTGCATCATCCCTTCCTCTTTAGGGAAATACCGACGTAGTTCTAGCTGCATCAAAAGGAATTTCTGGCGCCGTTGTTGGTGAGACATCATCAACATCTACCAGGTTCCTAATCACAAATCTCATCTCCTTGCAATTTACATTATTTTCCATTTGTCTCTCATTTTCATCTCCCCCACTTCACAAAATTTTGCCGTTTTATTCGCCCTCTTTTTCGTTTACTGTTTTCTCATCAGATCTGTTTTGAGTGCAATCTTGTTGCGTAGTCACGATGACACAAGAGAACACCAAATTGTGTGATTTCTCCAATACCAACAACAATGATTTTATTAGCACTCCGATTGCTCCTCTCGCCACTAGTGCGGAGTCTTGTGATATTAATGCCGCTTTATTGAACCTTGTTATGAAAGATCAATTTTCAGTACTCCTTGTGAGGATGTCGCACCCCATCTTAACACATTCTGGAATTATGCGATATGAAAAATAAAAAAGATGTGGACAATGATATTGTGAATTTGAAATTATTCTCATTTTCATTCCGAGATCGTGTGAAAAATTGGTTTTCTTCTTTGCTTCACAATAGTATAGATTCTTGGGATAAGTACGTGGATACTTTTATTACTAAGTATTTTCCGCCCGCGAAAATATTTCCCTTAGGACAAAAATCATGAATTTTAAGCAACTTGAGCATGAACATGTTGCACAATCTTGGGAAAGAATGAAATTGATGCGAAGAAATTGTCCTACTCATGGTTTAAATCTTTGGATGACCATACAACATTTTTACGAGGGATTGAATTTTGTTTCTAGAAATATCTTAGATTCCGCCATGGGTGGTACCTTTATGAAAATTACTTTGGGTGAAGCTACTAAATTTCTTGATAATATTACGGCAAATTATTCACAATGGCATACCGAAAGAGCTCCTACTAGTAAAAAAGTTAATTCGGTTGAAGAAATAAATTCTTTGAGTGAAAAAGTTGATGCTTTTATGAAATTGGTTGCTAATAAAGGTGCTCCTATTGATCTTAATGATGTGACTTTGTCTACCTTGATTGAGAAGAATAGCGATGTCGTAGATGTGAATTTTATCTCGCGAAACAATTTCAGTAACAATGCTTATAGAGGTAATTTTAATCCCAGGCCTTTTCCTAGTAATTCCTCTAATAATTATGGTAATTCCTATGGTAATCCTTCCTACAATAATAATAGGAACCCCTCTGATATTTACAATAATATTAAAGAATTTATCAATACTCAAAAGGTTTTCAATGCCATGATAGAAGAGAAGTTTAATAAGATTGATGATATGTCTAGAAGTATTGATATAATTTCTCATGATGTAGACAATGTCAAGATGAAATTTTTTGTGCATGAGGTTGAAGAATCAACTAAAGCTTTATATGCTTCTATGGATGAAAGTAAGAAAAGAACCGCTATGCTTAGAGCTAAAAGAGATTTTTTTAGAAAAAGCGTTTCCTAGTGTTTGCTTTCATAAAAGTGATGAAGATCTTAAAGTGATTGGTGTTTCCTCTATTGATTCTTTGTTTAATAAGATTAAAATTGATTATAAAGGGACTGGAGAAGAGTTAACTTTAGCTAGAAGGTGTCCCGATAAATTGGAGGGTGAAAATCTTGTTGAGAAAATTGATAAAAGTGGGTTTGGAGAGGTCAAAACTTTAACTAGTGATGTACACACTCTCTTGGATTACGAGGACTTTAATTATGATAGTCTCTCTTTGATTGATTGTATTTCCTTGTTGCAATCCATGATTAATTCACCTCATGCTTATGAACAAAATAAAGGCTTTACTAAACATATTGTTAATGCCATGATGAAAGCTTTGGAAGAAAAGTTGGAATTAGAGATCTCAATTCCTAGAAAATTACATGATGATTGGGAACCTACTATCAAAGTCAAGATTAGAAATTATGAGTGTTTTTCTTTATGTGACTTAGGTGCTAGTGTTTCTACAATTCTGAAATCTTTATGTGATGTGCTTGGTCTTACCGATATTGAAGAATGTTCTCTAAATTTGCGCTTGGTAGATTCTACTATTAAAAAGCCTATGGGAAGAATTAATGATGTTCTTATTCTTGCAAATAGGAATTATGTGCCCATACATTTTATTGTTCTTCATATTGATTGCAATCCGTCTTGTCCAATTATACTTGGTATACCATTTTTACGTACTATTGGTGCCGTGATTGATATGAAAGAAGGCAATATTAAATTTCAATTTCCACTAAGGAAGGGTATGTGATACGTCCATTTTGCATCATGCTTTTATATTGATATTTATTGCATTATGGGCTGTTATTACACATTATATCACAATACTTATGCCTATTCTCTCTTATTTTATAAGGTTTATATGAAGAGGGAGAATGTCGACAACTGGAATTCTGGACTGGAAGATGAGCAAATATTAGAGACCTATTCTGCACAACTCCAAAAGTCTTGAAACTTCAGGGAGAATATTTTTGGAATATATAAAAAATATTGGGTGAAAAAAGCACCAAAGGGGGGCCACCTGCCATCCACAAGGGTGGAGGGCGCGCCCTCTGATCTTGTGGGCCCCCTGGCAGGCCCCCGACGCCCATCTTCTGCTATATGATGTGTTTTGACCTGGAAAACAATCAGAAGGAAGCTTTCGGGACGAAGCGCCGCCGCCTCGAGGCAGAACCTGGGTAGAACCAATCTAGGGCTCCGGTGGAGCTGTTCTGCTGGGGAAACATCCCTTTGGGAGGGGGAAATCATCGCCATTGTCATCACCATCGATCCTCTCATCGAAAGGGGGTCAGTCTACATCAACATCTTCACCAGCACCATCTCCTCTCAAACCCTATAGTTCATCTCTTGTATCCGATCTTTGTCTCGAAACATCAGATTTGTACCTGTGGGTTGCTAGTAGTGTTGATTACTCCTCGTAGTTGATGCTAGTTGGTTTATTCGATGGAAGATCACATGTTCAGATCCTTAATGATAATTAATACTCCTATGATTATGAACATGAATATGCTTTGTGAGTAGTTACGTTTGTTCCCGAGGACATGGGAGAAGTCTTGTTATAAGTAATCATGTGAATTTGGTATTCATTCACTATTTTGATGAGATGTATGTTATCTTTCATCTAGTGGTATTATGTGAACGTCAACTACATGATACTTCACCATGATTTGGGCCAAGGGGAAGGCATTGGGAAGGAATAAGTAGATGATGGGTTGCTAGAGTGACAGAAGCTTAAACCCTAGTTTATGCGTTGCTTCGTAAGGGGCTGATTTGGATCCATATGTTTCATGCTATGGTTAGATTTATATAAATTCTTCTTTTGTAGTTGCGGATGCTTGCGAGAGGGGTTAATCATAAATGGGAGGCTTGTCCAGGGAAGGGCAGCACCCAAGCACCAGTTCACCCACATATCAAATTATCAAAGTAACGAACGCGAATCATATGAGCATGATGAAACTAACTTGACAATAATTCCCATGTGTCCTCGGGAGCACTTTGCTTTATATAAGAGTTCGTCCAGACTTGTCCTTTGCTACAAAATGGTTTGGGCCACCTTGCTGCACCTTGTTTACTTTTGTTACTTGTTACCCATTACGAATCATCTTATCACACAACTATCTGTTACCGATAATTTCAGTGCTTGCAGATAATACCTTGCTGAAAACCGCTTGTCATTTCCTTCTGCTCCTCGTTGGGTTCGACACTCTTACTTATAGAAAGGACTACGATAGATCCCTATACTTGTAGGTCATCAGTATGGAACACTTCCATCCCTAGAACAAGAATCAAGCATGAGGGCATCCTATGTACCTAGGAATAAAGATGACAATACTTGAATCTATGCATTATATGTAGCTAGGGGCATAAAACGGTAACACTTGTTGGGAGGGAACCCAATAAATAAAATTTATGTTTGTCATTTTATTTCTGTTCTTGAGTGTTTGCACAATTATGCTACCGTTATGACTGTGTTTTTTATGTTTCAGTTAGTGTTTGTGCCAAGCAAAGCCTTTGGGATCATGTTGGGAGATAGTTGATTTGATCTTGTTGGAAAAAAGAAACTTTTGCATCCAGTAAAACAATTTTCAAAAATCACACAATTGATGAAAGCTTCTGATTTTTACACAAGATTAATATACAAATTTCCCATGTTGTCCTAATTTTTAAGAATTTTTTGAGTTACATAAGTGTACGAAGTATTCAGATTACTACAGATTGTTCTATTTTTGATAGATTCTGTTTTCTTTGCGTTGTGTGCTTATTTTGATGAATCTATGGACTCTATCAGGGGATATGAGCTATAGCAAAGTTGGAATACAATAGGTATAATGCAAGAATAAAATATGAATGGGTTTGCAACAATACTTAGAGTAGTAATTTGCTTTGTTATACTAATGGATCTCACGGAGGTTTTGTTGAGTTTTGTGTGATTGAAGTTTTCAAGTTTTGGGTGAGATCACGGTGGATGAAGTAATAAGGAGTAAGAAGAGCCTAAGCTTGGGGATGCCCCATGTCATCCTAGGCTATTATCTAAAAGATAAGCAAGCAACTAAGCTTGGGAATGCCCCCTAGTGGCATCCCCTCTTTCTTCTAACGACCGTCGGTATTTTACTTGGAACTATATTTTCATTCGTCACATATCATGAGTTTTGCTTGGAGCATCTTGTATGATTATGGGTCTTTGATTCTTTTGCTTTTTATTTTGTGTCATCTATCCTTGCTGGACACACCTATTTCAGAGAGCCAAAATTATGCTATGACTTGTTAGAATTGCTCTCTATGCTTCACTTAAATCTTTTTGAGTTATGGAATTGCTCTAGTGCTTCACTTATATCTTTTTGAGCATGGTGTGCCTTACTATTTTTGAAGAAATTATCTCATGCTTCACTTAAATTATTTTGAGATAAGAAATTTTTATGCTCATGTTCTTTACTTAGATTTGTTTGAGCTATCAAAAGCAACATATGAAATTAGTCCCAAAGTGATAGATATTCAATGGGGATATAAAATAAACTTTCATGAAGATCATTGGACAAAATAAACTTGATTCTTTGTAACAGTTTTGCGATATGTTGATTGTGATATGTGAGCCATGTTAATGAGTAATTATGTTTTAGTAAGAATATTGGTGTTAAGGTTTGTGATTCCCTATGCAAGCACGAAAGTCAATAGTTATGCAATGAAATTACATCCTACTTGTGGTGCATTATTCGGTGTTAGTTATGCTTAATGTTCGCTTAGGTGATTTTTCATTTCTTGGTTGGATGCTTCCCAATCTTTTGCTATCCTTCACTTGCACTAAGTATGATCAGTACTTGTGCATCCAAATCCTTAAACCTAGTTTTGCCACATGAGTCCACTATACCTACCTATATGTGATATTTCCGTGCCGTTCTAAGCAAATTTGTATGTGCCATCTCTAATTTCAAAATAATTTTCCTTTTTGTGTGCTCATACCGCTCATGAAACGGTAGGGGGTGGACGATATTTTTCCATGCTAGATGTGTTATTCTCAAGGTGAGTGTTTATTCACTTGTCATTGCACGAGAGTACGGCAAAAATATTAGGGATGCCAAGTCCCGAAATGAAAAAAAATGAATTTACTTTGTGTTGTCAAATAATAAATTCCTTGGAAAGTGTTGATATGGACGACACCCATGGATTCGGTTAGCTGTGGAATGTGAAAGTATGGTGGAAAAAGGAATAAACTTTAATTTCTGTTTGGGAACCGCTTATGATATATCTAGCATGGAAAGTATTGGGAACTACTCGATCATTTTCGTTGACAGGAAAGGCATGCCACCCAAAATGTTTTATCTCTATCTTTTTCGATTTGAGCTCTGACACCTCTACAAATCCCTACTTCCCTCTAAGAAGGGCCTTTCTATTTACTTTATGCAATTTTATTTGATTCTCCATCTTCTCTTATAAAGCACCAACTAAGGAGCACTATGATCGTACTTGAGCATTGGGTATAGCTAATGTGCGAGTGTGTTTCATGAATGGATCAATGGTTGAGCATAATGGGCTAGGGATAACTTACTTTAGTGTTGATATTTTGAAAGACATGGTTGCTTGTTGATATGCTTGAGTATTGAAATCCTCATGTCAAAACTAGACTATTGCTTTGAATCATATAAAAGTCCAAATTTCCATGCTACAAAGAAAATAATATGTGTTGAACATGTTAGGCAGCATTTCGCATCAAAAATTCTGTTGTTATCATTTACCTACTCAAGGACGAGTAGGAATTAAGCTTGGGGATGCTGATACGTCTACAATGTATCTACAATTTTTAATTGTTCCATGTTGTTATATTATCATTCTTGGATGTTTTATAATCATTTTATAGCAACTTTATATCATTTTTTGGGACTAACCTATTGACATAGTGCCCAGTGCCAGTTGCTATTTTTTGCTTGTTTTTTATTTCGCAGAAAATCAATACCAAACGGAGTGAAACTTTTTGGAGATTTCTTCTGGACCAAAAGACACCTGTTGGGCCAAAGAAGTACCAGGGGGGCTCTGAGGGGAGCACAACCCACCTGGGCACGCCTGGGGGCCCAAGCATGCCCTGGTGGGTTGTGCCCACCTCGGCCGCCTCACGCACCGCCTCTTTGCTCTATAAATACCCCAATATTCCAGAAACCCTAGGGGAGTTGACGAAAAACAATTCCAGCCACCACAAGTTCCAGAAACCACAGATCCAATCTAGACACCATCATAGAGGGGTTCATCATCCTCATTGGTGCCTCTCCGATGATGTGTGGGTAGTTCATTGTAGACCTACGGGTCCATAATTAGTAGCTAGATTGCTTCCTCTCTCCCTTTTGATTCTCAATACAATGGTCTCTTGGAGATCTATTTGATGTAACATATTTTGCGGTGTGTTTGTTGGGATCCGATGAACTTTGAGTTTATGATCAGATCTATGTTTTTATCAATGAAAGTTATTTGAGTCGTTTGATCTCTTATGTGCATGATTACTTATAGCCTCATATTTCTTCTTCGAATCTTTGGTTTAGTTAGGCCGACTAGATCAATTTTTCTTGCCATGGGAAGAGGTGCTTTGTGATGGTTTCGATCTTACGATGCTCAATCCCAGTGACAGAAGGGGAAATGACACGTATGTATTGTTGCTATTAAGGATAACATGATGGGGTCTAGTACTACATGAATAGATCTTGTCTACATCATGTCATCATTCTTATTGCATTACTCCGTTTCTCCATGGACTTAATACACTAGATGCATGCTGGATAGCGGTCGATGTGTGGAGTAATAGTAGTAGATGCAGGCAGGAGTCGGTCTACTAATCTTGGACGTGATGCCTATATAATGATCATTGCCTGGATATCGTGATAATTATTTGAAGTTCTATCAATTGCCCAACAGTAATTTGTTTACCCATCGTATGTTATTTTTCTCGAGAGAAGCCACTAGTGAAATCTACGAGCCCTGGGTCTCTTTTGTATCATATTTGCCTTCAAGATCTATTTTTATTCACTTTTATTTTCAAATCTATTAATCCAAAAACCCAAAAATACCTTGCTGTAGTTTATTGTTATTTATTTTATCTCGCGTTCCCACGAGATCTATTTATCCAATCTACTACAATTTTATCTATCTTTTTACCCGGGAGGGATTGACAACCCCTCTTTTACGCCGGGTTGCAAGTATTTGTTCTTTGTGTGCAGGTACCGTTTACATAGTGTTGCATGGTTCTCCTAATGGTTTGATGACCTTGATCTCATCACTGAGGGAAATACCTACCGTAGCTGTGCTACATCATCCCTTCCTCTTTGGGGAAATACCGACGTAGTTCAAGCCGCATCAAGCACTCATACTAGCACCCAAATCACATAAAACCATGGTAACAATGATCTCCAATTTTAACAAAAACAACAGGCATGCCAATAATAGGTTTGTTCTTGTCTTTGGTATCGGGCTTAGCAATTCTAGTTGCTTCATCACAGAAGTAAATAACATGCCCATCAACATTATCAATCAATAGATATTTAACCATAACAATATTAGGTTCAACTTTATTTTGTTCAGGAGGTTTAGGTGCTCTAATATAACTTTTTTAACCACATTTGAAGTTTTAGCATGTTCCTTAATCCTAAACGGGGAAGGAGGTTTCTCAATATAAGCAGTAGGCACAACTGGATCAACATTGTAAATGATTATTTCATCTTTAGCTATAATAGGTTCTGCAATATTTTTTGCAATAGCTGGATGATATTTAAACCATTTCTCATTAGGGAGATCAACATGAGAAGAAAAGGATTCACAAAAAGTAGCTATACTATCTCAGAGTCAAGTCCATATTTAGTACTAAACTTTTGAAAAGCATCAGTTTCCATAAAAGATTTAACACATCCAAACTCAATTATACCTGACTCTTTTCCTTTGTCGATTTCCAAATCTTCAGAGTTGTGTTTAATTCTTTCCAAAAGATTCCACTTGAATTCAATAGTTTTCTTCATAAAAGAACCGATAGAAGAAGAATCAAGCATGGATTGATCATTATCAGAAAGCCGAGCATAAATTTTTTGAATAAATATTTCTCTTGAGTGCCCCTGGGGCATGTGTACATCATGTACTTAAGCCTCCCGCAAGCTTTGAGCGATACTTTCTCCTTCAGGAAGCCAAAAATTATATATATATAATTCTGATCACGATGAACCAAATGCATAGGATAAAACTTCTGATGAAATTCCAACTTCAGTCGGTTCCAATCCCATGTTCCAGTATCATCCAATAGCCTATACCATGTCAAAGCCTTTCCCTCCAAAGATAAAGGGAATACCTTCTTCTTAACTCCCTTGGATAAACCTGCAAGCTTAAAAATTCACAAATTTCACCTATATATATCAAGTGCATATCAGGGTGCACCGTTTCATCTCTTGCATAAGGATTAGCTAGCAGTTTTTCTAACATACCCGAGGGAATCTCACAATAAATATTTTCAGTGGGTCCGGTAGGTTGAGGAACAACTCTTATTGCTTCTGATCGAGGTGAAGATACCCCGAACAAAGCTCTCAAAGGATTATCTTCCATAGTAACAAGTGATGATAACTTCAGCACATAATATAAATGTTTCCTTACCAAATTCCACTCACCAAAGGCGCTTCACTCCCCGGCAACGGCGCCAGAAAAGAGTCTTGATGATCCACAAGTATAGGGTTTCAATCATAGTCCTTTTGATAAGTAAGAGTATCAAACCCAACGAGGAGCAGAAGGAAATGACAAGCGGTTTTCAGCAAGGTATTTTCTGCAAGCACTGAAATAATCGGTAACAGATAGTTTGATAGCAAGATATTTTGTAATGAGCAACAAGTAGCAATAGTAAAAAAGGTACAGCAAGGTATACTAATCCTTTTTATAGCAAAAGGCAGGCCGAAACTTCCTCTTATAATAAGCAAAGCATTCTGGAGGACCCGTGGGAATCCATCTAATCACTTTCATCATGTTTATTTGATCCGCGTTCGGTACTTTGATAATTTGATATGTGGGTGGACCGGTGCTTGGGTGTTGTTATCACTTGAACAAGCCTCCCACTTATGATTAACCCCTCTCGCAAGAATCCGCAACTATGGAAGAAGACTTAAGATAAATCTAACCATAACATGAAACATATGGATCCAAATCAGCCCCTTATGTAATAGCGCATAAACTAGGGTTTAAGATTCTGTCACTCTAGCAACCCATCATCTAATTACTACTCCACAATGACTTCTGCTACCTCTTGAGCTTGTGTTGGTTTTCCCTTGAAGAGGAAAGGGTGATGCAGCAAAGTAGCGTAAGTATTTCCCTCGGTTTTGAGAACCAAGGTATCAATCCAGTAGGAGACGATGCACAAGTCACCGAATACCTGCACAAATAATCAAGAACTTGCAACCAACGCGATAAAGGGGTTGTCAATCCCTTCATGGTCACTCGCAAAAGTGAGGTCTGATAGAGATAATAAAGTAAATATTTTTGGTATTTTTGATGTATAGATTGGAAAGTAAAGATTGCAAAATAGTAGATCAGAAACTAGCAAGATGTAAATGAGATTTAATAATATGGAAAAGAGATCCGGGGCCCATAGGTTTCACTAGTGGTTTCTCTCGAGATAGTAAATATTACGGTGGGTGAACAAATTACTGTCGAGCAATTGATAGAAAAGCGCATAATTGTGATGACATGTAAGGCAATGATCATGAACATAGGCATCACGTCCGTGTAAAGTAGACCGACTCCTGCCTGCATCAACTACTATTACTCCACACATCAACCGCTATCCAGCATGCATCTAGAGTGTTAAGTTCATAAAGAATGGAGTAACACATTAAGCAAGATGACATGATGTAGAGGAATTAACTCAAGCAATATGATGAAAACCCCATCTTGTTATCCTCGATGGCAACAATACAATACGTGCCTTGCTGCCCCTACTGTCACTGGGAAAGGACACCGCAAGATTGAACCCAAAGCTAAGCACTTCTCCCATGGCAAGAAAGATCAATCTAGTAGGCCAAATTAAACCGATAATTTAAAGAGACTTGCAAAGATATAAAATCATGCATATAAGAATTCAGAGAAGAACCAAATAATATTCATAGATAATCTTGTTCATAAATCCACAATTCATCGGATCTCGGCAAACACACTGCAAAAGAGTATAACATCGAATAGATCTCCAAGAACATCGAGGAGAACTTTGTATTGAGAATCAAAGAGAGAGAAGAAGCCATCCAGCTAATAACTATGGACGCGAAGGTCTGTGGTAAACTACTCATGCTTCATCAGAGAGGTAATGGTGTTGATGTAGAAGCCTTCCGTGATCGAATCCCCCTCCGGCAGATCATCGGAAAAGGCCCCAAGATGGGATCTCACGGGTACAGAAGGTTGCGGCAGTGGAAAAGTGGTTTCGGGGCTCCCCCTGATGTTTTAGGGTATAAGAGTATGTATAGGCGAAAGAACTAGGTCGGTGGAGCTGCGAGGGGCCCATGAGGGTGGGGGCGAGCCTACCCCCCTGGGCGCGCCCTCCTGTGTCATGGCCTCCTTGTTACGTCTCCAACTTCATCTCCAAGTCTTCTGGTTTGCTTTCGGTCCAAGAAAGATCATCATGAAGGTTTCTTTCCGTTTGGTATTCCTTTTCTGCAAAACTCTAAAATAGGAAAAAAAACCAGAAACTAGCACTGGCCCCTCGGTTAATAGGTTAGTCCCAAGAGCATATTAAAGCCCATTAAACATCCAAAACAGATAATATAATAACATGGAACAATAAAAATTATAGATACGTTGGAGACGTATCAAGCATCCCCAAGCTCAATTCCTGCTCGTCCTCGAGTAGGTAAATGATAAAAATAGAATTGTTGATGTGGAATGCTACCTAACATATTTATCAATGTAATTTTCTTTACTATGGCATGAATGTTCAGATCCGAAAGATTCAAGACAAAAGTTTAATATTGACATAAAAACAATAATACTTCAAGCATACTAACAAAGCAATCATGTCTTCTCAAAATAACATGGCCAAAGAAAGCTATCCCTACAAAATCATATAGTCTGGCTATGCTTTATCTTCATCACACAAAGTATTTAAGCATGCACAACCCCGATGACATGCCAAGCAATTGTTTCATACTTTTGATGTTTTTAAAACTTTTTCAATCTTCACGCAGTACATGAGCGTGAGCCATGGATATAGTACTATGGTGGAATAGAATATGGTGGTTGTGGAGAAGGCAAAAAAGAGGAAGATAGTCTCACATCAACTAGGCATATCAACGGGCTATGGGAATGCCCATCAACAAATATCAATGTGAGTGAGTAGGGATTGCCATGCAACGGATGCACTAGAGCTATAAGTGTATGAAAGCTCACAAAGAAACTAAGTGTGTGTGCATCCAACTTGCTTGCTCACGAAGACCTAGGGTGCTTTTGAGGAAGCCCATCATTGGAATATACAAGCCAACTTATATAATGAAAAATTCGCACTAGTATATGAAAGTGGCAACATAGGAGACTCTCTATCATGAAGATCATGGTGCTACTTTGAAGCACAAGTGTGGAAAAAGGATAGTAGCATTGCCCCTTCTCTCCTTTTCTCTCATTTTTTTATTTGGGCCTTTTCTCTCTTTTTTATGGCCTCTTTTTTTTCTCTTCTTTTTTTATTTTAATTTTTTTCGTCCGGAGTCTCATCCCGACTTGTGGGGGAATCATAATCTCCATCATCCTTTCCTCACTGGGACAATACTCTAATAATGAAGATCATCACACTTTTATTTACTTACAACTCAAGAATTACAAATCGATACTTAGAACAAAATATGACTCTATGTGAATGCCTCCGGTGGTGTACCGGCATGTGCAATGATTCAAGAGTGACATGTATAAAAATGATGAACGGTGGCTTTGCCACAAATATGATGTCAACTACATGATCATGCAAAGCAATATGACAATGATGGAGCATGTCATAATAAACGAAATAGTGGAAAGTTGCATGGTAATATATCTCGAGATGGCTATGGAAATGCCATAATAGGTAGATATGGTGGCTGTTTTGAGGAAGTTATATGGTGGGTGTATGGTATCGGCGAAAATTGCGCGACACAAAAGAGGCTAACAATGGTGGAAGGGTGAGAGTGCGTATAATCCATGGACTCAACATTAGTCATAAGGAACTCACATACTTATTGCAAAAATATATTAGTTATCAAAACTAAGTACTATGTGCATGCTCCTAGGGGGATAGATTGGTAGGAAAAGACCATCGCTCGTCCCCGACAGGCACTCATAAAGAAGACAATCAATAAATAAATCATGCTCCAACTTCATCACATAATGGTTCACCATATGTGCATGCTACGGGAATCACAAACTTTAACACAAGTATCTCTCAAATTCATAACTACTCTACTAGCACGACTCTAATATCACCATCTTCATATCTCAAAACAATCATAAGGAATCAAACTTCTCATAGTATTCAATGCACTTTATATGAAAGTTTTTATTATACCCATCTTGGATGCCCATCATATTAGGACTAGTTCTATAACCAAATTAAATTACCACACTGTTATAAAAGACTCTAAAAATAATATAAGTGAAGCATGAGAGATCAACAATTTCTATAAAATAAAACCACCGCTGTGCTCTAAAAAGATATAAGTGAAGCACTAGAGCGATATTGTCTAGCTCAAAAGATATAAGTGAAGCACATAGAGTATTCTAATAAATCACGAATCATGCGTGTCTCTACCAAAAGGTGTGTGCCGCAAGGATGATTGTGGTGAACTAACAACCAAAGACTTAAATCATACAAGACGCTCCAAGCAAAACACATATCATGTGGTGAATAAAAATATAGCCTCAAGTAAAGTTACCGATAGACGAAGACGAAAGAGGGGATGCCTTCCAGGGCATCCCCAAGCATAGGCTTTTGGCTGTCCTTGAATTTTACCTTGGGGTGCCTTGGGCATCCCCAAGTTTAGGCTCTTGCCACTCCTTATTCCAAAATCCATCAAATCCTTACCCAAAACTTGAAAACTTCACAACACAAAACTTCAAAAGAAAAATCTAATGAGCTCCGTTAGTATAAGAAAACAAATCACCACTTCAAGGTACTGTAATTAACTCATTATTTATTTATATTGGTGTTAAACCTACTTTATTCTAGCTTCTATATGGTTCATACCCCCCAATACTACTCATAGATTCATCAAAATAAGCAAACAACACACACAAAACAGAATCTGTCAAAAACAGAAAAGTCTGTAGCAATCTGTAACTTTTGAATACTTCTGTAACTCCGAAATTTCTGCAATAAATTGGTTGACTTAAGGAATTTGTATATTAACCTTGCGCAAAAAGAATCAACCTAAAAGCACTCTTCTGTAAAAATTACAGCTATTCCCGTGAGCGCAAAAGTTTCTGTTTTTTACAGCAATATCGCAAAGACTTCACCCAAGTCTTCCCAAAGGTTCTACTTAGCACAAACACTAATTAAAACATAAAACCACATATAACCAGAGGCTATATGAATTATTTATTACCTAACTGGATCAAAAAGTAAAGAACAAAAAATAAAATTGGGTTGCCTCCCAACAAGCGCTATCGTTTAACGCTCCTAGCTAGGCATAAAAACAAGAATAGATCTAGGTATTGCCATCTTTGGTATGCAATCCATAAGTGGCTCTCATAATAGATTCATAAGGCAATTTAATTTTCTTCCTAGGAAAGTGTTCCATGCCCTTCCTTCCCGGAAATTGGAATCTAATGTTTCCTTCTTTCATATCAATAATTCCACCAATCGTTCTAAGGAAAGGTCTACCAAGAATAATAGGACATGTAGGATTGCGATATATATCAAGAACAATGAAATTTACAGGTAAATAATTCCTATTTGCAACAATAAGAATGTCATTAATCCTTCCCATAGGTTTCTTAATGGTGGAATCTGCAAGATGCAAATTGAAAGGACACTCATCAAATTCATGGAAACCTAGCACATCACACAAAGTTTTTGCAATCGTGGAAACACTAGCACCCAAATCACACAAGTCATAACATTCATAATCTTTAATCTTAATCTTAATAGTAGGTTCCCACTCATCATAAAGTTTTCTAGGGATAGAAACTTCTAGTTCAAGCTTTTCTTCAAAAGATTGCATCAAAGCATCAACAATATGTTTAGTAAAAGCTTTATTCTGACTATAAGCACGAGGAGAATTTAACACGGATTGCAACAAGGAAATACAATCTATTAAAGAACAATTATCATAATTAAATTCCTTGAAATCCAAAATAGTGGGTTCATTGCTACTTAAAGTTTTGACCTCTTCAATCCCACTTTTATCAATTTTTGCATCTACATCTAAAAACTCCAAATCATTGGGACGCCTTTTAACTAAAGTTGACTCATCTCCAGTCCCATTTTTATCAAGATTCATATTGGAAAACAAAGATTTAATAAGGGTTGTCGTGGAATTATCACGTCAGATGTCCTAGCGTAAGGACTTAGGTCTGGAGCCATCGCAACATAGTAAGCTTGAAGGGGTTAATCGGGACAAGGGACATGGAGAGTTTATACTGGTTCAGACCCTCGCGGTGGAGGTAACAGCCTAATCCAGTGTAGGGTGGTTATTGCTTGGGCTTCGATTACCAGGGAGCGAATATGCTTGACCTAGTTCTCGATCTCTTTCTTTCCTTCCCTAACTCACCGCCGGGTCGTCTCTTTATGTACACAGGTCGACGCCCGGCGGCTGACAGAGTCCCGGCCGGCTCATAGACAACGTGTCCGTCTCGGTGACTTACTAATCCTGCCTTACAATACAAGTTATTCTTATGGCGGTTCATCCTCTTGGGCCCTAAGTCGCCTCTGGGTCTTGGGCCGTCAGCGGGCTTGTTATGATCCGCCATCTTCATGGGTTATCGCTAGTGGTATGACCCGGCCCCTCCTGGGCGGTTCATACCCAGTAGTTATATCCCCAACATTAGGCCCCAGGTTGATTTGAACTTGTTCATATCAATCTTCAACACCTAACTTGTAAAATCTACATCACCTGTTGTAACCCGCCATGACGTCAGCTCTTGAAATCTTGTTAAACCGCCATGATGTCATTTCGCCTTAACTCCGCACGAGGCCCAGAGCATCTTAACTGATCCTTATCTTAATAAACATCCCGAAAATTGAGGCGTCCCTATAGCCATGCGATGATTTCGGCCTCCTCGATTCTTGTGCATGCCTTGTACTCACCCCCTTTATAAATAGAGACACGGGTCTCTCATTTTCCCCCTGCTTCCTTCTTCGTATTCCTCCTTCTCTCAGCCGCACGAGTGCTCGAACTCCACCGTCGCGACCTCTAGCCGTTGCATCAACTCACGCCGCCGCAACAACCTGACAAAACCAGAGAACTCCAGTGCACCGCCGCCGATCCTCATCACCTGTAAGCGCGCCTCCCCCTTTCATCTCAGATCTTCTTTTAGGGTTTGCGCTGTTCATCGATGTCCTTGCTGCTCTTCCTTACCTTCTTCAACTCCTACAACTTTCAATCTGGATAGGCCGTAGATCTTGTGTGGAAGTAGTTTTGTCACCATTTTTGTCATTGAAGTAGTATCTCTCTGTAGAAAACCACATCAACGCATCAAAGGTTTTTCCACTACCGCCACCTTAGGTTTTACTTTCACTGCCTTTTTTGAACTGCCTCATATCTGAAATTATAGCGCTAGCTTGTGAAATCTGTTTGTCTGCCTCTTAGCAAAATTTTCATCTGACTGATTCAACTCCCAAAAACTGCCATGGCGGCTTATGACATAAACTGCTATGGCGGCTTATGATATTAACTGTGACCCATCATATAGCATTAGGCCCCGTGTAAGCCGCCATCATCCACTTAAGTCCATAATCCGGCCATCTTCCGGTTTAACCAAGCTGGCTTGTTCTAAACTAAACCTCTATAGCTTTATCCTTGTATAGCGGTTGAAACAACAACTTGTAACTCGCCACATGTCTGCCGGTTAAATAACATCTTGAATTGCTCTTTGGTAGGCCGCGCACCCAATCATGACCAAGGCAGCTACATCATGCGACTGGGTACCATCCATTGTTACCGAGGCGATGCTCGAAGATTATGTAAAAATTGGTTTCTTACCGGCCAAGGACGTCATTCACTGGTGTGCTCCTAATCCGGGTGAAGCCAAACCTCAGCCGCATGCCGACGAAGTTATCGTTTTCACTGATCACATGAACTGGGGCTTCTCACCGCCCGGGTCAAAATTCTTCCGTAATGTTCTCCACTTTATGCAACTCCACCCTCAAGATATCGGGCCCAACTCCATTTCCAACATTTGCAACTTCTAGGTCTTCTGTGAAGTATACCTTCAACAAGAACCTAGTGTTGACCTCTTCAGAGAGTATTTCTATTTGAACCGCCAGAATGAATTTATTGACGGACTCAGCCAAGAACTCTAAGGGATCTCAATTCAGTATCGCAGAGATGCCATTTTCCCTTATGCTTCCCTTTCGAGCCACCCCAAAGATTGGAATCAAACCTGGTTCTACTGCAAGGACACTTCACCTGCTGATGAAAATCCCTTACCAGGTTATCATGACCAATGGCTCAACCCAAAGCATCCTCTTCTCGTCCGGCTTACCACTGTTGAACGGGCCAAACTTGCACCTACTTTCTCAAAGGTTAGGGCATTGCTGGGCAATGGTTTAACCGGAATTGATTGATACGTCCCCGTCGTATCTACTTTTCCAAACACTTTTGCCCTTGTTTTGGACTCTAACTTGCATGATTTGAATGGAACTAACCCGGACTGACGTTGTTTTAAGCAGAACTGCCATGGTGTTATTTTTGTGCAGAAATGAAATTTCTCAGAATGTCCTGCAAATCCACAGAGCAACTTTTCATAATTAATAAAAAATATTGATGAAAGAAATAGCATCAGGGGCCCACACCCTGTCCACGAGGGTGGGGGGAGCGCCCCTCCCCCTGGGCGCACCCACCTGCCTTGTGGGCCCCCTGGACGTCCACCGACCTCAACTCCAACTCTATATATTTGCTTTCGCGGAGAAAAAAATCAGAGAAAAAGTTTCATCGCGTTTTACGATACGGAGCCGCCGCCAAGCCCAAATCTCTCTCGGGAGGGATGATCTAGAGTCCGTTCGGGGCTCCGGAGAGGGGGATTCGTCATTGTCGTCATCATCAACCATCCTCCATCACCAATTTCATGATGCTCACCGCCGTGTGTGAGTAATTCCATCGTAAGCTTGCTGGATGGTGATGGCTTGGATGAGATTTACCATGTAATCAAGTTAGTTTTGTTAGGGTTTGATCCCTAGTATCCACTATGTTCTGAGATTGATGTTGCTATGACTTTGCTATGCTGAATGCTTGTCACTAGGGCCCGAGTGCCATGATTTCAGATCTGAACCTATTATGTTTTCATGAATATATGTGAGTTCTTGATCCTATCTTGCAAGTCTATAGTCACCTATTATGTGTTATGATCCGACAACCCCGAAGTGACAATAATCGGGATACTTCTCGGTGATGACCGTAGTTTGAGGAGTTCATGTATTCACTATGCGTTAATGCTTTGGTCCGGTACTCTATTAAAGGGAGGCCTTAATATCCCTTAGTTTCCACTAGGACCCCGCTGCCACGGGAGGGTAGGACAAAAGATGTTATGCAAGTTCTTTTCCATAAGCATGTATGACTATATTTGGAATACATGCCTACATTACATTGATGAACTGGAGCTAGTTCCGTGTCACCCTATGTTATAACTATTACATGAGGAATCGCATACGACATAATTATCCATCACTGATCCAATGCCTACGAGCTTTTCACATATTGTGCTTTGCTTATTTACTTACCGTTGCTACTGTTACAATTACTACAAAACTGCTACTATTACCTTTGCCACTGCTACCATTACTATCATACTACTTTGCTACTAAATACTTTGATGCAGATACTAAGTTATCCAGGTGTGGTTGAATTGACAACTCAACTGCTAATACTTAAGAATATTCTTTGGCTCCCCTTGTGTCGAATCAATAAATTTGGGTTGAATACTCTGCCCTCGAAAACTGTTGTGATCCCCTATACTTGTGGGTTATCAAGACTATTTTCTGGCACTGTTGCCGGGGAGCATAGCTCTATTCTTTGAGTCACTTGGGATTTATATCTGTTGGTCACTATGAGGAACTTTAAAGACGAAAGATCTAAGATTTATCCCTCAACTACGAGGGGAGGTAAGGAACTGCCATCTTGCTCTGCACTAGATTCTCCTTCTGTTATGAGTAAGCTTGCGACACCTAAACCTGCTTCTGCTATTAATGCTGATATGTCGCATGTTATTGATGATGCAACTTCTACTATGCATGATACTTATGATGAAACTACTTCTGTGCTTGATACTACTGTGCCAGGTGAATTTCTTGATGAACAACTTGCTAGGGCTAGAGAGAATGAAATTATTGAAAATAGTGATGATGAAGGTTCTCCCCCTAAATATGAATTGCCTGTTGTTCCTGAGGGTTATGTTATGGATGAAGAAACTGCTAGAGATTTTCTTGCTTGCAGTGATAGATCTGATCTTAAGAAGTTATTAGCTAAACTTAAACAAAGATCTCTAAATGCTAGAATGAAATATGACCCTGCTTTTGCTACTTCACCTATCTTTGTTACTGATAAGGATTATGAATTCTCTGTCAATCCTGAGATAATTACTTTGGTTGAATCTGATCCTTTTTATGGCTATGAATCTGAAACGGTTGTGGCACATCTTACTAAATTAAATGATATAGCCACCTTGTTCACTAATGATGAGAAATCTCGCTACTATTATATCCTTAAGATATTTCCATTCTCATTAAAGGGTGATGCTAAAACTTGGTTTAATTCTCTTGATCCTAGTTGTGTGCGTAGTCCCTAGGATATGATCTATTACTTCTCTAGCAAATATTTCCCTGCTCATGCGAAACAAGCTGCTTTAAGGTAAATATATAATTTTGTGCAAATCGAAGAAGAGAGTCTCCCACAAGCTTGGGGGAGGCTTCTCCGATTACTTAATGCTTTGCCTGATCATCCTCTTAAGAAAAATGAAATACTTGATATCTTTTATAATGGACTAACTGATGCCTCCAAGGACCAATTGGATAGTTGTGCTAGTTGTGTTTTCAGGGAAAGAACAGTCAACCAAGCTGAATTACTATTGAATAATATGTTGACTAATGAAAATAATTGGACTCTTCCTGAGCCAATTCCTGAGTCAATTCCTGAGCCAACTCCTAATCCAACTCCGAAGAAGAGGGGTATTCTATTTCTCAGTCCTAAAGATATGCAAGAGGCAAAAAATCTATGAAATAAAAAGGTATTAAAGCTGAAGATGTTAAGAATTTACCTCCTGTTGAAGAAATACATGGTCTTAATATACCACCAATTGAAGATACACATGGTCTTGATAACCTGACACATGTAGTAAAGGTAAATTCTCTCTATAGATATGACAAAGTTGAAATCCCGTCTACTAAATTTGCTAGCCCATGCTTGGATGAATTTCATGACTTTATGGCTAGACAAGAAAATTTCAATGCTTATGTTGGTAGAGAATTAAAGAGTAATGCTTACATGATTGGATGCTTGAGTGATTATATGGTTAGAGTTAAAGGTGAACTTAAACTTATTAGTAAATATGCTTCTATGGTTACCACTCAAGCAGAGCAAGTACTTAAAGCTCAAAGTGATTTACTCGATGAATTAAATAATAAACATGATTTTGCTGTTAGAGTGGCTACTAGAACTGGCAGAATGACTCAGGAACCTTTGTATCCTAAAGGCCACCCTTAGAGAATTGAGTAAGATTCTCAGAAAAATAATGTAGATGCACCTAGTCCCTCTAAAAAGAAGAAAAAGAAAAATGATAGGACTTTGCATGCTTCTAGTGAACCTGTTATTGACACACCTGAGAATCCCAATGATATTTGTATTTCTGATGCTGAAACACAATCTGGTGATGAACATGAACTTAGTGATAATGTTAACGATAATGTTCATGTTGATGCTCAACCTAGCAATAACAATGATGTAGAGATTGAACCTGCTATTGATCTTGATAACCCATAATCAAAGAATTAACGTTATGATAAGAGAGACTTTGTTGCTAGGAAGCATGGTAAAGAAAGAGAACCATGGGTTCAGAAACCCATGCCCTTTCCTCCTAAGCCATCCAAGAAAAAGGATGATGAGGATTTTGAGCGCTTTGCTGAAATGATTAGACCTATCTTCTTACGTATGCGCTTAACGGATACGCTTATAGTAAATCCTTATGCTAAATACATGAAAGATATCATTACAAATAAAAGAAATATACCAGAAGCTGAAATTTCCACCATGCTTGCTAATTATACTTTTAAAGGTGGAATACCTAAGAAACTGGGAGATCCAGGAGTACCAACTATACCAAGCTCCATTAAAAGAAACTATGTTAAAACTGCTTTATGTGATCTTGGAGCCGGTGTTAGTGTTATGCCTCTCTCTTTATGTTGTAGACTTGAATTGAATAAGTTGACACCTACTGAAATATCTTTGCAAATGGCTGATAAATCAACTGCTAGACCTGTCGGTATTTGTGAGGATGTGCCTGTTGTGGTTGCAAACGTCACTATCTTAACGGACTTTGTTATTCTTGATATTCCCGAGGACGATAGTATGTCGATTATCCTTGGTAGACCTTTTCTGAATACTGCAGGGGCTGTTATTGATTGCAACAAAGGCAATGTCACTTTTTATGTTAATGGTAATGAGCATACGATACACTTTCCGAGGAAACAACCTCAAGTTCATAGCATCAATTCTATTGGAAAAATTCCAATTATCATTATTGGAGGTTTTGAATTTCCTCTTCCTACTGTCAAGAAGAAATATGATATTCTTATTATTGGGAATGTGCATATCCCCGTTGAGGTAACCTAGTGTTATTCAAAATTTCTCCGGTTCCATGTTATTCGGAATGAGTTTGTTAACAAGACTTGATCAACCTTGTTAGTGATTCCTTTTGATGATCATGAGATGGACGAAATTAGAAGGCACAACCTTCTGTACCCTCCTTTTACTTTCTATTATTTAGATTAAATAAAGTAAAAATAGTATTTTCTGTATGTTTTCTGAATTATCCATGCAATAAAAAACACCCTGAAAATAAAAGTTCTCCAAACGCCCTGCAAATTTAGTATGATTTTTTCTGGAATATTTGAGAATATCTGGCACTGAGAACACAACAGGGGGAGTTGGACCTGGCCACGAGGGTCCAGGGCGCGCCCACCCTTATAGGGCGCGCCCCCTACCTCGTGGGCCCATGGTGGCCCCCTCCACTTATTCCTGCACCCACACACTCCATCCTCCTCCCAAAAAATCACTATCCAGCTCAAGCCCGAGTTCTAGCTCACTTTGCTGCCATTTTCGATGTCCTTGCTCAAAGCTCCATTCACAAAACTGCTTTGGGGATTGTTCTTAGGTATGTGACTCCTCCAATGGTCC
This sequence comes from Triticum dicoccoides, assembly GCF_002162155.2. Taxonomy (NCBI): domain Eukaryota; kingdom Viridiplantae; phylum Streptophyta; class Magnoliopsida; order Poales; family Poaceae; genus Triticum; species Triticum dicoccoides. The sequence continues at coordinate 528,255,902 of NC_041393.1, forward strand.
AAATAGTTTTTGTTCTAGTGCTTTATTCATTGCAAATTTTTGCTGCCTAGGTGACCCTGTTCTTGAGCTTGCATGTCAAATTTATATGGTCCTAAGTAATTCTAATGCATGATATAGGCTCTAGGCACTTATGGGAGTAGTTGCTATCAATTTTGTTGAGTTTGATTCACTTTTATTTGAGTTACTAAAATTTTTAGAAATTTTCAGAAAAAGATGAAGAGATCTTGAGGGGCTCTTCTAGCCAAGGCGATAAGGATAAACAAGCTAAGGATAAAGAAAAAGCCAAGTATAATCTTCCTCGCGTGGCGGAAGTACGGCCGTGTGAATGGCCTTGTCATGATTTCTTGAGAGCAGCCGAGATATATGATGACTTTTATTCTTTGGCTGATAATGCAGGCCTCACCGACTTCCTCCACGACCGGATCGAACAGTACCTCTTACTCACCAATACTTTCATGCAAAACTTCTACTATTATTTTAAGAAATCACCTCCTTCAGTAGCTTTTCATTTATATGATGTGGCTAGGGAGATGTCATTACATGATTTTTGCTTGGTTTGCAAAATACCCTTTGAGGGCAGCTTAGAGGAACCACATCGTCAAGATGTGGATGGATTTATTGATACTATTACTGTAGGGGAAACAAGGAAGGTTTCTGATGCAAGAATTACTAGCATACATTTCCCTGTTTTATGCTACTTTGCAATATTTGCTAGTCGATGCTTAATTGGTCGCGGAAACTGTGGAAACCTTAGTGTTCCTGATATTATTATTTTGTTCCATGCTTTATTTCGTGATAACTCTGTTAGTATGGGTGCCATTATTGCTAAATGTTTAAGCATGAACCGTACAAAGGGCCCCATCTTTGGAGGTATCTATACTGCACGCCTTGCTAGACATTTCTGGATACCTATTAGGCATTCTGAGAAAGAGAAAAAACTGCTGCCTCCTACCTTTCTAGATTACAAGAGCATGGTAGCACATGAGGTTATTGTTAATAATGATGATGAGATGCTTTTGTATAATTTGAGATTTAATAAGAAACACAGTGAGACTATTATCTTGCTTGCGTCCTCTTTGTTTGATTTAACCGCAGGCCATTACCTCGTCTTGCCAACGATAGTTTACGCGTACCGGGGCCAGACATCAGCCGCAGAGCCCGAGCCGGAACCACCACTTGATCCTTATCGTCCATCATCTTATCAGTGGGATCCGGAGGAGATCGCCATCCAGTGGCAATATGATGATACTCCTCAGTACATGGGAGAGAGTAGCCATGATCCATGGGCATAGACCAACTTAGGCCAAAAGCCTAAGCTTGGGGGAGTACATATTTCTCACCGACATTACATTCATGTTCACACACTCATTCTAGTCATCGGTGCTCATACTCTTTCATTGTACTATCCATGCTAGTTTAATTTCTTTTTCTAGCCTTCTTCTTGTGTGTTTGATAAACCTTAAGAAAAACAAAAAATTAGCTAGTTTACTTTCCATGCTGTAGTAGTAGTAATTAAAAGAAAACCCAAAAAGATTTCTTGTTTTACTTTTGCTTGTTGGGAGCTTTCCCGTGTAAATAGTTTATTTTCTTTTCTTTCCTTTGGGGGTCGAGAGGAGAACACCCTAATGAAAATGTTTAGTGGCTCTCATATGCATGATTGTTGATTTAACCAAGAGCCCATATTACCTTGTCTTCTCCCTTGAATTGAATGCTTGCAGATTCCAGCTTAGTCTAATGCATGTGCACTATTATTATTATAGACACCGTTCGGTCGTGCAAGTGAAAGGCAATAATGACGATAGATGATGGACTGATTGAGATGAGAGAAGCTGGTATAAACTCTACCTCTCTTGTTTTTGTAAATATGATGAGTTCATCGTTCCTGATTCAGCCTATTATGAATAAACATGTTTGCAATGACAATTAGATATTATAGTTGCTTATGCCATGCTTAATTAGCTAGGAGCTTATAATGATTTACCTTGCGTGCCAACATGCTATTAAAATGGTTGTGATATGGTATGATAGGGTGGTATCCTCCTTTGAATGAATTGAGTGACTCGACTAGGAACATGTTCACGCATGTAGTTGAAACAAAATCAACATAGCCTTCACGATATTTATATTCCTGGTGGATTATATCCTACTCATGCTTGCACTCGGTGTTAATTAATTTTAATGCATGTTCATGACTGTTGTCGCTCTCTCAGTTGGTCGCTTCACAGTCTTTTGCTAGCCTTCAGCTGTACTAAGCGGGAATACTGCTTGTGCATCCAAACTCCATAAACCCCAAAGTTATTCCATATGAGTCCCCATACCTTCCTATATGTGGTATTTACCTGTCGTTCCAAGTAAATTTGTATGTGCCAAACTCCAAACCTTCAAATGAAATTCTGTTTTGTATGCTCGAGCAGCTCATGTATTAACTAGGGTTGTCTATATCTTCCATGCTAGGCGGGTTATTCTCAAGAGGAGTGGACTCCGCTCCTCATTCATGAGAAAATGGCTGGTAACCGGGATGCCCAGTCCCATGATCCAAAGATCAAAATCAAATCAAAATAAATGCAAACAAAGCTCCCCCGGGATTGTTGTTAGTTGGAGGCACCCGTTGCTTCAGGCAAGCCATGGATTGATGATTGTTGGTGGAGGGGGGGTATAAACTTTACCATTCTGTTTGGGAACCGCCTATAATGTGTGTAGCATGGAAGATATCAAGATCTAATAGTTGTTATTTTGACAGTGAAAGTATACCGCTCAAAATGTTATTCATCTCTATTTCAAAATCGAGCTCTGGCACCTCTACAAATCCCTGCTTCCCTCTGCGAAGGGCCTATCTATTTACTTTTATGTTGAGTCATCACCCTCTTATTAAAAAGCACCCACTGGAAAGCACCGTTGTCATTTGCATGCATTACTATTAGTTTATATTGGGTATGACTATGACTGGATCTCTTTTACCATGAATTACAATGTTTAGTCAGTCCTTGATCTTTAAAGGTGCTCTGCATTTATGTTTTGCAGTCTCAGAAAGGGCTAGCGAGATACCATCTTGTTATATCATATTATGATTGTTTTGAGAAAGTGTTGTCATCTGAGTTTTATTATTATTGCTCGCTAGTTGATTATGCCATTGATATGAGTAAACATGAGACCTAAGTGTTATTGTGAATATGGTTTGTTCATAATCTTTGCTGAAAACTTGAATGTTGGCTTTATGTATTTGCAACAACAAGAGCAAACATAGTTTGTAAAAGTTTTTCTTTATCACTTTCAGTTTGCCAACTGAATTGCTTGAGGACAAGCAAAGGTTTAAGCTCGGGGGAGTTGATACGTCTCCGTCGTATCTACTTTTCCAAACACTTTTTCCCTTGTTTTTGGACTCTAACTTGCATGATTTGAATGGAACTAACCCAGACTGATGCTGTTTTCAGCAGAACTGCCATGGTGTTATTTTTGTGCAGAAATAAAAGTTGTCGGAATGTCCTAGAAATCCACGGAGCAACTTTTCAGAATTAATAAAAAATATTGGCGAAAGAAATAGCGTCATGGGGCCCACACTCTATCCACAAGGGTGGGGGCGCGCCCCCTCCCCCTGGGCGCCCCCTGCCTCGTGGGCCCCCTGGACGTCCACCGACCTCAACTCCAACTCTATATATTTGCTTTCGCAGAGAAATAAATCAGAGAAAAAGTTCCATCGCGTTTTACGATACGGAGCCGCCACCAAGCCCTAATCTCTCTCGGGAGGGCTGGACTAGAGTCCGTTCAGGGCTTCGGAGAGGGGGATTCGTCGTCGTCATCATCATCAACCATCCTCCATCACCAATTTCATGATGCTCACCACTGTGCGTGAGTAATTCCATCGTAGGCTTGCTGGACGGTGATGGGTTGGATGAGATTTACCATGTAATCAAGTTAGTTTTGTTAGGGTTTGATCCCTAGTATCCACTTTGTTCTGAGATTGATGTTGCTATGACTTTGCTATGCTTAATGCTTGTCACTAGGGCCCGAGTGCCATGATTTGAGATCTGAACCTATTATGTTTTCATGAATATATGTGAGTTCTTGATCCTATCTTGCAAGTCTATAGTCACCTATTATGTGTTATGATTCGACAACCCCGAAGTGACAATAATTGGGATACTTCTCGGTGATCACCATAGTTTGAGGAGTTCATGTATTCACTATGTGTTAATGCTTTGTCTAGTACTCTATTAAAAGGAGGCCTTAATATCCCTTAGTTTCCACTAGGACATCGCTGCCACGGGAGGGTAGGACAAAAGATGTCATGCAAGTTCTTTTCCATAAGCACGTATGACTATATTCGGAATCATGCCTACATTACATTGACGAATTGGAGCTAGTTCTGTGTCACCCTATGTTATAACTATTACATGAGGAGTCGCATCCGACATAATTATCCATCACTGATCCAATGCCTATGAGCTTTTCACATATTGTGCTTTGCTTATTTACTTTACCATTGCTACTGTTACAATTACTACAAAACTGCTACTATTACCTTTGCCACTGCTACCATTACTATCATACTACTTTGCTACTAAATACTTTGTTGCAGATACTAAGTTATCCAGGTGTGGTTGAATTGACAACTCAACTGCTAATACTTAAGAATATTCTTTGGCTCCCCTTGTGTCGAATCAATAAATTTGGGTTGAATACTCTACCCTCGAAAACTGTTGCAATCCCCTATACTTGTGGTTTATCATTGATCTGGTTCGGTGCTGGGTAGCTTGGAGAATTATACCCTTAACTCGCCGGCCCGGTTTGATGTGCACATACACTGGTGATACCAAGGACCCACTACGTTACAATTCAAAGCGTTTGACTGATAAGGCTATAAATGACATGACCAAGACTCTTCTTAATGAGACATTGGAAAGCTACAACAGAGTGGGTCTAAATCCCTTCTGCGTACTTAACCTGGCATCGGAGGTATGCTTGTCCGGTTTACATACTTCTTACCTCACTGCTCGTAGAATCTGGAAATCGTGACTTATATTGTAAACTTTCTCAGGCTTGATCCGCTTTTTGGGATAAGAGATATGATGAAAAAGCTGGCAAGAAGGCCAGAGCCAAGACCAAAGCAATGAAGAGAAGCAAAAACACACCCACCACTTCTGATACGTTTAACATGGATGAATCTGAAGATTCGGAGGTAGACCTTGATTCCCTTGGCTCCTTTTTCATCCACCTTATTGACACTGATTACTATCAGAATGACACGGAGAGCAGCTAGGCAGTTGATGACGAGGTAACCATTTTCCTCTGACTCAGAGCCCTTGCCAAGACAAAAAAATCGACGCTTGATCTGGAAAGTAAGGTTTTCTAACCCTTTAGCTCACATGGATCCCAACTTTATTTTGAAGCAACAACATGAGAACTGGCGCAGAACTCGGAACAGTGGAGGCGGAGGACTTTCCTCTGGTTTGCCTAACACGCCAGCTCCACGCAAACGCCGGAATGAGGTATTCAAAAAATCCGACTCTTATTTATTTTAACCTAGATATTATTCATCCAATACTTTATACTTCTGATTTGAATTATCAAGGGACCTCTTACTCTTCATCCGGAGACTCTTCTCAGACTCAGCTTCCTCCTTTCAAGATTGCCCCTGGGTACCAACTTAAACATGTGTTTAACATCTTTAAATTCATACTGACTTGTTGAATCCTCTTGTAGTGGGAAAGCAAAGCCTAGCAAAAAGGCCAGAACAACCAAGCCAATAGAAAACCCCAAACCTCGTGAGCCGGAAAAACAAGTAGCAATTTCGGAAACCTTCGTGCAACAACCGGATAATCCTATTGATGACCCGCCACCAGAAAATCATGGCACCTCTGCTGATCCTATGGTCACTGAGTCGGATATTGCTGAACTGCCAAGCCCGACTAAACCTCTCAAACCGGATACTGAGGAAGTTGTGATCACTTGTGCTGGCTTTCAAGAACCGAGAAACCCTATAGTTCTGGCTAAACATTTTGCCAAAGAAGAGCTGATCGAGAGGCGCAAGGTCAAATTTGACATGGCCAATTATTCACATCTGAGCATTAGTGAAACCTTCTCTGGCTATCTGAATCAAGTACACAGCAGTCGTGATCTGGAAATTGACATGGTCAAGCACATGCATCAGAAACATGAGGTATTAATTCTTACTCTCATATGAGATACATTCCTTTAGCCCCCAAGTCTATTGAATATGATCGGATAGAATATAATGTAGACTTGCTAGATAGCCTTTTTATTATGCTTCTGAGTCAGAACCTATAGTCCCCAAGGACCGGCTTAAACTATTAAGTTAAGCCGGTTCTTCACTTAATAATAACCAACTTTGCATCTGTAGCCCCCAAGGGCCGGCTTAAACTATTAAGTTAAGCCAGGACTTATCAATTGATAAGAAATCTCACTTAATCATCCTTGCCGACCAGGTAAACTTGGATAAATGATGAATCGGGGTCACCTGTCACTGCTTCATAAAACAAACTTTGCATCCATTAGCCCCCAAGTGCCAAGTGCTATTGCTTGCAAAGGGCTTGGGACTTATAAATATATATAACTCCATAAAGAAACTTTCTGCACCCATTAGCCCCTAAGTGCCAAGTGCTATTACTTGCAAAGGGCTTGGGACTTATCAATGTATGTTGTTTCAGAACTCTTCATGTCTGTTTGGACTTGTTCTTTCAGGAAGCATCCAGTCGATTTCAATCTCAGCTGACTGACTTGAAGACCCGGCTTGAAGCACAAGAAGCTGAGACCCGGAAGGCTGACTCCAAGTTCAAATTTAGCTTGGATGAAAATGAGAAGCTCAAAACTGACTTTAACACTAAAAAAGCCGCCTGGGCTGAAGAAAGGGCCGCCTTGATCAAAAGGCCTGAAATGGCTGAAGCCTCATTAGAAGAGGTCACTACCAATTTTGCCGGCTTATAGCATCACATTAATCAAATGACCTTTGCTATTTTTGGTAATATCATTTTATATCTCAATGATTTTCTTCCTTTTGTTATGAACCGCCTAGTGACTCAATCATAATCTCCCATGCAGGTCCCAGAAGCAGCAACCTTGGGAAATAAACACTGATAAAGCTCAAGGCGATTTATACCTTAGTAGAGCAATTGTATGCTGGAGCTCAACGCACAATCCCTGCCATCTCCCCAAGCAAGCAAACACCATCTCTTCTTAGCAACGTGTTAAGCAGCCTTTCCGTCTTGCCAGCCTGGATTGAAGAAAACAAGCGGTCAGCTGCAAGAGCCGGTGCCCTTATGGTTTTAAGCCAGGCTAAGGCATGGCAGTCAGAACTAGAGCCGGCCGATCTAGCCACTGGCTATCCCAGTCTTAAAGAGGGTGGGTCTCCTTTTGATAAAAAAGATTTGATGTCTGTGTAATAGCGGTGCGTCCTCTGGCGAGTCTACTTGTTGAAGAAACTGATATGTCCAAATATTCGTTGGCTTGCAACGCAGAAAATCAGAATATTCCCACACCGCCTTATAAAGTTGCAAATCTTATCCCTCCAATCCGTAAGCAAACTTTTGCCCCAGACATTGATCTGTCTGAGCTTATCGATGACAATGCTGAATTTCAAGCCTTGACTAGTATCAATTGGTCACCGCCTGACTTCGAGATGCTGGAGGAAGAAGAAGAACCGGCGCAAGATGACTCCAAAGATGCAAACCGCCAAGGCCAGGAAAACTGATATGCTGGGCGGTTCTTGATTTGCACCACCAGGAACTGTTAAAAAACTATTTATCCATTTGGGCTCGCGGAGCCATGTAATAGACTTAGTTAAGTACTGATCTGTCATGCCATCGTGCACGTTTTGTTTGCATAACACTGCTGATCCATCCTTGGGAAATCCGTTCCTTATGCTTAAAGGTATGATCAATTATGCAGATCTGGTTTGTCGTTTTCCCTGTATATAAACAGACAACAAGTGCCCTGGGGGTTTACTCTTGGGCTGGTCATGATACCCCATATATAAAAAACCACTGAGGACTAATCAGCCCATAAGCAGGGCCGGTTTATAAGAAACCTTATATAACGAAATAAATATCATACCTGTGATATTTGTTCACTCTGCTGACTTATCATAAGTCATGTGGTAAAGGCAATATCCTATAGACAGAAGCACAATGCCCTGTTCAATATACTGGCGGCTTATAACGCCATATGCAGCAAGGGTGATATCCCAAAACTTGAGCGGAAAGCTCTAAGCATATGATCATTATATCCTGGCGACTTAAAGTCCAAGGCCAAGCCGGGTTAATAACACTCCAGATAAAGATATACATGAACCATAAGGCAACATGGCCTTAATAGGTTTTTCAACCATGTATTGATATAAACTTCCAAAAAATGATCAAATGAAAGACAAATCAGAAAACAAGGCTTTCATAGGCCGCCAAGCCTAAAACTCAAGTGCTTTTATGGGCGGCACAGCCGCTGAGTTAAACCTTAATTCAGAACCTTCTAAGCCGGGTCTCACATGACCAATCAATGTTTTAACGTTAACAAGTTCAGTATCTTTATAAGAATAATTGTCAAGAGTACAGCGGGTCATTCCAGGATTACCTGGGCGGAGTGGCCAACTTACAAAGGAAGGATAACCCGGATTTTTTGGTGAACACACCTAGGCGTCCAATCTAAAGAGTCATAGCTACGCTAATGAGCCCCCAAGTTAAAGTTCATTCCAGGTTTATAAACCGGAATCAGAGCTATGCTCCATGAGGAAGCCCCCAAGTATATTTCAACCATGCCATATAAGCCGAATCAAGAGGGTAATCTTTAGCTATGCTCAATGAGCAGGAAGCCCCCAAGTGATCATATGAAGTGACAATAAAGACTCATATTCTTAGAAATGAAATGATATAGGCCCTGAATCATCAGGGATGTCGGCTTTATTATATTCATGATAATGTGTACATTGATAACATATGTACATCACAAGAGCCAGGTGGCTCAGGTGTAATAAGGCCGAAGATGAGCAATATTCCATGGCCGGTGGTCTCCTCCTCCGACGTGCGTGAGTCCTTATGGTCTCGAACATCGATAAGGTAGTATGATCCGTTGTTCAGATTCTTGCTGACCACAAAGGGGGATAGCTTGTGCATGTCAGTCTGATCCTGGATGAGCCGAAGCACTAAGTCGCCTTCTTGAAAGGTTCTTGTTTTAACCCAGCGGATGTGATAACGCCGCAGATCTTGCTGCTAAATCTCCGAATGAGCCGCCGCAAGGTCACGCTCCTCATCTAACAGGTCAATAGCATCCTGACGTGCTTTCTCATTGTTAGCTTCAACATAAGCTACTACACGAGGCGAATCATGACGTATGTCACTGGGGAGAACTACCTCAGCTCCATAAACCATGAAGAAAGGCGTGTAACCCGTAGATCTGTTGGGGGTGGTATTGATACTCCAAAGCACTAAGGGAAACTCTTTCACCCAACAACCCGGTATTCTTTGCAAAGGAACCATAAGCCGGGGCTTGATACCTCTCAAGATTTTCTTATTTGCTTGTTCAGCTTGGCCATTAGACTGGGGGTGAGCCACTGATGATACATCAAGCCGGATATGCTCTTGTTGATAGAATTCTTTCATTGCTCCCTTAGACAGATTAGTACCATTATCAGTGATGATACTATGAGGATACCCAAAATGAAAGATCACCTTTTTGATGAATTGAACCGCCGTGGTTGCATCACATTTGCTGACCGGCTCAGCCTCAACCCACTTTGTAAACTTTTCAACCGCCACCAAGAGGTGGGTCTTCTTATCTTTGGACCTTTTGAAAGGCCCAACCATATCCAGCCCCCAGACTGCAAACGGCCAAGTAATTGGAATCATCCTCAACTCTTGAGCCGGCACATGAGCACGTCTTGAGAATTTCTGACAACCAACACATTTACTGACCAGATCTTCTGCATCAGCATGAGCCGTCAGCCAATAAAACCCATGACGAAAAGCTTTAGCAACGAGAGATTTAGAGCCGGCATGATGACCACAATCTCGTTCATGAATCTCCCTTAAAATTTCATGGCCCTCCTCAGGAGAAACACATCGTTGAAACACCCCTATAACACTGCATCTATGAAGCTCACCATTGACAATAGTCATTGACTTAGACCTCCGGGTTATCTGCCTGGCTAAGGTTTCATCCTCAGGTAACTCGCCCCGGGTCATGTAAGCCAAATACAGAATAGTCCAATCGGGGATAAAATGAAGAGCCGCCACCAGTTGTGCCTCCTGGTCAGGTACTGCCAAGTCCTCATCCGTAGGCAATTTCACTGATGGATAATGCAAAATATCAAGGAAAATATTAGGGGGTACTGGCTTACACTGTGACCCTAGCCGGCTTAACGCATTAGCTGCTTCATTTTTCCTTCGATCGACATGCTCCACCTGATATCTTTTGAAGTGACGAGCAATAGTATCCACCTCCTGATGATAAGCCGCCATGAGTGGATCCTTGGAATCCCAGGTCCCAGACACTTGCTGAGCCACCAAATCTGAGTCGCCAAAACACCTTACCTAGCTTAGATTCATCTCTTTAGCCATCCGAAGAGCATGGAGTAAGGCTTCATATTCAGCTGCATTGTTAGTACTAGGGAACATCAACCTTAAAACGTAACAAAACTTATCACCTCGTGGGGAAGTCAATACAACTCCAACCCCCGAGCCTTCCAATTGCCTGAATCCATCGAAATGAATAGTCCAATATGTATGATCCGGCTTATCCTCAGGCATCTGCAACTATGTCCAATCATTGATGAAATCCACAAGTGCTTGAGACTTTATAGCCGTCCGAGGCATGTATTTTAGACCATGGTGTCCAAGCTCAATGGCCCACTTAGCTACCCGACATGTGGCATCTCTGTTTTGAATAATATCCCCCAAAGGGGCAGAGCTAACCACAGTGATAGGATGACCAAGGAAATATTGCTTCAATTTATGACTAGCCATGAACACACCATAAACCAGCTTCTGACAATGTGGGTATCTCTGCTTAGACTCAATGAGAACCTCACTGACATAATAAACCGGCATTTGAATTAGATGCTCCTTGCCTGGATCCTTCCTTCCAACCACAACTGCTACATTGACGGCCCGGTTGTTTGCAGCCACATATAACAGCAACGACTCCTTTCCAATGGGGGCTGCAGGAAACGGCAGCTCATCCAGTTCCTTCTTAAGTGCCTCTAACACCTCATTAGCAGCGTCGCTCCAGACAAAATTATTTGTCTTCTGCATCATCTGATATAGAGGGATGGCCTTCTCTCCCAGGCGAATTATAAACCGGCTCAAAGCCGCGATACGACCCGCCAAACGCTGGACGTCATTGATACACGTCGGCTTAGCCAAAGAGGTGATAGCCTTGATCTTCTCCGGGTTAGCTTCAATGCCTCTCTCAGATAATAAGAACCCCAATAACTTGCCTGCTGGCACACCAAAGATACACTTGGCCGGGTTAAGCATCATCTTGTAGACCCGGAGGTTGTCAACGGTTTCCTTCAGATTCTCAATCAATGTCTCCTTCTTCCTGGATTTCACAGCAATATCATCCACATAAGCATGAACATTACGCCCAATCTGGCCATGAAGGCAATTCTGAACACATCGTTCGTAAGTCTCCTGGGCACTCTTGAGACCAAAAGGCATAGATACATAGCAGAAGGCTCCAAAGGGAGTGATGAAGGCTGCCTTCTCCTTGTCATTAACCGCCATTTTGATCTGATGATAACCAGAGTACGCATCCAAAAAACTCAAGCGCTCACAACCCGTCATAGCATCAATAATCTGATCAATATGAGGGAGAGCAGCTGGACAGGCCTTGTTAAGGTCTGTATAATCCACACACATACACCAAGTGCCATTTTTCTTAAGTACTAGCACTGGGTTAGCCAACCATTTAGGATGAAAAACTTCAATGATGAACCCTACTGCCAAGAGCCGGGCCACCTCTTCACCGATTGCTTTGCGCCTTTCCTCATTGAACCGGCAAAGAAATAGTTTGACCGGTTTAAACTTGGGATCCACATTAAGAGTGTGCTCAGCAAGTTCCCTCGGTACACCTGGCATATCAAAAGGCTTCCATGCAAAGATGTCCCGGTTCTCATGGATGAACTTGATGAGCGTGCTTTCCTATTTCGGATCCATATTCGCGATGATACTAAATTGCTTTGAAGAATCACCATGGATAAAATAAACCATCTTGGTATCATCTGCCGACTTAAACTTCATGAAGGGCTCATTCTCTGTCGTTGACTTCTTCAAAGGTGTCATATCCACCGGGTCAACATTGTCTTTATAAAACTTCAATTCTTCAGTGGCGCAAGCCGACTCAGCATAAGCAGCATCACCCTCTTTACAATCCAGAGCGATTTTTATATTGCCATGCACCATGATGGTGCCCTTGTGACCCGGCATCTTAAGCTGCAAATAAACATAACACAGTCTTGCCATAAACTTGGCGTAAGCCGGCCGCCCAAACAAAGCATGGTATGGGCTCTTAATTTTCACCACCTCAAAGGTTAACTTCTCACCTCTGGAATCATTATCATCTCCAAAAGCCACTTCCAGTGTTATCCTACCCACAGGATACACCGACTTACCAGGCACCACCCATGAAAGAAAGTAGAAGACGGCCTAAGATCCTTGTCAGTCAAATTCATACGACAAAAGGTCTCATAATAAAGGATGTTGATACTGCTGCCTCCATCCATGAGCACCTTCGTGAGTTTATATCCTCCCACCTGTGGAGCAACCACCAATTCCCTGACCCGGAATATCGACCCAGGGCGGGTGATCGTCTCTGCTCCACATAATAGACTGCTCAGACCACCTTAAGTATCGGGGCACCGCCGGTTCAACAGAGTTCACCGCCCTCTTATGGATTTTCTGATCTCTCTTGCACAGACTTGTAGTGAACACATGATACTGACCATCGTTCAGCTGCTTTGGATTACTCTGATAACCAGACAGCTGTTGTTGGTTTCCTTGGTTAGACTGTTGATTAAAACCACCTTGATTGCCTTGACCCTAAAAGTCAGATCTTGAACCGCCACCGCCAAAGCCAGGTCCGTGAGAGCCGGATCCAGAGCCACCATTTGGGCCATGATTGAAAAAATTGGAATTCCTAAACTCCTTCATGATGTAACAATTCCTCCACATATGACCAGATGGCTTATCACGCGTGCTGTGCTTTGGACAAGGTTGATTCAGCATTGCTTCAAGGTTTTGTCTTGACCCTTGGGGCGGCTTTCCCTTGCGACGCTGATTATTATTCTGCGCATTGGTGTCAGCCACAAAATCAAAACTACCATCAGCCTTATGCTTACCATTGCCGGCTTGAACCACCGGGTTATGCTACTACCCTTTTGTATTGCCGCCCTTCTTTCCCTTCCCCGGCTTATCATCAGACTTGGGATCCTTGGTACTGTCAGAGTCGGCGTATTTGACGAGAGCCGCCATTAGCTCCCCCATATCGTTGCAGTGGCGCTTAAGCCGCCCCAGCTTCTGTTTAAGAGGGAGGAAACGACATTTTTTCTCTAACATCAAGACTGCAGAACCGGCATTGATACTATCTGATGAATGTATGATTGACGAGATCCGGCGCACCCAATGGGTTGTTGACTCTCCTTCACCTTGAATGCAAGAATCTAAATCCAGATTCGACATAGGCTGCTTGCATGTATCCTTGAAATTTTGAATAAAACGCCTCTTTAACTCTGCCCACGACCTATTAGAATTAGCGAGCAGGGTTTTTAACCATGTACGAGCCGGCCCATCCAACATCATGGTGAAGTACTTAGCACACGTAGCATCGCCAACATCCAGCATCTCCATGGCCATCTCATAACTTTCGATCCAAGCCTCTGGGGGCTGATCCACCGTGTAATTAGGCACCTTACGGGGACCCTTGAAATCCTTAGGCAAGCGCTCATTGCATAGAGCCGGCACTACACATGGCACACCCAAGGTTCTAGAGGTCGCTCCTGCCTCCACGGACACTAAAAGATAAACCGTAGATTGTTGTTGACCCGCCAACTGAGCCGCCAGCTCCGCCTCACGCCGTGCTCTATCATGGTCTACCAAAATCTTAGCATCATTACCGACACGTGGCGGGTCAGGCCTGCGAGGCTGGTTGCGGTGCCGCTCACTGCTTGACACAGCCGGTTCATCCATGTGCCTACTATAACTCCTGCTTGGATGAGGTGTTGAGTGGATACGATCACGACTATATGAATAAGCTGCCTGCTAGGCCACAACCGTCTGAAGAAGCTCTCCGGCTCTCCGTATTTCCATTACCGCTGGTGACTCATCCTGGGCTGGGAGAGCCACCAGCCGTGTTGTCGCAACTATCATGTTATCCAAGGGGTTAGAAAAATACCCTGGTGGTGTTGGAACATGCTGAGGAGGGGTTACGTTCAAACCTGGGGGATCTGTCGCCCGTGGCTGAACCGGTTCTCCTGCCGCTGGCGCCTCAGTGGTCCGATTCACATCGGGCGGGTTACTGGGTCCTGCCCCAGGCGTGTTGAAAAGATTCCTCGCGTCATAAGTCAGGGGTAGCCAGCTCACATGCCTTCTGTTGAAAACAGCGTTTGACGCATCCATGTCGAAGCTTAAGCGGAAGCTCTCCGTCTGAAGCCGTTGTGCCTCCCTTTGTAAGGCGGCTCACTCCGTTGCCATCCTGGTGTTCTCTTCATTTAACTCCTCCTTAGCTTGCGCTATCTCGTCACGCAATTTTGTAACCTCCGCATTATGCTGAGCTTGATTCACCGGGTTAACCTCCGTTGTTAACAACATTGTCAGAGCATCCAATAGATCAGACAAAACTTGCGCCGGCGGGCACACAGGGCCTCCTGCCTTGGAAGCCATTGCTGCTGCTGAGCCGGAGATCATTGCCGCTGCAGTCGTAGAGTCCTGCACTGGTTGTGTACCGACCATGAAGACTGTGACCTGGTGTGGCGGCTCGTAGGGGTCCGGAATACTATTGCCATTGGAACAGCCCCAAGCCCGCCATCCTGAACCTGGTAGATGGAGTTGGTCTCACCAGTAGAAGATTCGTCGCTTGAGTAAATAACCGTCTCACCACTAGATTCAGATCCTCCTAGTTCCGATCCATGAACAAAACCAACAAAAACATGCTTTGGGGAGGCTTTAGCCTTGGCGGGTCGCGCGCGCTGAGCCAACTCGACGATGTCGATGCACATGTCCAGCTCAGCTTCTGACTCACCGATCTTGTCGATAAAGACGTGAATTCCACCAAAGGGGACCCGGTACCCATATTCGATTGAGTCGGCCTTGGGGCCCCAGCCCTCGTCGTCGATGTAGAGCTTGCCGTGACAACTCTTGGTCATCCAGCCCACAGCCTACCCCTTGAGCCCTGCGAAGATGCCCTTCAAGAACTCGAAACCATAGTGCATTGGCCCCACATGTTGGGGAACATAGTAATTTCAAAAAAATTCGGACGCACACGCAGGATCATGCTGATGCATAGCAACGAGAGGGCAGAGTATTGTCCATGTACCCTCGTAGACCGAAAGCGGAAGCGTTAGTACAACGCGGTTGATGTAGTCGTACGTCTTCACGATCTGACCGATCAAGTACCGAACGTACGACACCTCCGAGTTCAGCACACGTTTAGCTCGATGACATCCCACGAACTCAGATCCAGCAGAGCTTTGCGGGAGAGTTCCATCGGCACGACGGCATGTTGATGGTGTTGATGATGCTACCGGCGCAGTGCTTCGCCTAAGCACCGCTACAATATTACCGAGGTGGAATCTGGTGGAGGGGGGCACCGCACACGGCTAAGAGATCAGGAGATCAATTGTTGTGTCTAGAGGTGCCCCCCTGCCCCCATATATAAAGGAGGGAGGGAGAGGCCGGCCCTAGAGGAGGGCGCGCCAAGTGTGGGGAGTCCTACTAGGACTCCCAAGTCCTAGTAGGATTCCCCTTCCGGAGTAGGAGAGAAGGAAAGAGGGGGAGATGGACAAGGAAAAGGGGGCTGCACCCCTTGTCCAATTCGGACCAGAGGGGGGCGCGCGCCTCCTTCCTTTTGGCCTCTCTCCTCTATTCCCGTATGGCCCAATAAGGCCCATATACTCCCCGGCGAATTCCCGTAACACTCCGGTACTCCGAAAAATACCCGAATTACTCGGAACCTTTCCGAAGTCCGAATATAGTCGTCCAATATATCGATCTTTACATCTCGACCATTTCGAGACTCCTCGTCATGTCCCCGATCTCATCCGGGACTCCGAACTACCTTCGATACATCAAAACACATAACACATAATATAAATCGTCACCGAACGATTAAGCGTGCGGATCCTACGGGTTCGAGAACTATGTAGACATGACCGAGACACATCTCCGATCAATAACCAATAGCGGAACCTGAATGCTCATATTGGCTCCCACATATTCTATAAAGATCTTTATCGGTCAATACGCATAACAACATATGTTGTTCCCTTTGTCATTGGTATGTTACTTGCCTGAGATTCGATCGTCGGTATATCAATACCTAGCTCAATCTCGTTACCGGCAAGTCTCTTTACTCGTTCCGTAATGCATCATCCCGCAACTAACTCATTAGTCACATTGCTTGCAAGGCTTATAGTGATGTGCATTACCGAGAGGGCCCAGAGATACCTCTCCGACAATCGGAGTGACAAATCCTAATCTCGAAATACGCCAACTCAACAAGTACCTTCAGAGACACCTGTAGAGCACCTTTATAATCACCCAGTTACGTTGTGACGTTTGGTAGCACACAAAGTGTTCCTCCGGTAAACGGGAGTTGCATAATCTCATAGTCATAGGAACATGTATAAGTCATGAAGAAAGCAATAGCAACATACTAAACGATCAAGTGCTAAGCTAACGGAATGGGTCAAGTCAATCACATCATTCTCTAATGATGTGATCCCATTAATCAAATGACAACTCATGTCTATGGCTAGGAAACTTAACCATCTTTGATTCAACGAGCTAGTCAAGTAGAGGCATACTAGTGACACACTGTTTGTCTATGTATTCACACATGTACTAAGTTTCTGGTTAATACAATTCTAGCATGAATAATAAACATTTATCATGAAATAAGGAAACAAATAATAACTTTATTATTGCCTCTAGGGCATATTTCCTTCAGTCTCCCACAATAGGTCTCGTACACAGCATAGCATACTTTATAGAACCTATGACTGAGGCATAGGGAGTGACTTTTCGTTCTCTTTCTATTTTCTGCTATGGTCGGGTTTTGAGTCTTGCTCAACTTCACACCATGCAACACAGGCAAGAACTCCTTCTTTGACTGTTCCATTTTGAACTACTTCAAAATCTTATCAAGGTATGTACTCATTGAAAAATCTTATCAAGCGTTTTGATCTATCTCTATAGATCTTGATGCTCAATGTGTAAGCAGCTTCACCGAGGTCTTTCTTTGAAAAACTCCTTTTGAATACTCCTTTATGCTTTCCAGAAAATTCTACATTATTTCTGATGAACAATATGTCATTCACATATTCTTATCAGAAAGACTGTAGTGCTCCCACTCACTTTCCTGTAAATACAGGCTTCACCGCAAGTCTATATAAAACTATATGCTTTGATCAACTCATCAAAGCGTATATTCCAACTCCTAGATGCTTGCACCAGTCCATAGATGGATCGCTAGAGCTTGCACATTTTGTTAGCACCTTTAGGATCGACAAAATCTTCTGGTTGCATCATATACAACTCTTCTTTAAGAAATCCATTAAGGAATGTAGTTTTGACATCCATTTGCCAGATTTCATAAAATGTGGCAATTTGCTAACATGATTCGGACAGACTTAAGCATCGCTACGAGTGAGAAAATCTCATCATAGTCAACACTTTGAACTTTGTCAAAAACCTTTTTCGACAAGTCAAGCTTTGTAGATAGTAACACTACTATCAGCGTCTATCTTCCTCTTGAAGATCCATTTATTCTAGATGGCTTGCTGATCATTGGGCAAGTCAACCAAAGTCCATATGTTGTTCTCATACATGGATCCCATCTCAGATTTCATGGCCTCAAGCCATTTTGTGGAATCTGGGCTCATCATCGCTTCCTCATAGTTCGTAGGTTCATCATGGTCTAGTAACATGACTTCCAGAACAGGATTACCGTACCACTCTGGTGCGGACTGCGCTTTGGAAGACCTACGAGGTTTTGTAGTAACTTAATCTGAAGTTTCATGATCATCATCATTAGCTTCCTCAGTAATTGGTGAAGGAATCACTGGAACTGATTTATGTGATGAACTACTTTCCAATTTGGGAGAAGGTACAATTACCTTATCAAGCTCTACTTTCCTCCCACTCACTTCTTTCGAGAGAAAATCCTTCTCTAGAAAGGATATATCTTAGCAACAATATCTTGTCAACGGATCTGTGATACAAGGTGTACCCAACAGTTTCCTTTGGGTATTCTATGAAGACGCACTTCTCTGATTTGGGTTCGAGCTTATCAGGTTGAAACTTTTTCACATAAGCATCGCAACCCCAAACTTTAAGAAATGACAACTTTGGTTTCTTGCCAAACCACAATTTATAAGGCGTCGTCTCAACAGATTTTGATGGTGCCCTGTTTAAAGTGAATGTTGTTGTCTGTAATGCAGAACCTCAAAACGATGGTGGTAAATCGGTAAGATACATCATAGATCGCACCATATCCAATAAAGCGCGGTTACGACGTTCGGACACACCATAACGTTGTGGTGTTCCAGGTGGTGTGAGCTGTGAAACTATTCCACTTTGTTTTATATGAAGGCCAAACTCGTAACTCAAATATTTTCCTCCACAATCAGATCGTAGGAACTTTATTTTCTTGTTACGATGATTCTCCACTTCACTCTGAAACTCTTTGAACTTTTCAAATGTTTCAGACTTGTGTTTCATTAAGTAGATATACCCATATCTGCTCAAATCATCTGTGAAGGTTAGAAAATAACGATACTTGCCATGAGCATCAACACTCATTGGATCGCATACATCGGTATGTATTATTTCCAATAAATTAGTAGCTCGTTCCATTGTTTCGAAGAACGGAGTTTTAGTCATCTTGCCTAAAAGGCACGGTTCGCAAGCATCAAATGATTCATAATCAAGTGATTCCAAAAACCCATCAGTATGGAGTTTCTTCATGCGCTTTACACCGATATGACCCAAACGGCAGTGCCACAAATAAGTTGCACTATCGTTATCAACGTTTGCATCTTTTGGCATCAATATTATGAATATGTGTATCACTACAATCGAGATCCAACAAACTATTTTCATTGGGTGTATGACCATCGAAGGCTTTATTCATGTAAATAGAATAACAATTATTCTCTGACTTTAAATGAATAACCGTATTGCAATAAACATGATCAAATCTTATTCATGCTCAACTCAAATGCCAAATAACATTTATTTAGGTTTAACACTAATCCCGAAAGTATAGGGAGTGTGCGATGATGATCATATCAATCTTGGAACCACTTCCAACATACATCATCACTTCACCCTCAACTAGTCTCTGTTTTATTCTGTATCTCCTATTTCGAGTTACTAATTTTTAGAAACCGAACAAGTATCAAATACCCAGGGGCTACTATAAACACTAGTAAGGTACACATCAATAACATGTATATCAAATATACCCTTGTTCACTTTGCCATCCTTCTTATCCACCAAATATTCATGGTATTTTTGCTTCTAGTGACCATTTCCTTTTGCAGTAGAAGCACTCAGTTTCAGGCTTTAGTCTAGCTTTGGGCTTCTTCACGGAAGTGACAACTTGCTTGCCATTCTACTTGAAGTTCCCTTTCTTTCCCTTTGCCCTTTTCTTGAAACTAGTGATCTTGTCAACCATCAACACTTGATGTTTTTTCTTGATTTCTACCTTCGTCGATTTCAACATCATGAAGAGCTCGGGAATCGTTTTCTTCATCCCTTGCATACTATAGTTCATCACGAAGTTCTAGTAACTTGGTGATGGTGACTAGAGAACTCTGTCAATCACTATCTTATCTGGAAGATTAACTCCCACTTGATTCAAGCAATTGTATTACCCAGACAATCTGAGCACATGCTCACTAGTTGAGCAATTCTCCTCCATCTTTTAGCTATAGAACTTGTTGGAGACTTCATATCTCTCAACTCGGGTATTTGCTTGAAATATTAACTTCAACTCCTGGAACATCTCATATGGTCCATGACGTTCAAAACGTATTTGAAGTCCCAATTCTAACCGTTAAGCATGGTGCACTAAACTATCAAGTAGTCATCATATTGAGCTAGCCAAACGTTCATAACATCTGCATTTGCTCCTGCAATAGGTCTGTCACCAAGCGGTGCATCAAGGACATAATTCTTCTGTGCAGCAATGAGGATAAACCTCATATTACGGATCCAGTCCGCATCATTGCTACTATCATCTTTCAACTCAGTTTTCTCTAGGAACACATATAAAAACAAAGGGAAGCAACAACGCGAGCTATTGATCTACAACAACATAGACATGCAAAATACTATCAGGACTAAGTTCATGATAAATTAAAGTTCAATTAATCATACTACTTAAAACTCCCACTTAGATAGACATCTCTCTAATCATCTAAGTGGTCACGTGATCCAAATCAACTAAACCATAACCGATCATCACGTGAAATGGAGTAGTTTTCAATGGTGAACATCACTATGTTGATCATATCTACTATATGATTCACGCTTGACCTTTTGGTCTCAGTGTTCCGAGGCCATATCTGCATATGCTAGGCTCGTCAAGTTTAACCCGAGTATTCTGCGTGTGCAAAACTGGCTTGCATCCGTTGTAGATGAACGTAGAGCTTATCACACCCGATCATCACGTGGTGTCTCGGCACGACGAACTTTGGCAACGGTGCATACTCAGGGAGAACACTTATACCTTGAAATTTAGTGAGAGATCATCTTATAATGCTACCGTCAATCAAAGCAAAATAAGATGCATAAAGGATAAACATCACATGCAATCAATATAAGTGATATGATAGGGCCATCATCATCTTGTGCTTGTGATCTCCATCTCCAAAGCACCGTCATGATCACCATCGTCACCGGCACGACACCTTGATCTCCATCGTAGCATCATTGTGATTTCACCACCTATTGCCTCTACGACTATCGCTACCGCTTAGTGACAAAGTAAAGCAATTACAGGGCGATTGCATTGCATACAATAAAGCGACAACCATATGGCTCCTGCTAGTTGCCAATAACTTTGTTACAAAACATGATCATCTCATACAATAAAATTTAGCATCATGTCTTGACCATATCACATCACAACATGCCTTGCAAAAACAAGTTAGACATCCTCTACTTTGCTGTTGCAAGTTTTACGTGGCTGCTACGGGCTGAGCAAGAACCGTTCTTACCTACGCATCAAAACCACAACGATAGTTCGTCAAGTTAGTGTTGTTTTAACCTTCTCAAGGACCGGGCGTAGCCACACTCGGTTCAACTAAAGTTGGAGAAACTTACACCCGGCAGCCACCTATGTGCAAAGCACGTTGGTAGAACCAGTCTCGCCTAAGAGTACGCGTAATGTTGGCCCGGGCCGCTTCATCCAACAATACCGCCGAACCAAAGTATGACATGCTGGTAAGCATCATGAATTGTATCACCCACAACTCATTTGTGTTCTACTCGTGCATAAAACATCTACGCATAAAACCTGGCTCGGATGCCACTGTTGGGGAACGTAGTAATTTCAAAAAAAATCCTACGCACACGCAAGATCATGGTGATGCATAGCGATGAGAGGGGAGAGTATTATCCACGTACCCTCGTAGACTGAAAGCGGAAGCGTTAGCACAACACGGTTGATTAGTCATACGTCTTCACGATCCGACCGATCAAGTACCGAACGTACAGCACCTCCGAGTTCAGCACACGTTCAGCTCGATGACATCCCACGAACTCCGATCCAGCAGAGATTTGTGGGAGAGTTCAGTCAGCACGACGGCGTGTTGACGGTGTTGATGATGCTACCGACGCAGGGCTTCGCCTAAGCACCGCTACGATATTACCGAGGTGGAATCTGGTGGAGTGGGCACCGCACATGGCTAAGAGATCAGGAGATCAATTGTTGTGTCTAGAGGTGTCCCCCTGCCCCCGTATATAAAGGAGGGAGGGAGAGGCCGGCCCTAGAGGAGGGCGCGCCAAGTCTGGGGAGTCCTACTAGGACCCCGAAGTCCTAGTAGGATTCGCCTTTCCTTTCCGGAGTAGGAGAGAAGGAAAGAGGGGGAGATGGAGAAGGAAAAGAGGGATGCACCCCTTGTCGAATTCGGACCAGAGGGAGGGCACGCGCCTCCTTCCTTTTGGCCTCTCCTCTATTCTTGTATGGCCCAATAAGGCCCATATACTCCCCGGCGAATTCCCGTAACTCTCCGGTACTCCGAAAAATATCCGAATCACTCAGAACCTTTCCGAAGTCCGAATATAGTCGTACAATATATCGATCTTTACATCTCGACCATTTCGAGACTCCTCGTCATGTCCCCGATCTCATCCGGGACTCTAAACTACCTTCGGTACATCAAAACACATAACTCATAATATAAATCGTCACCGAACGTTAAGCGTGTGGACCCTACGGGTTTGAGAACTATGTAGACATGACCGATACACATCTCCGGTCAATAACCAATAGCGGAACCTGGATGCTCATATTGGCTCCCACATATTCTACGAAGATCTTTATCGGTCAAACCGCATAACAACATACGTTGTTCCCTTTGTCATCGGTATGTTACTTACCCGAGATTCGATCGTTGGTATGTCAATACCTAGCTCAATCTCGTTACCGGGAAGTCTCTTTACTCGTTCTGTAATGCATCATCCCGCAAATAACTCATTAGTCACATTGCTTGCCAGGCTTATAGTGATGTGCATTACCGAGAGGGCCTAGAGATACCTCTCCGACAATCGGAGTGACAAATCCTAATCTCGAAATACGCCAACTCAACAAGTACCTTCGGAGACACATGTAGAGCACCTTTATAATAACCCAGTTACGTTGTGACGTTTGGTAGAACACAAAGTGTTCCTCAGGTAAACAGGAGTTGTGTAATCTCATAGTCATAGGAACATGTATAAGTCATGAAGAAAGCAATATCAACATACTAAACGATCAAGTGCTAAGCTTACGGAATGGGTCAAGTCAATCACATCATTCTCTAATGATGTGATCCCGTTAATCAAATGACAACTCATGTCTATGGCTAAGAAACTTAACCATCTTTGATTCAACGAGCTAGTCAAGTAGAGGCATACTAGTGACACTCTGTTTGTCTATGTATTCACACATGTACTAAGTTTCCGGTTAATACAATTCTAGCATGAATAATAAATATTTATCATAAAATAAGGAAATAAATAATAACTTTATCATTGCCTCTAGGGCATATTTCCTTTACCACGGTGGGCGCCAACTGTCGTGGAATTATCAGGTCAGATGTCCTACGTAAGGACTTAGGTGTGGAGCCTTCACAACGTAGTTAGCTTGAAGGGGTTAAACGGGACAAGGGACACAAGAGTTTATACTGGTTTGGCCCCTAGCGGTGGAGGTAACAGCCTAATCTAGTGTAGGGTGGTTCTTGCTTGGGCTTCGATTACCAGGGAGCGAATACGCTTGACCTAGTTCTCGGTCTCTTTCTTTTCTACCCTAACTCGCCGCCGGGTCGTCCCTTTATATACACAGGTTGACGCCCGACGGCTTACAGAGTCCCGGCTGGCTCATAGACAATGTGTCCGGCCCGGTGACTAACTAATCCTGCCTTATAATACAAGTTATTCTTATGGCGGTTCATCCTCTTGGGCCCTAAGTCGCCTCTGGGTCTTGGGCCGTCAGCAGGCTTGTTATGATCCGCCATCTTCATGGGTTATCGCTAGTGGTATGACCCGACCCCTTCTGGGTGGTTCATACCCAGTAGTTATATGCCCAACAGGATTCACATCAATCACTTTTAGATCTTCATCACTATTATCATGAAAACTAGAAGAACACGCTTTTACAAACCAATTTTTTAGCACGCATCTTAGCGGTTCTTTCTTTGCACTCATCAATGGAAATTCTCATGGCTTTGAGAGACTCATTGATATCATGCTTAGGTGGAATAGATCTAAGTTTCAAAATCAACATCAAGAGAAATACTATCCACGTTCCTAGCCAACTCATCAATCTTAAGAAATTTTTCTTCAATCAAAGCATTAAAATTCTTTTGCGAACTCATAAATTCTTTAACACTATTCTCAAAATCAGAGGGCAACTTATTAAAATTTCCATAAGAGTTGTTGTAGGAATTACCATAATTATTAGAGGAATTACTAGGAAACGGCCTAGGATTAAAATTACCTCTATACGCATTGTTACCAAAATTGTTCCTACCAACAAAATTCACACCCATGGATTCATTATTATTCTCAATCAAACTAGACAAAGGCATATCATTAGGATCAGAAGAAACACTTTTATTAGCAAATAAGTTCATAAGTTCATCCATCTTTCCACTCAAAACATTAATCTCTTCAATGACATGAACTTTTTTACTAGTGGATCTTTTGGTCTGCAATTGAGAATAATTAACCATAATATTATCTAGGAGCTTAGTAGCTTCTCCTAAAGTGATTTCCATAAAAGTGCCTCCCGTGGCCGAATCTAAAAGCTTTCTAGAAGCAAAATTCAATCCGGCATAAAAAAATTGTATAATCATCCACAAATTCAAACCATGTGTAGGGCAATTACGTATCATTAATTTCATCCTCTCACAAGCTTGTGCAACATGCTCATGATCAAGTTGCTTAAAATTCATAATATCGTTCCTAAGCGAGATGATCTTAGCGGGAGGAAAATACTTAGAGATAAAACCATCTTTTCACTTATACCATGAATCAATACTATTTTTAGGAAAAGATGAGAACCAAGTTTTAGCATGATCCCTAAGCGAAAACGAAAATAGATTCAATTTAATAATATCATTATCCACATCTTTCTTCTTTTGCATATCACACAAATCAACGAAGTTGTTAGATGGGATGCAGCATCTTCACTAGAAAGGCCAGAAAATTGATATTTCATAACAAGATTCAACAAAGCGGCATTAATTTCACAAGATTTAGCATTGGTAGTAGGAGCAATCGGAGTGCTAACAAAATCATTGTTGTTGGTATTGGAAAAGTCACACAATTTAGTATTATCTTGAGCCATCGTGACAAGCAATCAATCCAACACACAAGCACACAAGAAGCAAGTGGAAAGAGACGAACGGAAGAGGGGCAAAGAAAAGGCAAAGGTTTTCAAAAATCGTTTTAGAAGTGGAAGAGGAAAATGAGAGGCGAATGGCGAATAATGTAATGCAAGGGAGAAGAGTTTATGATGGGTACTTGGTATGGCTTGACTTGACGAAGATCTCCCTGGAAACGGTGCCAGAAATCCTTCTTGCTACCTCTTGACCTTGCGTTGGTTTTCCCTTGAAGAGGAAAGAGTGATGCAGCAAAGTAGCGTAAGTATTTCCCTCAGTTTTGAGAACCAAGGTATCAATCCAGTAGGAGACGATGCACAAGTCAATGAATACATGCACAAACATTCAAGAACTTGCAACCAACGTGATAAAGGGTTTGTCAATCCCTTCACGGTCACTCGCAAAAGTGAGATCTGATACAGATAATAAAGTAAATATTTTTGGTATTTTTGATGTATAGATTGGAAAGTAAAGATTGCAAAATAGTAGATCAGAAACTAGCAAGATGTAAACGAGATTTAATAATATGGAAAAGAGACCCGGGGGCCATAGGTTTCACTAGTGGCTTCTCTCGAGATAGCACATATTACGGTGGGTGAACAAATTACTGCCGAGCAATTGATAGAAAAGTGCATAATTATGATGACATCTAAGGCAATGGTCATGAACATAGGCATCACGTCCGTGTCAAGTAGACCGACTCCTGCCTGCATCTACTACTATTACTCCACACATCGACCACTATCCAGCATGCATCTAGAGTGTTAAGTTCATAAATAACGGAGTAACGCATTAAGCAAGATGACATGATGTAGAGGAATTAACTCAAGCAATATGATGAAAACCCCATCTTGTTATCCTTGATGACAACAATACAATACGTGCCTTGCTACCCCTACTGTCACTGGGAAAGGACATCGCAAGATTGAACCCAAAGCTAAGCACTTCTCCCATGGCAAGAACGATCAATCTAGTAGGCCAAACTAAACCTATAGTTCGAAGAGACTTGCAAAGATATCAAATCATGCATATAAGAATTCAGAGAAGAACCAAATAATATTCATAGATAATCTTGTTCATAAATCCACAATTCATCGGATCTCGGCGAACACACCTCAAAAGAGTATTACATCGAATAGATCTCCAAGAACATCGAGGAGAACTTTGTATTGAGAATCAAAGAGAGAGAAGAAGTCATCTAGCTAATAACTATGGACCCGAAGGTCTGTGATAAACTACTCACGCTTCATTAGAGAGGTAATGGTGTTGATGTAGAAGCCCTCCATGATCGAATCCCCCACCGGCAGATCACCGGAAAAGGCCCCAAGATGCGATCTCATGGGTACGGAAGGTTGCGGCGGTGGAAAAGTGGTTTCGTGGGTCCCTCTGACGTTTTTTGGGTATAAGAGTATATATAGGCGAAAGAACTAGGTCGATGGAGCTATAAGGGGCCCACGAGGGTGGGGACGCGCCCTCCTTCCTCATGGCCTCCTCTTTACGTCTCCGACTTCATCTCCAAGTTTTCTGGTTTGCTTTCGGTCCAAGAAAGATCATCACGAAGGTTTCATTCCATTTGGACTCCATTTGGTATTCCTTTTCTACAAAACTCTAAAATAGGGAAAGAAACAGAAACTGGCATTGGGCCCTCGGTTAATAGGTTAGTCCCAAAAATAATATAAAAGAGCATATTAAAGCCCATTAAACGTCCAAAACATATAATATAATAGCATGGAACAATAAAAAATTATAGATACGTTCGAGACATATCACCTTCCCTTAGGCCCAAATATGGTGAGGTGCCATGTAGTCGACGTCCACATAACACCACTACAGGAATCACAACATACATATCATAAAAATATCGAACGAATGCCAAATTCACATGATTACTTATAACAAGACTTCTCCCATGTCCTCAAGAACAAAAGTAACTACTCACAAATAATATTCATGATCAAGATAAGAGAGTTATTGAATATCATTAAGGTTCTGAACATATAATCTTCCACCAAATAAACCAACTAGCATCAACTACAAGATGTAATCAACACTACTAACAACACACAACTACCAATCTGAGGTTTTGAGACAAAGATTGAATACAAGAGATGAACTAGGGTTTGAGATGAGATGGTGTTGTGAAGATGTTGATGAAGATTGGTCCTCCCACGATGATAGGATCATTGGTGATGACAATGGCTTCGATTTCCTCCTCCCGGAGGGAAGTTTCCCCGGTGGGTTAGCTCTGCTGGAGAGCAAAAGTGCTCCCGCCTAGGTTCCGCCACGAGATAAAATGGCATCATATAGTAGAAGATGGGATTCGGAGGCCTGCCAGGGCCCCACAAGTCCAGGGGGCGCCCTAGGGGTAGGGCGCGCCCCCAGGCTTGTGGCTACCTGGTGGGTCCCACTCTGGTAATTCTTTCGCTGATATTTTTTATATATTCCAAAATAACTCCAGCTACCGGCAATCTCCCTCTTCATGTCAAACTTGCAAAATAAGAGAGAAAAGGCATAAAAATTGTATCATAAAGCAAAATAATAACCCAAAACACAATAAATAACAGTAGGAAAACATGATGCAAAATGGGCGTATCACCACCCAATTGACTCAGCTCCATATTGCAGTTATTTACCATGCCGAGCACATGAAGATCGGACCGACTAACTCATTTTCAGAATAAATATACACTACTAGGGAAATCCTTATACGTGGAAGCTTACCAGTAATGCATGTTAAAATGAGGCGCTACTGCTACTTAGCAGCGGCGCGTGGCCTCAAAGGGCACTACTGCTATCCACATAGCAATAGCGCATCTACAAAAAAAGCACTACTACTATAATTCCCACACTATTGCCGACAGGCTTGGAATAGTAGTAGCGATCTTGGGGAAAATGCGCTACCGCTAAGATCGTTGTAGTAGCTGCGTTTTCTAGGGAGAGCACTACTGCTAATGAAAATAAAATGAAATGAAAAACAAATAGAAAAGTAAATGAAAATGAAAGAAATAGAAAAAGGTAGAAAGGCAAAAAAGAAAATGTAAAGAAAAATAAAAGAAAAGGCAAAATAAAGGAGAAAGGCGTAGCAGTAGTGCTTGTTTGCAACAAGCGCTATAGCTAATCTAGCAGCAGCGTGTTTTATAGACCAGCGCTATAGCTAAGTTCCTTAAATAAAGGAGAAAGTAAAAAAGGAAAGTAAATAAGAAAAGGAAAGGAAAAGGAAAAAAGGAAAACTAAAATAAAATAAATAGCTACATCCTATAGCAGTAGCATGTTTATGTACCAGCGCTATAGCTAACTTAGCTATAGCGTTGTTTCCCTGCCAGCGCTACCGCTACGTTTGACATATCCCATGCGACCACTTCTCCCCTAAATCCCCACTCGCTCCTCTGTTGTTGCTATTTTCACCCTACATTGTCGTCGGCCTCCGTGTGCCCTCGTGTCGCCCTCCGCACGCCGTGTGCTACCCTCCGTCGCTGTCTGGTGCCCTCCCTCGTTGTGCGCCCGAGCCCCGACCCTGACCTCGACGCCGTGCCCCCCTCCCTCGACCGCTCTACCTCCTCCTACTCCCTAACTCCGCCGGCGCCCAAGGTGAGCACGCCTACACCTCCTCCTCCCCCTACCTCTGCCTAGCTAGGGTTTCTAGGGTTCATCAAATTTTAGGGTTCATCAAATTAGCTAGGGTTCATCTAATTAGTTAGGATTCATCAAATTAGCTAGTACGTGTAGATTCTTAAGTAGTTGTATAGTTGTTGTGCACCCAATATAGTTAACTAAATATATTTTTAGGAGAAATTTGTATATGCTTAAGTAGTTAACTAAATATAATTTTTAGGACAAATTTGTATATGCTTGAGTAGTTAACAAAATATATTTTAGGGTTGTATAGTTTCTTAAGTACTTGTATAGTTCTTCTGCACTCAATGTATGCTTAATTAGTTGTATAATTCCTAGGGTTCATAAATGTGTGCTTAAGTAGTTGTAGATGCTTAAGTAGCTAGGGTACATCTAATTAGTTAGGGTTCATCAATGATTAGCTAGTACTTGTAGATGCTTAAGTAACTAGGACAATAGGGTTAGGGTAGTGGGGTTTAACTAGAAATGTTAGGGCAGTAGGGTTTAATTAGGCCAGTAGGGTTTAGTTTAGAGAAAAACAATCAATATAAAAATATAAATTTCTATTAGTGATGCAAGTCCAGTAGATTCTTATTTTTTACAGAATTTTTATTAGGACAAAAATTTAGGACTTAATTTGAATTGAGCTCTAGGGTTCATAATTTGAAATTTAGGACGGAAATTGAGTTCTAGGGTTCATTTTTTTTATTAGGACATTATTTTTATTAGGATAACAATTTAGGACAGAAATATGTAAAGGTTCTAGGTTTCTAGGGTTCATCCATCTATGTTTGGTTTTTGAATTGTGTTTGAGAGAGCATGAGATTTGTGTAGATTTTCTTGAAGTGTCAAACACTAGGGAGTGCAAATTTGATGTAGTCTTGTTATATGCAAATTCCTCAATAGTGTTTGCTCATGTATACCTATTTTTGTAGTTGCTCATGTATAGCTTCTTAAGTGGTCCTGTTGTATGCAACATTGAAGTGGTTCGATTGTGCCCAAGTGGCATTTTTGTTGTTTGCAAGGAATGATTCTGAGTGGCCTATGTTTTGCCAGAATGTTGATTCATTTCCGTTCCGGCAAATTTTAGGCGCTCGATTTTTCCACTTTTTAGCAAATGTCATGCCGAAATTTTCCATGAATTTCGGCATGACTTGTGCTAGAAACTTGGACCTATCGAGTGCACGGGATTCACTGCAACGGGAATGAATCAACATTCCGGCAAAACATAGCCCTTTTTATGTGATTATTCATTTTATTTGGTCTATAATTAATTGACTAGACTTGATCGTAGGAAACAAGGCTAGCAACAATGGAGGACATGGTTCTGGTAATTGCAACGTCTATGACGCGACAGACAACTATTTGAACTATCTGGACGAGCAACGGTTGTTACAGTACCCCCGTGTCATATCTGAGACTGAGATCGACACCAGAACCGACATGGAGACCGGCGCCCTGACCGGCGCCAAGACCGACACCGGCACCGAGACTGGCGCCGAGACCGGTGCTGATGCTAGCGAATTAGCCGGTATAGAACCGAAATACAAGAGGATACGGCGCCCAAACCAGCTCAGCACTACTATAATGGTGGTCACGGCGGTGGACCCCTGCAATTTCGAGCCAACAGAGCCTGCAGAAGCGCGCAGTTTCTACGACAATCAAGTAGGATGCATCCTACAGGAAACCGTCACCATCAATGATGAAAAATTAAAGAAGATACCAAATATGGAGCACTCCCTACTAAAGAAGCTGCACCAGAGATTCTAGTTCCCGGGTCGGGATGAGATCAAATATACTCTACCGTGGCAAGACTAGACAATGAAGAAGATAAACAGATGCGCCATGGGAAAGTTTAGTGACGCGTTGTCCGCGTGGAAAGTAAGGGTGAAACAGCAGATCATCATCAAAAAGGAACCCTACCCCGAGATCTAAAGGATAATCTGACAATTACGGGAGAGCAGTTCAAAATATTCAAAAAGGCTTGCCTTGTCGAAGCTGCCAAAGAAAAGTCGGAGTACATGAAGGGGTTTCAAGAGAGGAACATGGGGTGCCTCCACCTCGGAAGTCGTGGTTACATGGGGAAGAGGCCCATATGGGCCAAGGAGGATGTGGAACACGAAAGTCTGGGGATCCCAGACCCCTTTTTCAGAGTTCACCGTCCCGCAGGAGCGTGATGTCATCAGGGCACGATACGTTAGGACCCAGTCAACAAGGTTTTCGAAACAGACGCGGTCACAAAGGAATTCATGACACTGCTTGTAATTGTTAATTTACCCCCTAATTTTAGCTTTTGATAAATTTGACTGCACGTTTAGTCACATTTGTAAACGATCCATGTTCCTCTTGCACAAAGAGCAGCAAAGGATTACGGCCGAAAATGACTCGCCGTCTGAGGCGTTGGCGAGACCCAAGTGGGACACCCCATTCAACCGGGCCATGAACATATTGAAAGGACTCCCGGTGGACACTCCGTCGTCGTATGGACGCGTGCACGGCGTCGGAGACGGCGCCACGTGGAAGCAGTACTACCATGAGAGCACCGAGAAAATAAAGGAAAGATGGAGGTTAAACGAAGAAAACATCGACAAGAAGGTTGAGATTGCAGTTGATAAGAAGGCAACTAAGAATAAAGAAGTGAAAGTCAAAGCAGCGGTAGCTGCCACAAGAGAGGAAATTTCAGCTTCGTATAGTTCCCTGATTCCGGCTATCATCAATTGGACCAAGCAAATTCCAGATAAAGAGGTAGCGGGATTTCCCCTTTCCAACTTCTTTGGGGGCAGCTTGTTTAGCATTGCACCAGCACCTGCTCACGCAACCGCACCTGCTCATAGCAGCCCGTCCTCCATCTCTGGCGTGCTCGGCGGGGCTTCTTCTTTGTCTGAGCTTGACACCCTCACAGTAACTACCTGTCACACCAGCCCTCTTCAATATATGTATCTCTCATTTCCATTGCCTTTCAAATGTCTCACGATGCAAACATGTCTTTGCAGGCCAACGTAACCCCGTGCACCATACTGTACACCATCAACGGCTAGAAGGTGGACGTGGGAAAGGCGATGATAGTGAAGCCAAAGGAAAAATTGTTCCATAGCCGGCCGATCCTCCCAGACGTCTTCAAGGTTTCCATGGCCAGTGTCAAACCGGGCCACGATAATTTGGCTCCTCTGATAGCACTAGGGGAGACGACAATGAGACCCCATGGCAGCTTGGCGATTGCAAGAGTTGGGTCCTGTTGTGGCCGAAGAGTTCGCTTTGTCTGGAGGCGGCTGGGAGACTGAAGGAAATATGCCCTAGAGGCAATAATAAAGTTGTTATTTTATATTTCCTTATATCATGATAAATGTTTATTATTCATGCTAGAATTGTATTAACCGGAAACTTGATACATGTGTGGATACATAGACAAAACACCGTGTCCCTGGTAAGCCTCTACTAGACTAGCTCATTGATCAAAGATGGTTAAGTTTCCTAACCATAGACATGTGTTGTCATTTGATAAACGGGATCACATCATCAGGAGAATGATGTGATGGAAAAGACCCATCCGTTAGCATAGCCTATTGATCGTTCAGTTTTATTACTATTGCTTTCTTCATGTCAACTACATATTCCTCCGACTATGAGATTATGCAACTCCCGGATACTGGAGGAATTCCTTGTGTGCTATCAAATGTCACAATGTAACTGGGTGATTATAAAGATGCTCTATAGGTACTTCCAAAGGTGTTTGTTGGGTTGGCATAGATCAAGATTAGGATTGTCACTTCGAGTATCGGAGAGGTATCTCTGGGCCCTCTCGGTAGTGCACATCATAAGAAGCCTTGAAAGCAAAGTGACTAATGAGTTAGTTGCAGGATGATGCATTACGGAACAAGTAAAGAGACTTGCTGGTAACGAGATTGAACTAGGTATGAAGATACCGACGATCGAATCTCGGGCAAGTTACATACCGATAGACAAAGGGAATTATGTATGTTGTCATAAAGGTTCAACCGATAAAGATCTTCATGGAATATGTAGGAATCAATATGGGCATCCAGGTCTTGCTATTGATTATTGATCGGAGAGGTGTCTCGGTCATGACTACATGATTCCCGAACCCGCACGGTCGCACGCTTAACGTTCGTTGACGCTAGAGTAGTATTGGGATATTTTATGAGTGGTAACCAAATGTTATTCAGACTCCCAGATGAGATCCCGGACATCCCGAGGAGTCTCGTAATGGTTGAGAGCTAAATCTTAATATATAGGAAGTCGTATTTTTGGTTCCGAAAAAAGCTGCAGTTTTTTCGGTAATGTACGGGAAGCTTCTAGAAGGTTCCGGAGGATTCCGGAGGGGTACGGAAGTCCACAAGTGGGTTCACCACGACCCAAGGGCTAGCATGGGCCGCGGGGAGGTGCCCTAGCCTTATTGGGCTAGGCGCACCAAGTCCTCAAAAGCCCATGTGGCTAGGGAAAGGAAAAAAGGAAGGAGTTCTAGTAGGAATACGATTGGACTTCGAATCCAAGTCCTCCTCCCCCTTGGCTGCACCTTGGACTTTGGAGGGGTTGTAGTCACGCCCCTCCACCTATATATAGGAGGGAGGGGGCGCCCAAGAGAAGACACAAAATCCTTTTCGCCCCTCTCTCTCCCGTTATTCCGTACTTCCACTGCCTCGTCCCGGCGACGCTTAGCGAACCATTGTCGGTGCTCCACCACCACCATCACCACCACGCCGTCGTGTTGGTTTTCATCCCATCTACTTCTCCTCTCCCGCTTGCTGGATCAAGAAGGAGGAGACGTCATCGAGCCGCACGTGTGCTAAACTTGGAGGTGTCGTCCGTTTGGTACTAGATCGGTTGGATCATGATCGGATCACGAAGAGTATGACTACGTCAATCGCGTTATATATGCTTTCGCTTAGCAATCTACAAGGGTATGTAGATACTCTCCCCCACTCGTTTCTATGCATCTCCCAGATGGATCTTGCGTGTGTGTTGAATTTTTTTGTTTTCCATGCAACGTTCCCCAACAGTGGCACCCGAGCCAGGTCTATGCATAGATGATATACACGAGTAGAACACAAAGAGTTGTGGGCGGTGATCGTCATACTGCTTACCACCAATGTCTCATTTTGATTCGGCGGTATTGTTGGATGAAGCGGCCCGGACCAACCTTACATGACCACGTTCATGAGACCAGTTCCACAGACAGACATGCAACTAGTTTTGCATAAAGGTGGCTGGCGGGTGTCTGTTTCTCCTACTTTAGGTTAATCGAATTTGACTGTGGCCGGTCCTTGTTGAAGGTTAAAACAGCAAACTTGATAAATCACCGTTGTGGTTTTGTGCCGTAGGTAAGAACGGTTCTTGCTAGAAGCCCGTAGCAGCCACATAAAACTTGCAACAACAAAGTATAGGACGTCTAACTTGTTTTATTCAGGGCATGTTGTGATGTGATATGGTCAAGACATGATGTGATATATGTTTTTGTATGAGATGATCATGTTTTGTAAAAGTTATCGGCAACTAGCAGGAGCCTTACGGTTATCGCTTTATTGTATGAAATGCAAACACCATGTAATTGCTTTATTTTATCACTAAGAGGTAGCGATAGGTGTAGAAGCAATAGTTGGCGAGACGACCATGACGCTACGATGGAGATCACGGTGTCGAGCCAGTGACGATGGATATCATGATGATGCTTTGGAGATGGAGATCAAAAGCACAAGATGATGATGGCCATATCATGTCACATATTTTGATTAAATGTGATGTTTATATTCTATACATCTTATTTTTCTTAGTACTACGGTAGAATTATAAGATGATCCCTTAACTAAAATTTCAAGGTATAAGGGTTCTCCCTGAGTATGCACCATTGCGGCAGTTCTTCATGCTGAGACACCATGTGATGATCGAGTGTGATAGGCTCTACGTTCACATACAATGGGTGCAAGACAATTTTGCACATGTGTCACCAGCAACCTCACCGATCGGCTGCTACTTTCAACGGGGTGATCCGACCGTGAAATTAGGCGAGCACCCATGAAGGAAACGATTTCGATCTCCTTGAACTTCTGTCGGTCTCGGCGTTATTTGTGACAGATCGCAGAATGGCGGCTGCGCACCAAGACGTGACCCTCTTTCTAGGGTTTCAACAGATCTTGTTGGGCAGACTCGTTTGGTCGGTCGACGTTGAATTTACCTTTTGACTCTCGTCTGGTTTATACAACTTCCAAAACTTTTAAATCTTCACTGATAAACCCAGAATTGATTTAGATCCTTCTGCACCGGTTCTTCTCTACCCGGCAAATCGTGAACTTCTCGATCTCTAGGAGAGATCCCTCCAAGAACTCATCACCACCGTGTGCAGGCCCCACAGTGGGTGCCAACTGTCGTGGAATTGTCACGGCAGATGTCCTAGTGTAAGGACTTAGTCGCGAGGCCGACGCATCTATGTGGTAGCTTGAAGGGGTTGAGCGGAATCGAGAGACGCAACACACAAGACGAGGATTTAGACAGCTTCGGGCCCCGGGAAACATCATTCGGTAATAACCCTACATGTTGTTTGTGGCTAGGTCTCATTATGATCATGAGGGAGTCGCCGTAAGCCGGCTCTCCTCTTTGTGTCTAGCCCTAGATCTTGTTTCTTCTTGCCTCTCCCTCTTTGGGGAGCCCTGCCCCTCCTTATATAAGTTGAAGGGGCGGCTTACATGTAGAGTCCTATTAGGATTAGAACTAACTTATTCTCTATTACAAGTCGGATACAAGTACGGGTCTTGCTTCCTCGTAAAGGAAATATTCCTCATGCCTTCTGTCTTAAGCCGGCCCACCATAATATGAGCCCGCCGACTAGGCCTTGGGCCTAGTATTCTATGTGACCCGCTGTCGGGGTCATCCATGAGTCGTCTGACCTGTGAGCCGCCATACCCGTGAGTCGCCAGTCCTACGGTGGGTCGTCAGTGAAGCGCCCAGTCCGGCCGGGTCATACTTCCGGCCGGCTCATACCGCGGGGTATATCCCCGACAACATGCGTAATACTCGGGTTAAACTTGACGAGCCTAGCATGTACAGACATGGCCTCGGAACACTAGAGACCGAAAGGTCGGACCTGAATCATATAGAAGATATGATTGATAACCCACAAGTATAGGGGATCAATTGTAGCCTCTTTCGATAAGTAAGAGTGTTGAACCCAACAAGGAGCTAAAGGTAGAACAAATATTCCCTCGAGTTCTATCAACCGCCGATATAACTCTACGCACGCTTAACGTTTGCTTTACCTAAAACAAGTACGAAACTAGAAGGACTTTGTAGGTGTTGTTGGATAGAATTGCAAGATGATAAAAGGCACATAAATAAAAAGTAGGGGCTGTTTAGATAAAGAAGCAATAACGTAAATATAGCGAGTGTGGAAAAGTGGTGGTAGGAGTTGTGAAATTGTCCCTAAGCAATTGACTACTTTACTAGACCGATAGCAAGTTTTATGTGGGAGAGGCATAAGCTAACATACTTTCTCTTCTTGGATCATATGCACTTATGATTGGAACTCTAGCGAGCATCAGCAACTACTAAAGATCATTAAGGTAAAACCCAACCATAGCATTAAAGTATCAAGTCCTCTATATTCCCATACGCCACGACCTACTTATCCGTGTTTGTGTTTCAGTCACTCACGCAATGCAGACAATAAGCAAACCATAAACATATTGCAACACCCTACAGCGGGAATCCCTCACGCTTGCGCAACACGGAGAGCACCATAGGAAAGCAACATAACCACAAGCAAATTAAACCAATCATACAAATTCACCAATTACCGACAGGACAACAGAAATCTACTCAAACATCATAGGATGGCAACACATCATTGGATAATAATATGAAGCATAAAGCATCATGTTCAAGTAGAGGGTACCGCGGATTGCGGGAGAGTGGACCGCTGAATATATATGGGGGAAGGTGATGGAGATGTTGGTGGAGATGACGGCGGTGTTGGTGTAGATCGCGGTGATGATGATGGCCCCCGACAGCGTTCCGGCGCCACCGGAAGCAAGGGGGAGACAGCCCCCCTTCTTCTTCTTCTTCCTTGACCTTCTCCCTAGATGGGAGAAGGGTTTCCCCTATGGTCCATGGTCTCCATGGCGTGGGAGGGGAGAGAGCCCCTCCGAGATTGGATCTGTCTCTCTGTCTCTCTCTGTTTCTGCGTTCAGGGATCCTGCCCTTTCACCGTTTCTTATATTCCCAGAGATTCGTAACTCCGATTGGATTGAAACCTTTGCCACGATTTTTTTCCAAAAATTAGCTTTCTTGCGGCAAAAGAAGAGCAGCAACTGCCTTACGGGGTGCCCGCGAGGGTCAGGGCGCGCCTGCCCCCTGGGGGGCCCCCCTTGCCTCGTGGCCCCCTCAGGCACCGCCTCGCGTTGATTCTTCTTCCCAAATATCACAAATATTCCAAAAATATTCTCCGTCTATTTTTATCCCGTTTGGACTCCATTTGATATGAGTTTTCTATGAAACATAAAACATGCAACAAACAGGAACTGGCACTGGGCACTGGATCAATATGTTAGTCCCAATAATAATATAAAAAGTTGCCAAAATTATATGAAAGTTGAATAATATTGGCATGGAACAATCAAAAATTATAGATACGATGGAGACGTGTCAATGATCAACATAGAGATGTTCACCATTGATGACTACTCCATCTCACGTGATGATCGGACATGGTTTAGTTGATTTGGATCACGTATCATTTAGATGACTTGAGGGATGTCTATCTAAGTGGGAGTTCTTAAATAATTTGATTAATTGAACTTAATTTATGATGAACTTATTCCTGATAAGTATTTGCAAATTATGTTGTAGATCAATAGCTCGCGTTATAGCTCCCCTATGTTTTGTTTATATGTTCCTAGAGAAAACTAAATTAAAAGATGATAGTAGCAATGATGCGGACTAGGTCTGTGATCTGAGGATTATCCTCATTGTTGCATAGAAGAATTATGTCCTTGATGCACCGCTAGGTGACAAACCTATTGTAGGAGCAGATGAAGATGTTATGAAAATTTCGTAAGCTCGATATGATGACTACTTTATAGTTTAGTGCAACATGCTTTATAGCTTAGAACCGGGACTTCAAAAACGTTTTGAACGCCACAGAGCATATGAGATGTTCCAAGAGCTGAAATTGGTATTTCAGGCTCATGCCTATGTCAAGAGGTATGATAGCTCTAACAAGTACTTCGCCTACAATATGGAGGAGAATAGCTCAACCAGTGAGCATGTGGTCAGAATGTCTGAGTACTACAATCGCTTGAATCACGTGGGAGTTAATCTTCCAGATAAGATAATGATTGACAAAGGTCTCTAGTCACTATCACCAAGTTAATGGAACTTCATGATGAACAATAATATGCATGGGATGACGAAAAAGATTCTTGAGCTCTTCGCGATGCTGAAATCGGTGAAGGTAGAAATCAAGAAAGAGCATCAAGTGTTGATGGTTAACAAGACCACTAGTTTCAATAAAAAGGGCAAAGGAAAAGAAAGGGAACTTTAAGAAGAATGGCAAGGAAGTTGTCACTCCCGTGAAGAAGCCCAAAGTTGGACCTAAGCCTGAAATTGAGTCCTTCTACTGCAAAGGAAATGGTCACTGGAAGCGGAACTACCCCAATTATTTGGCGGATAAGAAGGATGGCAAAATGAACAGAGGTATATTTGATATACATGTTATTGATGTGTACCTTACTAGTGCTTGTGGTAGCCCTTGGGTATTTGATACTTGTTCGGTTGCTAAGATTAGTAACTCGAAACAGGAGTTCCAGAATAAATAGAGACTAGTTGAGAGTGAAGTGATGATGTGTGTTGGAAGTGGTTCCAAGATTTATATGATCATCATCGCACACTCCCTATACTTTCGGGATTAGTGTTGACCCTAAATAAATGTTATTTGGTGTTTGCATTGAGCATGAACAAGATAGGACCGTGTTTATTGCAATACGGTTATTCATTTAAAATAGAGAATAATTGTTATTTTGTTTACATGAATAAAAGCTTCTATGGTCATACACCCAATGTTAATGGTTTATTGAATCTCGATCGTAGTGATACACATATTCATAATATTGATGCCAAAAGATGCAAAAGTTGATAATGATAGTGCAACAAACTTGTAACACTGCCGTTTAGGTCATATTGGTGTAAAGTACATGAAGAAACTCCATGCTGATGGGCTTTTGGAATCACTTGATTATGAATCATTTGATACTTGAGAACCATGCCTCATTGGCAAGATGACTAAAACTCTGTTCTCCGGAACAATGGAGCTTCCATTGCCATTTCCATTCTTAGCTTCAGGACATTCATTGGCATAATATCGAGTCTTCTGGCACTTATAGCAAGTAATGTGACTTAGATCCTTCTTGGCGGGCGTTGCTGGGTTGGAACGGT
This sequence comes from Triticum dicoccoides, assembly GCF_002162155.2. Taxonomy (NCBI): domain Eukaryota; kingdom Viridiplantae; phylum Streptophyta; class Magnoliopsida; order Poales; family Poaceae; genus Triticum; species Triticum dicoccoides. The sequence continues at coordinate 528,295,263 of NC_041393.1, forward strand.
TCTGGCCGTTGCTTCCTCCATTCCCATTCCCCTTCTTGGGGCCACTATGGTTGTGCGAACTCCCTCCATTGTGATTATGACCTCCATGGTTATGGTGAAGGGGTCCTCCTGAGTTCGAAGTAAAACGAGGCCTCTGCTGAGCTCCAGAATTGTACTTCCCTTGTCCATACTTCCTCTTGCGGTTGTCAATCTGTTGCTGCTTCCCTTCAATCATGAGATCTCTGTCTACCAACTCCTGGTAGTTTTTGAAGGTTGCCACCATCAACTGCATGCTCAGCTCATCATTCAGTCCTTCCAAAAACTTCTCCTGCTTAGCTGCATCTGTAGCAACGTCATCCGGGGCATAACGTGCCAACTTACTAAAATCATCCACATACTGGCCTACTGTGCGTCCTCCCTGGCGCAAGTTGCAAAACTCACGCTTCTTCATGGCCATAGCTCCTACTGAAACATGGGTTGTGCGAAAAGCTTGCTGAAACTGGTCCCATGTGACAGTGTCGACAGGGTAAGTGGCTATGAAATTCTCCCACCATGATGTTGCGGGTCCATCAAGCTGATGTGCGGCAAAACGCACTATCTCCACATCTGTGCATCCTGCAGTGGTCAACTCCCTTCCAATCTTGCGGAGCCAATCATCTGCAACTATCGGCTCGGTGCTAATGGAGAACACTGGCGGATTCAGCCTTAGAAAACAGGCTAAGTGATCAACAGGTGGTGGTGGTGGGTTGTTGTTGTTGTTGTTCCCCTGATTCTGATTCTGGACTAGTATCTGCATCAATGCATTTTGCTGCTGGATCAACTGAGTGAGCTTCGGTTGGAATGCAAATCCATTGTCGCGTCTCGGAGGCATCTGATGGGTTTAGAAAAGATGAAAAAATAGAATAGAATGAGGTCTAGAGGGAAAAACACTACCCATATGCTCATGAGACAAACACAATCAATGTTACTCAAATCAATTCAAACAAGGGCATACAATCGGTCTAACTATCATTACAAAAGTGTTTGGACTACACTATATACATGGGGGAATACTACTATTGTTATGGTGGTCGACTAGAAAAATTGATCGATGGAAGACTCCATGATATCTGCTCCAGCTTCTTCAACATAGTCATCATCGCTATCGTCGGGTTCTGAGTCGGTGTCGTCAATGATGATGTAGTTCTCCAGGAAAGTGGAATCGTCATCTTCTCCTCCTAGCGCGGGGTCTCCCATGAATACTCCTAGTTTCCTTGTCAAATCGTCATTCTTCTCCACGAGTATCGTCATTTCCTCCTCATATCCATCGCGTGTACACTTGAGTTCTTCCTCCAGCTCTGTGATCTTGGTCATTGCCTTCTTTCGATCCATCATGCCTGCGCACATCTGGTTCTCCTGGCGACGAATGTGCTGGTTTAACTCCTGGATGAAAGTTGCAATAGATCTATCCTTCCTGGTGCTGATCATCTCCCATTGCTCATTTCGGCGCCCACAAATCTGGTAGATAGTATCCTTGAGATCCTTGTGGTAAATTTCTCCAATGCGCCCCATGGTGATGAGGGCTGCCATGCTCTTTCCTAGACTCCAGGTTGGTGCATCAAAGTAAAACTCTATGGGCTCAGTGACGGGCATGAACGTCCTTCCTGGAACTTGAACTTGAACTTGAATCATCTAACGCTCCTCTTCAGGTAAAGTGGCGATGTAGGTCCCGGTGAAACTTGTTATTCCAATATTCAGGTACCTAGTAACTTTCTTCAAGTGGCGTCCAAAAGGTGTATCTTCATCCAGTTGAGTGAACTTGGTCCTTGCATCCGTCATCCTAAAGAGTAGAAAGGGAGAGGAGATAGAAATGAGAAGAGAATAGTGATCTAGGGCTTTAGCTTAGTGCTCATGTCCTACAGCCAGTGTGGGCTCCGATACCATCTTATAGCGACCATACCTCAAACAGTCTGATCTCTGTGCATCAGTGTCATCCATGGATCGATAATGCTGACACGCACAATACTTGAGGATTTATAATAGAATAGCAATCACACACTTATTACAACGAATGTCTCAAAAGAGAACTTATTACAATAAATATGGCTTAAGGCCATCTAATAACGATAACAGCGGAAGGCTTGGAAGATAAAGTGAGTCCATCAACTCCAACGGCATCACTGAGTGAAAGATCACGACATAAGGCACCTTACTCATCGTCTGAAAAGTCTACAACATGAACGTTGCAGCCCAAAAACGTGTCAGCACATGGAATATGCTGGCAATGTAACACATAGAGTAATGAATAGAATAATGCTATCACTACATGCATATATGGCTGGTGGAAATCTCTATGGTTACAGTCTTGCATAAAGCCAATTTTTCCCTACAACAAAGGAATAAATTTTATTTAACTATCATGGTGGTTGTGAAACATTGAGAAGGTTCACCCAACTCAATCACAATTAAGTATCATCATTAAACCCAATCAAATTATATTAAAAGTGATGAGATCAACATGATAATCCAAGAACTAGATACTCAAGATGTACATAACCGGGGACAAGGCTAACCATGATTAGTTTGTACACTCTGCAGAGGTTTGCGCACTTTTCCCCACAAGACTCGAATACATCCATGGTCAGAGAAACGAGACACAGTCTTTCTGAAACAATAACTCTTTACTCTGGGTGGACAGTTACACCTACTTTCCCCTATATCTGCTAGCCCGCCACTGAAAGAGGTCTTGCAACGTACTCAACTATGCTAGAGCCCAAAATAGCTTGTGGCTGCACACGGAAGTTTCTAGCATGAATAATCATATGATCCCTTTCAGCCTGGGTGGCAGCCCATAGGATAATCACGTGGTAACCCCAGGATTTCCAAAAAAACAGGCAACACTGGGTTCCCCAGGTGCCTCAATCCACCCAGAATGTGTATTCAAGTAGCCACCTTAAGTTAACCATTAAATAATAATACTCACATCTGTCATGGATTCACTCACCCAATCCACATCTACTAGCATAGCATAGCATAGTATAATACAGAATACATAGAAGTAACTCCCAAAGCTTTGATAATAAACAGGTAAATAGGTACTACCTCATCTACTTCCCAAAACCCACATGTTAATCAGATCCTAACCATGCAATTGCTTGAGGATTGATCTAATGCAATAAAACTGGGTAGTAAAGAGGTATGATCAAAGTGTTACTTGCCTTGCTGATGATCCGTGAAACCTAGATACTCGTAGTAGCACGCTTCGCACTCCAGGTACTCTATCGCAAACAAACAAGCATACAATAAGCACTCAACTAGAAGCACGGGTAAAACTCAAATAAGAGATCTAACCAGAAAGTTCAACTTAAGAACTCTGGTTTGCAAAAAGAATCAAATGAAACGAAGCAACGAAAGTCAAACTGTGAAAGAAACAAGCTCCGTTTACTAATCTGGACTTAAGTCAAATTTTACTGTAGCAAAATCTCGTTTAAGTTGGTTAAACAGAAAGAGGGCTTCGAGACGAAACTCTAGGCGCTTGAATCGCCTGATTCTGACAAATGAGTGAAAAGATAAACTAAAACTAAGATCTGGGCTGAAATCGCAATCAGAAATAATTGCGGAAAACCCTTAAAAAAATAAAAACTGACGAACAGGCTAATGAACAAACGTTCGTTGTCTGCGGCTAAACGGTGAAAACCGTTCGTTAAAACGAACGAACGAACGGGCGTTCGTTAAATAACTAAACCGGAAAAATAAACCGATCTAATAAAAAAAACGCAGGTTTTTCTTAAAAAACGAGCGGTTAAATGGCAAAAACCGGCGGCGGCGGCAGCGGGCTACCTCGGCGAGGTCCGGCGAGGTCGGCGGCGACTCCGGCGGGGCGGGTGGCGTCGGCAGCGAGGGGATCCGGCGGCGGCTCCGGGGCG
>NC_041393.1:528299771-528312245 GCF_002162155.2 Triticum dicoccoides
TGCGGGGAGGCGAGGGCGACGCGGCGGCGAGGCAGTTCGGGCAGCGGCGGTGCTAGGGTTTGCGGGGGCGGCGGCTAGGCTGGCGGGGGTCGGCCTCCCAGCTTATAAGGCCGGCCGGGCCGGGAGTCCTAGTCGGACACGGCCCGGTAGGTCGGTAACTTTTTTGAAAATAATTCCGTGAGCAGAAAAACACATAAAAGAAATACTAAACAGACTCCAAAAATCCTAAAATAAATTTTCCCGTCCTCTAAAAATAAGACGGACCGGGTGAACATTTATTTGGGTCTCTAATGCAATTTTAAAAAACGCATTTTTTTCCTAATTCAAATATAATAGCAATAAAACTCCGAATAAAAATCTTATTTCATTTTAATATTAAATCTTCAATATTTCTTTATTTTGGGAAAGTCATTTTATACCCTCTCTTTTATTTTATAAAAGAAATATTTGAAGAGAAAAATAATTAAAATCAAACGATCCCCTTTTTCAAAATTTGAGAAGACTCAAATATGAAAATAACGAAATCCCCAACTCTCTCCGCGGGTCCTTGAGTTGCATAGAATTTCTAGGATCAAGCCAAAATGCAATAAAATATGATATGCAATGATGATCTAATGTATAACATTTCAAATTGAAAATTTGGGATGTTACAAACCTACCCCCCCTTAAGATGAATCTCGCCCTCGAGATTCGGGTTGGCTAGAAAATAGGTGAGGGTGGTCATTCCGTAGATCGTCCTCTCGCTCCCAGGTGAATTCATCTTCGGTATGGTGGCTCCACTGAACTTTGCAGAACTTGATAACTTTGTTGCGTGTGACTCGGCTAGCAAACTCGAGAATCTTCACTGGTTTCTCCTCGTAGGTCAAATCGCTATCCAACTGAATCGCTTCTAGTGGCACTATATCTCTCAGAGGGATATCGTCCATCTCCGCGTGACACTTCTTCAACTTGGAAACGTGGAGCACATCGTGAACTCCTGACAACCCTTCGGGCAATGCCAACTTGTAGGCAACTTCTCCCATGCATTCCAAAACTTTGTATGGTCCCATAAAACATGGTGCTAACTTTCCCTTAACTCCAAAATGTTTAACTCCTCGAAGTGGGGACACTCGAAGATAAACTCTGTCTCCGACTTCATAAACTGTCTCCTTGCGTTTAGAATCTGCATAACTCTTCTGCCTGGACTGGGCTACCTTGAGTCTATCGCGAATCAGCTTAACCTTCTCTTCAGACTCTTTAATCAAGTCTGGTCCAAACAGCTGAAGGTCTCCAATTTCATCCCACAACAACGGTGTCCTGCACCTCCTTCCGTATAAAGCTTCGAAAGGGGCCATCTTCAAACTGGCTTGATAGTTGTTGTTGTAAGAGAACTCTGTATATGGAAAATTGTCATCCCAACTAGATCCATAATCTAGCGCACAAGCTCTCAACATGTCCTCCAAAATCTAATTGACTCTCTCGGTCTGTCCATCTATCTGTGGATGAAAGGTTGTACTGAACTCTAGCCTGGTACCCAAAGTTTCGTGCAACTGATTCCAGAACTTTGAGGTAAACTGAGTTCCTCTATCTGATACAATGGTTCTCGGAACTCCATGCAGACATACAATCCTGGTCATGTATATATTTGCCAACTTAGCACTGGTGTAAGTCGTCTTCACTAGGATGAAATGAGCTACCTTCGTCAAACGATCGACTACAACCCAAATCGAGTCATAGCCTGAACGAGTTCTGGGCAATCCTGTGATAAAATCCATGCCTAGCTTATCCCACTTCCATTCAGGTATCGACAATGGTTGTAGCAATCCTGCTGGCTTTTGATGCTCTGCCTTTACTCTGACATACATCACAAACTGCTACATACTCCGCAATATCCTTCTTCATTCCTGTCCACTAGAAACTGTCCTTCAAATCCAGATACATCTTGGTATTTCCTGGGTGAATCGAATGTGGCAAATCATGGGCCTCCTGCAGAATCAACTTCCTGATCTCCGGATCATTAGGCACATATACGCGGTCCTCAAACCATAGGGTATCATGCTCATCCTCACGAAATCCCTTAGCTTTTCCTTTGATCATCCTTTCCTTTATCTTGGCAATCTCCTTGTCCGTCTTCTGAGCTTCCCTGATCTTCTCCATCAGAGTAGATTGAATTTCCAATGTTGCTACATAGCCTCTCGGAACTATTTCCAAACATAGCTCACGAAGATCCTCTGCTAACTCCTTGGGTAAATCTCCGGTCATGAGTGTATTGACATGGCTCTTGTGGCTCAACGCATCGGCTACTACGTTAGCCTTTCCGGGATGATAATGCAATCTCATATAATAATCCTTAATGAGCTCCAACCATCTCCTTTGCCTGAGATTCAACTCCTTCTGCGTGAAGATATACTTCAAACTCTTGTGGTCTGTGTACACCTCACAGTGGTTCCCAATGAGAAAATGTCTCCATGCCTTCAAAGCATGCACTACGGCTGCTAACTCCAAATCATGGGTAGCATAATTCAACTCATGGGGTTTAAGTTGTCTTGAGGCATATGAAACAACTCTTCCCTCCTGCATAAGCACTGCTCCAAGTCCTCGACGAGAAGCGTCGCAATACACTTGATAATCCTTGCGTTGATCTGGCAGAATCAACACTGGTGCTGTAACCAAGCGTTTCTTCAACTCCTGAAAACTGGATTCACATTCCTAAGTCCATTTGAACTTGGTGTCCTTCTTCAACAACTCGGTCATAGGCTTTGCAATCTTCAAAAAATTCTCAATGAACCTCCGGTAGTATCCTGTAAGTCCAAGAAAACACCGGATCTCTCCAACTGACATGGGTGCTTCCCAATTTGTCACAGTGACAACCTTGGTGGGGTCTACTTCTATTCCTTCTCCGGATATAACATGTCCGAGGAATCCAACTTCCTTCAACCAAAACTCACACTTGCTGAACTTGGCATATAACTGATGTTCTCTGAGCTTCCCAAGTACCAAACGCAAATGCTCCTTATGCTCCACTTCATTCTTCGAGTAGACCAAAATATCATCAATGAACACCACGACGAACTTATCCAGAAACTCCATAAACACCTTGTTCATCATGTTCATGAAATAGGCAGGTGCGTTAGTCAGACCAAATAACATAACGGTATACTCATATAGCTTATACCTTGTGGTAAAAGTTGTCTTAGGTATATCCTGCTCTCGAATCTTCAGCTGGTGGTATCCTGATCGCAGATCGATCTTGGAAAATACTTTAGCTCCTTGTAACTGGTCAAACAAATCATTGATCATCAGTAGTGGGTACTTGTTCTTGATTGTCACTTCATTCAATCCACGATAATCAACAACCATCCTTAGCGTTCCATCCTTCTTCTCCACAAGAAGGACCGATGATCCCCAAGGTGGCGAACTTGGGCGAATATAGCCTTTGTCCAGTAACTCCTTAATCTGCTTCTTAATTTCCTCCAAATCCTTTGCGGGCATCCTGTACGGTCTCTTAGATATTGGCCATGTGCCTGGCAAAAGCTCAATCAAAACTCAATGTCTCTGTCCGGTGGCATGCCTGGCAACTCCTCGGGAAATACATCAGGGAAATCCTTCACCATTGGTACTTCCTCCTATACAACTCCTGATAAGGAATTCACTTGAGTCCTCTTCGGCACATGCCGGGATACATACTTGATCCTTCTTCCTTCTGGGGTGGTAAGCATAATCGACTTACTGGCACAATCGATGTTTCCTCCATACATCGATAGCCAATCCATACCCAAAATCACATCCAAACCTTGTGACTCCAGAATTATTAGGTCTGAGGGAAAAACATGCCTACCTATTGTCAATGGCATCTGAAAACATCCTTGGCTTGCCATATGCTCCGCTCCTGGCAAGCTTACTAACATAGGTGTTCTAAGAACTTTGGTGGGCAGTTTATACTTATCCACAAATCCCCTTGATATGTATGAATGTGATGCACCAGTATCAAAAAGAACGATTGTAGTAAATAACTTAACCAAAAACTTACCTATTACTGCATCTAGCTGTGCTTCAACCTCCTCCACATTTACGTGGTTCACTTGTCCCCCGTTGAAAGGGTTAGGCTTCTTCCCAGAGCTTCCATTGACATTTCTATTCTTAGCTTCAGGACATCCATTGGCATAATGTCCAGTCTTCTGGCACTTATAGCAAGTAATGTGACTTAGATCCTTCTTGGCGGGCGTTGCTGGGTTGGAACGGTTCTGGTTGTTGCTTCCTCCATTCCCATTCCCATTCTTGGGGCCACTATGGTTGTGTGAACTCCCTCCATTGTGATTATGACCTCCATGGTTATGGTGAAGGGGTCCTCCCGACTTCGAGGTAAAACGAGGCCTCTGCTGAGCTCCAGAATTGTACTTCCCTTGTCCATACTTCCTCTTGCGGATGTCAATCTGCTGCTGCTTCCCTTCAATCATGAGAGCTCTATCTACCAACTCCTGGTAGTTGTTGAAGGTTGCCACCATCAACTGCATGCTCAGCTCATCATTCAGTCCTTCCAAAAACTTCTCCTGTTTAGATGCATCCGTAGCAACGTCATCCGGGGCATAACGTTCTAACTTACTAAAATCAACCACATACTGGCCTACTGTGCGTCCTCCCTAGAGCAAGTTGCGAAACTCACGCTTCTTCATGGACATAGCTCCTGCTGAAACATGGGCTGTGCGAAAAGCTTGCTGAAACTGATCCCATGTGACAGTGTCGACAGGGTAAGTGGCTATGAAATTCTCCCACCATGATGCTGCGGGTCCATCAAGCTGATGTGCGGCAAATGCACTCTCTCTGCATCTGTACATCTTGCAGTGGTTAACTCCCTTCCAATATTGCGGAGCCAATCATCTGCGGCTCGGTGCTACTAGAGAACACCGGCGGATTCAGCCTTAGAAAACGGGCTAAGTGATCAACAAGTGATGGTGGTGGTGGGTTGTTGTTGTTGTTGTTGTTGTTCCCCTGATTCTGATTCTGGACTAGTATCTGCATCAATGCATTTTGTTGCTGGATCAACTCAGTGAGCTCCAGTGGGAATGCAAATCCATTGTCGCATCTCGGAGGCATCTGATGGGTTTAGAAAAGATGAAAAAAACAGAATAGAATGAGGTCTAGAGGGAAAAACACTACCCTTATGCTCATGAGACAAACACAATCGATATCACTCAAATCAATTAAAACAAGGGCATACAATCGGTCTAACTATCATTACAAAAGTGTTTGGACTACACTATATACATGGGGGAATACTACTACTGTTATGGTGGTCGACTAGAAAAATTGATCGATGGAAGACTCCATGATATCTGCTCCAGCTTCATCAACATAGTCATCATCGCTATCGTTAGGGTCTGAGTCGGTGTCGTCGATGATGATGCAGTTCTCCGGGCAAGTGGAATCATCGTCTTCTCCTCCTGGCGCGGGGTCTCCCATGAATACTCCTAGTTTCCTTGTCAAATCGTCATTCTTCTCCACGAGTATCGTCATTTCCTCCTCATATCCATCGCGTGTAGACTTGAGTTCTTCCTCTAGCTCCCTTATCTGGGTCATTGCCTTCTTTAGATCCATCATGCCTGTGCACATCTGGTTCTCCTAGCGACGAATGTGCTGGTTTAACTCCTGGATGAAAGTTGCAATAGATCTATCCTTCCTGGTGCTGATCATCTCCCATTGCTCATCTCGGTGCCCACAAATCTGGTAGATAGTATCCTTGAGATCCTTGTGGTAAATTTCTCCAATGCTTCCCATGATGATGTGGGCTGCCATGCTCTTTCCTAGACTCCAGGTTGGTGCATCAAAGGAAAACTCTATGGGCTCAGTGATGGGCATGAAAATCCTTCCTGGAACATGAACTTGAACTTGAATCATCTAACGCTCCTCTTCTGGTAAAGTGGCGATGTAGGTCCCGGTGAAAAACTTGGTTTTCCAATATTCAGGTACCTAGTAACTTTCTTCAAGTGGCGTCCAAAAGGTGTATCTTCATCCAGTTGAGTGAACTTGGTCCTTGCATCCGCCATCCTAAAGAGTAGTAAAGGGAGAGGAGATAGAAATGAGAAGAGAATACTAATCTAGGGCTTTAGCTTAGTGCTCGTGTCCTATAGTCAGCGTGTGCTTCGATACCATCTTGTAGCGACCATACCTCAAACAGTCTGATCTTTGTGCATCAGTGTCATCCATGGATTGGTAATGCTGACACGCACAGTACTTGAGGATTTATAACAGAATAGCAATCACACACTTATTACAAGGAATGTCTCAAAAGAGAACTTATTACAATAAATATGGCTTAAGGCCATCTAATAACGATAACAGCGAAAGGCTTGGAAGATAAAGTGAGTCCATCAACTCCAACGGCATCACTGAGTGAAAGAGCACGACATAAGGCACCTTACTCGTCATCTGAAAAGTCTGCAACATGAACGTTGCATCCCGAAAACGGGTCAGCACATGGAATATGCTGGCGATGTAACACATAGAGTAATGAACAGAATAATGCTATCACTACATGCATATATGGCCGGTGGAAAGCTCTATGGTTACAGTCTTGCATAAAGCCATTTTTTCCCTACAACAAAGAAATAAATTTTATCTAACTATCATGGTGGTTGTTAAACATTGAGAAGGTTCACCCAACTCAATCCCAATTAAGCATCATCATTAAACCCAATCAAATTGTATTAAAAGTGCTGAGATCAACATGATAATCCAAGAACCAGATACTCAAGATGTCCATAACCGGGGACACGGCTAACCATGATTAGTTTGTACACTCTGTAGAGGTTTGTCAACTTTTCCCCACAAGACTCGAATACATCCATGGTCGGAGAAATGAGACATAGTCTTTCTGAAACAATAACTCTTTACTTTGGGTGGACAGTTACACCTACTTTCCCCTACATCTGCTAGCCCACCACTGAAAGAGGTCTTGCAATGTACTCAACTATGCTAGAGCCCATAATAGCTTGTGGCTGCACATGGAAGTTTCTAGCATGAATAATATTATAATCCCTTTGAGCCTGGGTGGCAATCCATAGGATAATCACACGATAACCCCGGGATTTCCAAAAAAACAGGCAACACTGGGTTCCCCAGGTGCCTCAATCCACCCAGAATGTGTATTCAAGTAGCCACCTGGAGTTAACCATTAAATAATAATACTCACATCTGTCATGGATTCACTCACCCAATCCACGTCTACTAGCATAGCATAGCATAGCATAATATGCAATACGTAGAAGTAACTCCCAAAGGTTTGATAATAAATAGGTAAATAGGTACTACCTCATCTACTTCCCAAAACCCACATGTTAATCAAATCCTAACCATGCAATTGTTTGAGAATTGATCTAGTGCAATAAAACTGGGTAGTAAAGAGGTATGATCAAAGTGGTACTTACTTTGCTGATGATCCGTGAAACCTAGAGACTCGTAGTAGCACGCTTCGCACTCTGGGTACTCTATCGCAAACAAACAAGCATACAATAAGCACTCAACTAGAAGCATGGGTAAAACTCAAATAAGAGACCTAACCAGAAAGTTCAACTTAAGAACTCCGGTTTGCAAAAAGAATCAAATCAAACGAAGCAACGAAACTCAAACTGCGAAAGAAACAAGCTCTGTTTACTAATCTAGACTTAAGTCAAATTTTACAGTAGCAAAATCTCGTTTAAGTTGGTTAAACAGAAAGAGGGCTTTGAGATGAAATTCTAGGCGCTTGAATCGCCTGATTCCGACAAACGAGTGAAAAGATAAACTAAAACTAAGATCTGGGCTGAAATCGAGATCAGAAATAATCGCAGAAAACCCTGAAAAAATGAAAAACTGATGAACAGGCTAACGAACGAACGTTCGTTGTCTGCGGCTAAACAGTGAAAACCATTCGTTAAAACGAACGAACGAACGGGCGTTCATTAAATAACTAAACCGGAAAAATAAACCGATCTAATAAAAAACGCGGGTTTTTCTAAAAAAACGAGCGGTTAAACGGCAAAAACCGGCGGCGGCAGCGGCGAGCTACCTCGGCGAGGTCCAGCAAGGTCGGCGGCGACTCCGACGGGGCGGGTGGGCGGCGAGGGGGTGGGTGGGGGCGGCTGAACGGGGCAGCGGCGGCTCCGGGGCGGCGGTGGCTGTCACACCCAATATGCGACCCTATCCAAAAGGAACTCGAAGGTCCGAGCAAGGATAGACCCACATATTGAAATGCTTTTGCAAGGTGGATATCATTACATCAACATTACATAATAGATGGGGATACATACAAAAGGCATACAATGCCACACGAATACAACATCACAATACATCAGAGCATCATCCGACTACGGATGAGTCACAAACAGAAACTCAAACGACATCCACCCTGCTAGCCTAGGCTGCCGACCTGGAACCTATCCCCTGATCGAAGAAGAAGCAGAAGAAGAACTCAACGCAAGCAAGCATCGCTCTCGCGTCATGATCATCGCATAACCTGTACCTGCAACTGTTGTTGTAGTAACTGTGAGCCACGAGGACTTAGCAATCCCATTACCATGGGTATCAAGACTAGCAAAGCTTAAAGGGAAAGGAAGGGGTAAAGTGGTGAGGTTGCAGCAGCGACTAAGCATATATGGTGGCTAACATACGCAAATAAGAGCGAGAAGAGAGCAAGCGGAACGGTCGTGAAGCTAGCAATGATCAAGAAGTGATCCTGAACTCCTACTTACGTCAAACATAACCCAGAAACCGTGTTCACTTCTCGGACTCCGCCGAGAAGAGACCATCACGGCTACACACACGGTTGATGCGTTTTAATTCGGATCTGGTGTCAAGTTATCTACAACCGGACATTAACAAATTCCCATCTGCCTATAACCGCAGGCATGGCTTTCGAAAGATTATACCCTGCAGGGGTGTCCCAACTTAGGCCATGACAAGCTCTCGTGATCAACGAAGGAATAGACCTTCTCCCAGGAAGACCCGATCAGACTCGGAATCCCGGTTTACAAGACATTTCGACAATGGTAAAACAAGACCAGCAAAGCCGCCCGATGCGCCAACAAATCCCGATAGGAGCTGCACATATCTTGTTCTCAGGGCAACACCGAATGAGACATCCTACGAGTAAAACCAGACCTCGAGTTGCCCCGAGGTGGCCCCGCAGTCTACTCGGTTCGGACCAACACTTAGACAAGCATTGGCCCGGGGGGGCTAAAATAAAGATGACCCTCGGGTTGGCCGACCCAAGGGAAAGGGTAGGTGGTGGTGAGGCAAATGGTAAAACCAAGGTTGGGCCTTGCTGGAGGAGTTTTATTCAAAGCGAACTGTCGACGGGGTCCCATAAATCACCCGACCGCGTAAGGAACGCAAAATCCGGGAACATAACACTGGTATGACGGAAACTAGGGCGGAAAGAGTGGAACGAAACACCAGGCAAAAGGCTGAGTCTTCCACCCTTTACCAAGTATATAGATGCATTAATAATATAAGAGATATTGTGATATCCGAACCAAAATCCTGTCCACCATGGAGAAATCTTCAACTTCACCTGCAACTAGCAACGCTATAAGAGGGGCTGAGCAAAAGTGGTAACATAGCCAAACAACGGTTTGCATAGGAAAGGTGTCAAAGGTTAGAGGTTCATGGCAATATAGGATGGCTTGATAAACAGGTGATAGGTAGCGCAGCATAGCGATAGAACGAAACAACTAGCATAGCAATGATAGTAGTGAGATCCAGGGTAGCGGTCATCTTGCCTGAAATCCCGCTAGGAAGAAGAACGAGTCCATGAAGAAGACGAATGGATGAAGCCGAACCAAGCATAGACGAACGGATCCTCACGATCGCAAAGAAATAGGAACTAACAAGAAGAAGCACACAACATAGTAAACACACCACACATGAACATGACATGATGCACAACAGAGCATGATGCATGACAAACCTACATGAAGCTACTCATGGCAAGAGATGATGCAAACAAGAGCAACACATCAAGACAAGTTTAAATGAGGCCGGGAACAACATATAACAATTCCGGTAAGTCCTCATATGCAAATTTCGAAGTTGGTCCAGATCTGAATAAACCTTATGTTCAAGTTGTTAAACATCAAGTTAAGATGCACAAAGATGATCTACACGAGATTCTAGTCAAGTTACATATAAAGTTCATTTAATTCGGAGCTACGGCATAGAAGATATGAGCAACACAAGTTAAACATGGCATTGATGCGAAATGCACCCAAACATCAAGCAAACACCTCAAAACAAGGATGCAACATGATAATATGAAACTACATGCAATTCTAAGCAAGTTTCATACAGAGCACACTCAAAACGGAGCAACGGTTCAACACATGCACTCTAAACAAGTTTAAAGGACAAGCTGTCCAAAACAGCGACTAGGCATATTGCAAGCATCAAAACAACATGCTACAGCACCCCAACATGAGAAAAAAAAGAATGGACATGAAGTACAGGTAAAGCACAACAAAACATGAACACTGAGCTATTTCCAGAAATCACTAGAACATGCTCAAACACACATGGTAAGATTGCAAGTTATAACAATTTCAGACTTTGCAGAAAATAATATCACGATGCAATGTTTAGAGCTATCAAACTACATGTTACAGGAACTTATAATGGAAAACAAAGGCATGGCATGATTCTACTCAAAGCATAGATCAAAAGTCCCTTACTGACCATAAGCCAAAAAGGATCAGAAAATATGATGGCACCCATGTAAACATGGCAAGTTATATTACAGATTTAAACATGGCAGAAACAGAATTATGAAGGCATGTTGGTGAGCTTGTGCCACTCACCACAGAGCAATATATAGCATGGCAAGGCAACCAAAAGTATGAAGACATGTTTGTGAAGTTAAGCATGGCAAGAGCAAGTCCATAGGGTGCATGGAACACTAGCAACAATCATGGTAACAACGGAACTTAATGTAAACAGGCTGACAGCCACATTATCAAGCAACTTTGGAGTAAGATATGAACAAGATACAGCAAGCTATAAATGCAACCAGGGGCATGGATGGATAGAGCATGACATTTAGATCAAAACATGTTTATAGAACATCTCCAGATTATGCATAGAATGATTAGTAGCAACATGTTTATATAGCATCACGAAATAACAGATTCAGCCTAGCAAAACAGCAACATCAAGTACACTACTTAACAAGCTCGATTCACTCACCACAAGTCATTGCATGACAAGATAAGCATAGCATCATCAAGAAGACATGTTTATGTAACCAACCAAGGCAAGAACAAGTCCATAGCATGCAAGGATCAACTATAGCAACCTTGGCCAAATTAAATAACATGTAAACAATCTGCCAGGAAACATTTTGAAGCAAAAGTAGAGCACGAAAATGACATGCTAGACTACTCCATAATTGCAACAAAGGGCATGAATGGATATACAAAAACCATATGTTCAAAACATACTTACTGAAGTATCTCAAAATATGCATGGATCTCTCTGTAGCATCAAGTTTACATGGCATCAAAATAACAGCAGAACAGGGACTAAAACAGCAACATCACGATGCCTAGTTTGCATGCTTGTGCTAGTCACCACATTGATCACAAAAATACATGGCAAGCACCTCTGTAAAGAAGACACGGCGTAGTTCAAAACACGTGTAAACATCAACCTCATAGGATGCACACATCAATCATGGCAAAAATGACAAATGAGCTCGTTCTGATAACAGACAGCAGAAAACATTATGAAGCACTCTTCCAACGATGATTCAGGCATCAAGATGATCTCAAATGAACATGATGCAATGGAATGAAATGATGTACTCGTCGAGGCGAACAATTTGACATATTACACGCGCAAAACAGAGCTACAGATGCAGAGATACAACAGGTCAAACATGGCATGATAATTACTGCAGATCTGGGACTTGGGCATAATATTGCGAGCGCTGAATAACTAAACGACGCCCGAGGCGACAGATAGCACAAACGGCGGCTGCTCACCTAAGCGGGCCTGGCCCAGGAAGGAGGAGGAGGCAGGCCGGCTTGGGCCGGGGAAGAGGCGACGCGGGCCGGGGCTGGAGCGGCTTGCGAGGCCCACGTGGCCCACGCGGTCAACGGGGGAGGGCGGATCGGGGCTCCTCCCCGATCCCGTCAGTCGGCGGCGGCGACGGGCCGATCCGGCCGGTTGGCGAAGGCGGCGGGGAGCTTCAGCGCGGGGGCGGCATGGAGGAGGGATGCCGATGCGGGGCGCGGGGGCGGCGCCCGCGGGAGCCGGCGGCGAAGGCTGGCAAAGTCTGGCGATGGGGCCGCGCCGGAGGTGGCGGATGGCGGGGGCGGCGAGGCGCCCGGCGGACGGCGCGGAGGCGGAGGAGCCTCGGGCGGCGGCGGCGGAGGGCGGTGCCGGCGGCGGCGCTCGGGGCCGGTCGCCGGCGACGAGGCGGCGAGGGCGCTGGAGCCGGCCAGCGCGAGCGGCGGCGCAGGCGGATCC
>NC_041393.1:528312820-528320055 GCF_002162155.2 Triticum dicoccoides
GGGCTCCTCGGGCCCGGGAGGGCCGCGGACGGGCTTCGCGGGCCCGCTGCGGCGCGCGGTGGGAACAGCGGCGGTGGGGACACGAGGCGAACTCTGATTGGACGCGGGCGGCGGGGCGGACGTGTCCGGCTCCGCCCGGACGTGTCCGGCGGCGGAGAGGGAGCGGGCTAGGGTTTGGGGATCCGGAATTTCGGGGGAGTGCACATATTTATAGGTAGAGGGAGTTAGGAGTGTCCAAATGAGGAGCGGTTTTCGGCCACGCGATCGTGATCGAACGACCGAGAGCATGGAGGGGAGTTAGATGGGTTTTGGGCCAGTTTGGAAGGGTGTTGGGCTGCAAAGAGAAAGGGGGGTTTTACGGTTACCCGGTTAACCGTTGGAGTATCAAACGACCTCCAAATGGCACAAAACTTGACAGGCGGTCTACCGGTGCTATACCAAGGCCGCTTGGCAAGCCTCGGGCCATTTCGAGAACGTTTAACACCCACACACAACAGGAGAGAAAAGGGGAACGCCGGAGGGCGTAGGAGCGCCGGATTGCAAAACGGACAACGGGGAAAATGCTCGGATGCATGAGACGAACACGTATGCGATGCAATGCAATGCACATGATGACATGATAAAATGCAACAGGCAAGCAAATGACATGGCAATGACGGCGAATAACTGGCAGACACCTGGCGCATCAGATCTGAGGCGTTACAACACTCCTCCACTAACAAGAGATCTCGTCCCGAGATCTTAGGACCGAGACGGAAGGGAAAAGGGATGAGGTGAAGCAAGAACTCAAGAGAAGATGCAAAGAATCGAGAGCATTCGAGAAAAAGAGAGGAAGGACGAGAATGACAAGAATTGAAAGCTCACGGAATCAGATAGACTATGAAATCACTCCGGTTAGAAGGTGATAAGAAACGAATAAGACTGAAAGAATTTAGGCAGCACTCCGACTGAAAATGGAAGGAAAGGAACATGAACTTGAGAGGATGGAATGATACTTGATGGAGACATGACACAAAACCTCCAGAAAGAATTGAAAGAGTTGAATGAAAGAACTTAAAAGGAAGGATTGACTGGAGTTGTTGAGAAAATCAACAACGAAAAGAATAGGCTTGTCGTGGACTTATGGATAACATCTCAGAAATTATGAGGTGATAACCAGCCGCAAACGGAAAGGATTGAATATCTGAGAAGAACGAAGGAATGCAAAACTTCACTTCAAAAGGATATGGAGAATTAATTACACTTCAAAATCAAGAAGGAAAGATACTGGAACTCCTTGAACAAGAATCTTGATGAACTCTTGAAGAATGAACTAAATCATGAAGAACCACCATGAAGAACTCCGGTAACGAAAGGATGACGAAATAAAATTGAAGGAAGAAAGAATAAGATGAGCGTTGCGATGATTTAGATGGAGGTTCCGACGAAATGGCTGAGGAAATTTGAACTCCGGAAAAGAAAAGATGAAAACACTTGAACTAGAATTTATTCATCAAGAATAAACTCCGAAGGAAAAGATTACTCACTTGGATGGAATAAGAATAAGATTTATTGTATGTTTATCCTTCATCAAATTAAATTGATGACAAGCAACGGATTTGCATACTACTTATTCTTCTTGAAAAAGGGATTGAGAAGAGATAGCCCAAAACTTGAGAAAGTCTTCATGAACCACCGGTAGGACTGGAAAGAACGAATGAAATTGGTATGATAATCAAAGAAAAGAATCTTGAGCGAACCACCATAAGAATTTGAAAAATGACTGATGAAAGAGAATGAATCACCGGGAAGAATTAGAAGAACAAATCTGCTTGAGGGGATTTAGATGTAAAAGAACAAAGAGATCACGAGCTGATTAAATAACACTTGAACGAGGCACCGGGATAAACACAGAACGATAACTGGAATGATGCCTCCGGTGAAAAGAAACGGGAAAACAACTCCTGACAAACTCCGGATGGTTGAGAAAAGGAATATCTGACAAATGGAATAATTCAAGAGGATGATATGAAAAACTCTTCTTCGATCTTCAAATGTCGACGAGAAACAACACCAAGATAAATGAGGTACTCCGGGAGAATGAAAAGCAGAGAGGTTGAGCCAAGAATGAAAATGTTTGAAACCGATCTTGGAAAGGCATCTGACTGATGGGATCCATTCTTACGTCATACTTGAAAAGAATTGAGAATAACTCCGGGGAAATGAGAAGAGTCAGGTAAGATCCTGGGAAAAAACCTGTGGGTTAGGGCCCACTAAAAGAAAACACCGTTGGAAAGGATTGTTGAACAGACAGATGATGCACCGGAACAATTGAAATATTTGGATGAGGTGACAACCTCGAATTTATTCGAACACAGACGAATCTCCTGAGATGACTTGACCACTCCAGAAGGATAAACTAGCGAGAGGCGAACGAGCAAGGAGAACACTTGATCCGAGGGAAAGAATATAATCACTACCGAAAATGGAATTGAATCCACCGGAGAAGAAAAGAGATGAAGAATGTCGGATGAAACGAGAATTCACCGGTTGAAATAATTGACGAAAGACTGAAGAGGCTCCGCACGAATGAGATAGATGGTCGAGAGAGAGACAGACTCCGGGAAGAAAAGGGTGGGAGGGCGGGAAAAACAAATGCAACTTGGAAGGGGGAACCGACGAATATCTTGAAGAGAAAAACACCGGTTGAAATCATTGAGGAAAGAAAGCAAAGACTTCGTACGAGTAGGATGGATACTCGATTACGGACTCCGGTTCCGAGATGAAAAAGGTTGCGCGGGTGGGAAAGAAAACAACTGAGGATTGAACTCAAAGATGAAGAGGCTCGAGTCGACTTGACGAGAAATGCACCGGATGAAAAGAGCTGAGAACCAACGATCCGGAAAACCAACTTCGTGATCCTAAAGAAAAATTTGAAGGGGAAGAGAAGTAATTCAAAATACCTACGTCAAGATTCCTTACCAGAGCGACGAAGGGGCTGAGGAGTAAAAAGAATTCCTACTCTCCGATATAACTAGACACCGGAAAACAATTTTCTTCTAGACTCAATAACGGCCAAACTACCGATCAATCAAGGGGGCTTCTAGGGTCGGCCGAGGCTCTGATACCAACTTGTCACGCCCAATATGCGACCCTATCCAAAAGGAACTCGAAGGTATCACCAAGGATAGACCCGCATATTGAAACACTTTTGCAAGGTGGATATCATTACATCAACATTACATAATAGATGGGGATACATACAAAAGGCATACAATGCCACACGAATACAACATCACAATACATCAGAGCATCATCCGACTACGGATCAATCACAAACAGAAACTCAAACGACATCCACCCTGCTAGCCCAGGTTGCCAACCTGGAACCTATCCCCTGATCAAAGAAGAAGCAGAAGAAGAACTCAACGCAAGCAAGCACCACTCTTGCGTCATGATCATCGCATAACCTGTACCTGCAACTGTTGTTGTAGTAACTGTGAGCCACGAGGACTCAGCAATCCCATTACCATGGGTATCAAGACTAGCAAAGCTTAAAGGGAAAGGAAGGGGTAAAGTGGTGAGGTTGCAGCAGCGACTAAGCATATATGGTGGCTAACATACGCAAATAAGAGCGAGAAGAGAGCAAGCGGAACGGTCGTGAAGCTAGCAATGATCAAGAAGTGATCCTGTACTCCTACTTACATCAAACATAACCCAGAAACCGTGTTCACTTCCCGGACTCCGCCGAGAAGAGACCATCACGGCTACACACACACGGTTGATGCGCTTTAATTCGGATCTGGTGTTAAGTTATCTACAACCAGACATTAACAAATTCCCATCTGCCTATAACCGCAGGCACGGCTTTCGAAAGATTATACCCTGCAGGGGTGTCCCAACTTAGCCCATGACAAGCTCTCGCAATCAACGAAGGAATAGACCTTCTCCCAGGAAGACCCAATCAGACTCGGAATCCCGGTTTACAAGACATTTCGACAATGGTAAAACAAGACCAGCAAAGCCGCCCGATGCGCCAACAAATCCCGATAGGAGCTGCATATATCTTGTTCTCAGGGCAACACCGGATGAGACATCCTACGAGTAAAACCAGACCTCGAGTTGCCCCGAGGTGGCCCCGTAGTCCACTCGGTTCGGACCAACACTTAGACAAGCACTGGCCCGGGGGGGCTAAAATAAAGATGACCCTCGGGTTGGCCGACCCAAGGGAAAGGGTAGGTGGTGGTGAGGCAAATGGTAAAACCAAGGTTGGGCCTTGCTGGAGGAGTTTTATTCAAAGCGAACTGTCGAGGGGGTCCCATAAATCACCCGACCGCGTAAGGAACGCAAAATCCGGGAACATAACACCGGTATGACGGAAACTAGGGCGGAAAGAGTGGAACAAAACACCAGGCAAAAGGCTGAGTCTTCCACCCTTTACCAAGTATATAGATGCATTAATAATATAAGAGATATTGTGATATCCGAACCAAAATCCTGTCCACCATGGAGAAATCTTCAACTTCACCTGCAACTAGCAACGCTATAAGAGGGGCTGAGCAAAAGCGGTAACATAGCCAAACAACGGTTTTCATAGGAAAGGTGTCAAAGGTTAGAGGTTCATGGCAATATAGGATGGCTTGATAAACAGGTGATAGGTAGCGCAGCATAGCGATAGAACGAAACAACTAGCATAGCAATGATAGTAGTGAGATCCAGGGTAGCGGTCATCTTGCCTTAAATCCCGCTAGGAGGAAGAACGAGTCCATGAAGAAGACGAACGGATGAAGCAGAACCAAGCTTAGACGAACGGATCCTCACGATCGCAATGAAACTGAACTAACAAGAAGAAGCACACAACATAGTAAACACACCACACATGAACATGACATGATGCACAACAGAGCATGATGCATTATAAAGCTACATGAAGCTACTCATGGCAAGAGATGATGCAAACAAGAGCAACACATCAAGACAAGTTTAAATGAGGCCGGGAACAACATATAACAATTCCGGTAAGTCCTCATATGCAAATTTCGAAGTTGGTCCAGATCTGAATAAACCTTATGTTCAAGTTGTTAAACATCAAGTTAAGATGCACAAAGATGATCTACACGAGATTCTAGTCAAGTTACATATAAAGTTCATTTAATTCGGAGCTACGACATAGAAGATATGAGCAACACAAGTTAAACATGGCATTGATGTGAAATGCACCCAAACATCAAGAAAACACCTCAAAACAAGGATGCAACATGATAATATGAAACTACATGCAATTCTAAGCAAGTTTCATATAGAGCACACTCAAAACGGAGCAACGGTTCAACACATGCACTCTAAACAAGTTTAAAGGACAAGCTGTCCAAAACAGCGACTAGGCATATTGCAAGCATCAAAACAACATGCTACAGCACCCCAACATGAGAACAAAAGGAATGGACATGAATTAAAGGTAAAGCACAACAAAACATGAACACTGAGCGATTTCCAGAAATCACAAGAACATGCTCAAACACACATGGTAAGAATGCAAGTTATAACAATTTCACACTTTGCAGAAAATAACATCACGATGCAATGTTTAGAGCTATCAAACTACATGTTACAGGAACTTATAATGGCAAACAAAGGCATGGCATGATTCTACTCAAAGCATAGATCAAAAGTCTCTTACTGACCATAAGCCAAAAAGGATCAGAAAGTATGATGGCACCCATGTAAACATGGCAAGTTATATTACAGATTCAAACATGGCAGAAACAGAATTATGAAGGCATGTTGGTGAGCTTGTACCACTCACCACAGAGCAATATATAGCATGGCAAGGCAACCAACAGTAAGAAGACATGTTTGTTAAGTTAAGCATGGCAAGCGCAAGTCCATAGGGTGCATGGAACACTAGCAACAATCATGGTAACAACGGAACTTAATGTAAACAGGCTGACAGCCACATTATCAAGCAACTTTGGAGCAAGATATGAACATGCTATAGCAAGCTATAAATGCAACCAGGGGCATGGATGGATAGAGCATGACATGTAGATAAAAACATGTTGATAGAACATCTCCAGATTATGCATAGAATGATTAGTAGCAACATGTTTATATAGCATCACGAAATAACAGATTCAGCCTAGCAAAACAGCAACATCAAGTACACTACTTAACAAGCTCGATTCACTCACCACAAGTCATTTCATGACAAGATAAGCATAGCATCATCAAGAAGACATGTTTATGTAACCAACCAAGGCAAGAACAAGTCCATAGCATGCAAGGAGCAACTATAGCAACCTTGGCTAAATTGAATAACATGTAAACAATGTGCCAGGAAACATTTTGAAGCAAAAGTAGAGCACGAAAATGACATTCTAGACTACTCCATAATTGCAACAAAGGGCATGAATGGATAGACAAAAACCATATGTTCAAAACATCCTTACTGAAGTATCTCAAAATATGCATGGATCTCTCTGTAGCATCAAGTTTACATGGCATCAAAATAACAGCAGAACAAGGACTAAAACAGCAACATCACGATGCCTAGTTTGCATGCTTGTGCTAGTCACCAAATTGATCACAAAAATACATGGTAAGAACCTCTGTAAAGAATACATGCCATAGTTCAAAACACATGTAAACATCAACCTCATAGGATGCACACATCAATCATGGCAAAAATGACAAATGAGCTCGTTCTGATAACAGACAGCAGAAAACATTATGAAGCACTCTTCCAACGATGATTCAGGCATCAAGATGATCTCAAATGAACATGATGCAATGGAATGAAATGATGTACTCATCGAGGCGAACAATTTGACATATTACACGCTCAAAACAGAGCTATGGATGCAGAGATACAACAGGTCAAATATGGCATGATAATTACTGCAGATCTGGGACTTGGGCATAATATTGCGAGCGCTGAATAACTAAACGACGCCCGAGGCGACAGATAGCACAAACGGCGGCTGCTCACCTAAGCGGGCCTGGCCCAGGAAGGAGGAGGAAGCAGGCTGGCTTGGGCCGGGGAAGAGGCGACGCGGGCCGGGGCTGGAGCGGCTTGCAGGGCCCACGTGGCCCATGCGGTCAACGGGGCAGGGCGGATAGGGGCTCCTCCCCGATCTCGTCAGGCGGCGGCGGCGACGGGCCGATCCGGACGGCCGGCGAAGGCGGCGGGGAGCTTCGGCGCGGGGGCGGCGTGGAGGAGGGATGCCGACGCGGGGCGCGAGGGCGGCGCCCGCGGG
>NC_041393.1:528320682-528336756 GCF_002162155.2 Triticum dicoccoides
GACGCGGGCGAGGCGGGCTCCTCGGGCCCGGGAGGGCCGCGGACGGGCTTCGCGGGCCCGCGGCGGCGCGCGGTGGGAACGGCGGCGGCGGGGACACGAGGCGGACTCTGATTGGACGCGGGCGGAGGGGCGGACGTGTCCGGCTCCGCCCGGACGTGTCCGGCGGCGGAGACAGAGCGGGCTAGGGTTTGGGGATCCGGAATTTCGGGGGAGTGCACATATTTATAGATAGAGGGAGCTAGGAGTGTCCAAATGAGGAGCGGTTTTCGGCCACGCGATCGTGATCGAACGAGCAAGAGCATGGAGGGGAGTTAGATGGGTTTTGGGCCAGTTTGGAAGGGTGTTGGGCTGCAAAGAGAAAGGGGGGTTTTACGGTTACCCGGTTAACCGTTGGAGTATCAAACGACCTCCAAATGGCACGAAACTTGACAGGAGGTCTACCGGTTCTATACCAAGGCCGCTTGGCAAGCCTCGGGACATTCCGAGAATGTTTAACACCCGCACACAACAGGAGAGAAAAGGGGAACGCCGGAGGGCGTAGGAGCGCCGGATTGCAAAACGGACAACGGGGAAAATGCTCAGATGCATGAGACGAACACGTATGCGATGCAATGCAATGCACATGATGACATGATAAAATGCAACACGCAAGCAAATGACATGGCAATGACGGCGAATAACTGGCAGACACCTGGCGCATCGGATCCGGGGCGTTACAAAGACCTGTGGGTTAGGGCCCACTAAAGAGAAACATTGTTGGGAAGAGATGTTGAACAGATAGATGATGCACCGGAACAATTGAATTATTTGAATGAGGTGACAACCTCGAATTAATTGGAACACAGACGAATCTCTCAAGATGTCTTGAGCACTCCGGAAGGATAAACTGGCGAGAGGCAAACGAGCAAGGAGAACACTTGATCCAGGAAAAGAATGTGATCAACCGGAAAAACTTGAATTGAGTGCACCGGGAAAAGAAAGGGATGAAGCATGACGAACAAGATGAGAATTCACCGGTTGGAATAATTGAGGGAAGACTAAAGAGGCTCCATACAAATGAAATTAATGGTCGAGAGAGAGTCAGACTCCGGGAAGAAGAGGGTGGGAGGGTGGGGAAACAAAAGTAACTTGGAAGGGGAAACCGACGAACATCTTGAAGAGAAAACACCAGTTGAAATCATTGAGGAAAGAAAGCAAAGACTTCGCACGAGTAGGATGGATACTCGATTACGGACTCCGGTTCCGAGAGGAAGAAGGGTGGGTGGGCGGGAAAAGAAAACGACTGAGGAATTGAACTTGCAAAAACAGAGAGGGTTGAATCACCTTGACGAGAAATGCACCGGATGCAAAGAGCTGAGGAACAACGATCGGAAACCCAACTACGTGATCCTAAAGAAAATTTGAAAGGAAAGAGGAGTAATTCAAAACACCTACGTCAAGATTCCTGACCAGAGCGACGAAGGGGCTGAGGAGTAAAAAGAATTCCTACTCTCCGATATAACTACACTCCGAAAACAGTTTTCTTCTAGACTCAACATCGGCCAAACTACATGATCAATCAAGGGGACTCCTAGGGTCGGTCGAGGCTCTGATACCAACTTGTCATGCCCAATATGCGACCCTATCCAAAAGGAACTCGAAGGTCCCACCAAGGATAGACCCGCATATTGAAACGCTTTTGCAAGGTGGATATCATTACATCAACATTACATAATAGATGGGGATACATACATAAGGCATACAATGCCACTCGAATACAACATCACAATACATAAGATCAACATCCGACTACGGATGAAGCACAAACAGAAACTCAAACGACATCCACCCTGCTAGCCCAGGCCGCCGACCTGGAACCTATCCCCTGATCAAAGAAGAAGCAGAAGAAGAACCCCGAAACAAGCAAACATCGCTCTCGCGTCATGATCATCACACAACCTGTACCTGCAACTGTTGTTGTAGTAATCTGTGAGCCACGAGGACTCAGCTATCCCATTACCATGGGTATCAAGACTAGCAAAGCTTAAAGGGAAAGGAAGGGGTAAAGTGGTGAGGCTGCAGCAGCGACTAAGCATATATGGTGGCTAACATACGCAAATAAGAGCGAGAAGAGAGCAAAAGGAACGGACGTGAAGCTAGCAATGATCAAGAAGTGATCCTGAACTCCTACTTACGTCAAACATAACCCAGAAACCGTGTTCACTTACCGGACTCCGCCGAAAAGAGACCATCACGGCTACACACGCTGTTGATGCGTTTTAATTCGGATCTGGTGTCAAGTTATCTACAACCAGACATTAACAAATTCCCATCTGCCTATAACCGCAGGCACGGATTTCGAAAGATTATACCCTGTCGGGGTGTCCCAACTTAGCCCATGATAAGTTCTCGCGATCAACGAAGGATATACCTTCTCCCAGGAAGACCCGATCAGACTCGGAATCCCGGTTTACAAGACATTTCGACAATGGTAAAACAAGACCAGCAAAGCCGCCCGATGCGCCAACAATCCCGATAGGAGCTGCACATATCTCGTTCTCAGGGCAACACCGGATAGGTCAGCCTACGAGTAAAACCAACCCTCGAGTTGCCCCGAGGTGGCCCCGCAGTCTGCCCGGTTTGGACCAACACTTAGACAAGCACTGGCCCGGGGGGGCTAAAATAAAGATGACCCTCGAGAGAGCGACTCCCAAGGGAAAAGTAGGTGGTGGTGAGGCAAATGGTAAAACCAAGGTTGGGCCTTGCTGGAGGAGTTTTATTCAAAGCGAACTGTCAAGGGGGTCCCATAAATCACCCAACCGCGTAAGGAACGTAAAATCCGGGAACATAACACCGGTATGACGGAAACTAGGGCGGCAAGAGTGGAACAAAACACCAGGCATAAGGCCGAGCCTTCCACCCTTTACCAAGTATATAGATGCATTAATAATATAAGAGATATTGTGATATCCCAACCAAAATCATGTCCACCATGGAGAAATCTTAAACTTCACCTACAACTAGCAACGCTATAAGAGGGGCTGAGCAAAAGCGGTAACATAGCCAAACAACGATTTGCATAGGAAAGGTATCAAAGGTTAGAGGTTCATGGCAATATGGGAGGCTTGATAAACAGGTGATAGGTAGCGCAGCAAAGCAATAGAACGAAGCAACTAGCATAGCAATGATAGTAGTGAGATCCAGGGTAGCGGTCATCTTGCCTGAAATCCCGCAAGGAAGAAGAACGAGTCCATGAAGAAGACGAACGGATGAAGCCGAACCAAGCGTAGACGAACGAATCCTCACGATCGCAACGAAACAGGAACTAACAAGAAGAAGCACACAACATGGTAAACACACCAAACATGAACAAGACATGATGCTCAACCAAGTATGATGCATGACAAAGCTACATGAAGCTACTCATGGCAAGAGGTGATGCAAACAAGAGCAACACATCAAGGCAAGTTTAAATGAGGCCGGGAACAACATATAACAATTCCGGTAAGTCCTCATATGCATATTTCGAAATTGGTCCAGATCTGAATAAACCTTATGTTCGAGTTGTTAAACAGCAAGTTAATATGCACCAAGATGATCTACACGAGATTCTAGTCAAGTTACATATAGAGTTCATTTAGTTCGGAGCTACGGCCTAGAAGATATGAGCAAAACAAGTTAAACATGGCATTGATGCAAAATGCATACAAACATCAAGCAAACACCTCAAAACGAGGATGCAACATGATAATATGAAACTACATGCAAAATCAAGCAAGTTTCATATAGAGCACACTCAAAACGGAGCAACGGTTCAACACACACACATGAAACAAGTTATAGCAACAATGTCGGTGTACTAGAGTAGGGGTACCGTAGTACCCCGAACTTGTGCACGGGCAGTCGCGGCATCCCGCGGCAAGGCTTGCCGGGTGACCGCCAAGATCCTTCGCGGCTACTTTGAAGACCATTCAAGAGCAAAGTACTTAAACCAAGGGCTCAAGGCCCCGGCAAGAGGAGCTTGCTGGGAAGGCCAATCAAGGCCCCGGCAAGAGGAGCTTGCTGGGAAGGAGACAAGACCCCGGCAAGAGGAGCTTGCCGGGAAGGCCAACCAAGGCACCACAAGAAACTTGCCGCAACGCGCCGCGTGTCCCGGCAAGGCCCGGCGAGCGACAAGCTTCCGGACACGACAAGATGACGACCGCGGCAAGGAGCTTGCCGCGGGGAACCCCCACTTCGTGCCCGCGCTCTAGCACACCCGCCAACGTGTCACTCTGGAACCCTCCCAAGCACGCGTGGCAGGAGGCCGTGCAGCTAGGGGTGCGAGGTGGCAAGCAGGCGCTGACAAGATAACCACCGTGGCAAACGGTGGCGTCCCTAGCGGTCCATTTCGGTACTGTTTAGGCGACACAGACGGGCATTCAATGCCCCTGTCCCCTGCCGTCAGAGTTAGGTAGGGGGCACTGTACAAGCGACTGTACCAACTACCTAGCTTTTTACATTTTTACCCTTCTCTGCGTTGCCGCCTGTCGGTGACCCCTTTGCCCTATAAAAGGAGGCCCATGAGAAACGTAGAGGAGGTTCGGCTCATTCGAAACACCAAGAACACTCCCACGCTCAGTCTGGTAGCGTTCATCGCTCCTGAGCAAGGATTCAATACAACCAGACAAGTAGGAGTAGGGTTTTACGCATCCGTGCGGCCTGAACCTGGGTAAACTGCTCGTGTGCCTCGCCTCGATCCGCTCTTTGCACGACCTCCGCCCCCACCGAATCGAAAGGGGCTCGGCCCGCCGGTCCCCATAGGTGTCCGTGGATCAGTCTCCCCGACATCTTTGGCGTGCCAGGTAGGGGGCGTCGAGATCGTGTGAACCTGATCCGGCGTTCAGGCGAGCAAGATCTTCATTCCCTTCCTCAACATGCCACCAAAGAAGAAGACTTCGGCGGCAGCCTCTCCGTCCACGTCGTTTCCGCCACCGTTTGAGCAAACGGATGGTGGAATGGACGCCGGCGGAAGAATGGACGTCGACGAGGAAGCTCATAATGCTGCCAAGTCCAAGAGCAAGGCTGCACAAACCTCGGCGACCGTAGATGTTCCGCGCCACTCTCAGGAGGCGCAAGATCAACAGCGTCATGGCACTAGCAGTGCCATACGCATGATAGCCCAAGGCCAAGCTGGTGGATCTCAAGGCGCTCAAGACCAGCATACGCGCCAGCGTGCTGGCCCGAGCGAGGCACGGTCGCTTGGACGGGATACTGCTCCTTCTAACCTAGTTAGGAGTTCGAGCACGTCCCGTTCCTCGCGCCGTCCGCCACTGCCACCCACCACTCCAGCAGAAGCCTTGGTGCGAGCTCAACTTCTTCTAGATTACCCTCCAACGGCGGACAAGACCGACGAATGGAGGGCCACCATTCAGAGTCTCATCGGCAACGCCAACGGCGACACTCCACGGCGGCCGAGCGCGTCGCCGCCGCGGCAGAGCTGCCGGGCGCGAGCTAGTGGCGACGAGAAGGGTGGAGGTGCAACTACCATGCAATCACCGCCCCGAAGGGCAAGATCGCCGACTCGCCGGATCCACCTCGACAACGACTCCACTGCGTCGTCGGATCCGCGAGCTCGTCGCGATCAGCGCCAAGTTCTTCGTGATCGGCAACAAGAAGACGCTCGAACCCGTATCGAGCGCCGGAGAGAAGCGCGGCGTCAATCCGACAAGCGCGCTGGGCCCTCTGTTGACATGCATGCGCCAGGGGAACCAGGCGATCTGCCGTACATGGTAGGTTGTCCTGCGTTCACTCATGAGCTGCGGCAAGTCCAGTGGCCCAGCACAAAGAACTTCAAGCCAGATGTACCGGAGAAGTACGACGGCAAGACGCATCCGTCAGAGTTCCTCAGCATCTACACCATTGCGGTGCAGGCTGCAGGGGGACGGGATGACAAGATCCTTGCCAACTACTTCCCGCTGGTGCTCAAGCCCAATGTCAGATCCTGGCTCATGCACTTGTCGGACAGCTCCATATCCTCCTGGGCTGATCTGTGCCATCAGTTTGTCGGCGCCTTTACAGGCGGACACAAACCTCATGGCCAGGAGAGTGATCTTCATCTGCTCGCCCAGAAGGAAGGAGAGCCCCTGCGCAAGTACATTCAGAGATTCAGCAATGTGCAACACAACATCCCAGACGTCCACCCTGCCGCGGTAATCAGCGCGTTCCATCAGAATGTGCGGAACCGCAGGATGCGGGAGGAAATGGCGATGTGCAAGATCAGGGACATCAGTGAGTTATATGCACTGGCCGACAAGTGTGCACGTGCTGAGGAAGGGAGGAGACTCCCGGGAGAGAATGTAGGAGCGGGAGGATCTGACAGTGATGATACTGCCCCGGCAAGGAAAAACCGGCGGCAGAACAACAGAAAGAGGAAAGGCAAAGAAGTGCTAGTTGTTGAGCAGTCCGGCAATGGTGGTGCCGCCAAGGAAGCCAAAACTGGTGACTCCGGCAAGGAGGTTGCCATGGAGGTGGCGGTCGCCGACAAGCAGGACGGCACCAACAAGCAGTATTGCAAGATTCACCGCACCAAGGGCCATGATCTTCAGAACTGTAAGAAAGTCGAGCAGCTTGTTGAGCAACAGAAAGCTGAATACGAGCGGCGCGACAAGGAGAAGGCCCAGGAAGGAGTTGGTGGATCCGGCAAGAAACGTCCCGGCCGGGGAGGACGCCGCGGCAACGCCAAGCAGCGGCAAGGAGATAGACCTCCCCGTGGCCGCGACAAGGATGAAGATGATGATGAAAATGAAGACGTGGATGATGAGGAGACTGATGATCAGGAGTTCCAGAAAGCCACAGAGGTGCTGTGCGTTGACGGTGGCGCTTCTCTGCATACCTCGCACCGTCAGCTCAAGCAGTGGGTGCGGGAAGTTAACACAGCAGAACCACCCGTCGAATCACGCAGGCCTCTGAAGTGGTCCAGCACGCCTATCATCTTTGATATTGAGGACCACCCTGATCGCATAACTGCGGTCGGGTGCTTGCCGATGTTGGTTTCACCAACAATCCGCAACCTCAAGGTCACTAAGATGTTAGTTGACGGCGGGGCCGGCTTGAATCTGATCTCCTCCGTGGTGCTCCAGAAACTCCAGATCCCTGACAGCGAGCTCGAAGAGACCGGTACTTTTCAAGGAATCAACCCAGGAAGGAGCAAGCCGAAGGGAAAGATCACGTTGCCGGTAACATTTGGCAGCGAGCTGAACTTCAGGACTGAGAGGGTCACGTTTGACGTTGCCGACTTTCCATTACCTTATAATGGAATCCTTGGCCGTCCAGCACTCGCCAAGTTCATGGCAGCCTCTCACTATGCGTACAACGTACTAAAAATGCCAGGCCCAATAAGTGTCATCTCTGTCCCTGGCGACAAGAAGGATGCTCTTATCTGTGCCGACAAGATCTACCGGGAAGCAGCAGCCGCAGCAGAACGCAAGACACTTGCCGCTGAAGCTCCCGGGGGGAAGAAGAAGACCAAGCCCGGCAAGAGCTCTGATGCCTACTCCGGCAAGCGCACCTCTTCGGAGTGCTGCGCTACCGTCGAGGACGCACCATCAAGCTCCACTGGCAAGTGTAAGAAAGCAATGGCAGCTCCACCTGAGACCAAGAAGGTGTCCGCCAAGGAGGACGGCACTGGTGGTACCTTCACCATCAGTGCCACGCTCGGCCCTAAATAGGAAAGCGCGCTCGTTGCTTTCCTGCGGGCGAATGTCGACGTGTTTGCGTGGCAACCGTCTGATATCCCCAGTGTTCCCAGGAAAGTAATTGAGCACCACCTTGCCGTCTGTCCTCATGCGCGGCCCGTCAAACAGAGAGTCGGGAAGCAGGCAGTAGAGCGCCAAGAATTCATTGCAGAAGAAATCAAGAAGTTGGAAGCAGCAGGCCTTGTCAGAGGAGTGCTCCATCCCACGTGGCTGGCCAATCCTGTTGTCGTGCGCAAGGCTAACGGGAAATGGAGGCTTTGTATTGACTTCACTGATGTTAATAAAGCCTGTCCCAAAGACCCATTTCCCTTGTCGCGTATTGACCAGATTGTTGACTCCATAGCCGGATGTGATCTGCTTTCATTTCTTGACGCATACTCAGGATACCATCAGATCTTCATGGCTGGAGAAGATGAAGAGAAAACCGCATTCATCACCCCATGCAGCACGTACTGCTTTGTACGGATGCCTTTCGGTTTGAAGAATGCTGGTTCAACATTTGCAAGGGTAGTCCACCATGCTTTTGAGCCGCAAATGCACAGAAATGTGGAAGCCTACATGGATGACATAGTGGTCAAGAGCAAGAACAGGGCGACCCTGATCCAAGATTTAGACGAGACATTTGCAAATCTGCGCAAGATCAACCTCAAGCTTAACCCCGAGAAGTGCGTGTTTGGAGTCCCTTCCGGCAAGCTTCTCGGGTTCTTCATGTCTCAGCGGGGAATTGAAGCCAATCCCGACAAGATCAAGGCCATTGAGCAAATCGAAGCACCAAAGCGCGTCAAGGATGTCCGAAAGCTTGCCGGTTGCGTGGCTGCTCTCAGCAGGTTTATCTCCAGATCTGCTGAGCGCGCCCTGCCATTTTTCAAAATTTTGAAAGAGGCAGGTCCAATGAAATGGACTCCGGGAGCGGAGGCTGCCCTGTAGGACTTGAAGAGATACCTGTCCTCCACTCCAACGCTTGTCGCACCTAAGCCACAAGAGAAGTTGTTGCTATATATAGCGGCAACCAATCAAGTGGTTAGTGCTGCGTTAGTGGCGGAGAGGGAGGCGGATGATGAGCCAGCAACCGCGGCAATTCCATCCAGCGACAAGCAGGGGGCTTCGCCGACAAGCTCTGGTCCGGCAAGCTCTTGTCCCGACAAAGATGGATCTGCGCAGACACACAACGAGATGCCAAGGAAAATGGTGCAACGCCCAGTTTACTTTGTCAGTTCCCTTCTACAGGGGGCTAGATCAAGGTACTCTGGTGTGCAGAAGTTACTTTTCGGCCTCCTCATGGCCTCGAGAAAGCTGCGCCATTACTTCCAAGCACATGAGATCACAGTCGTCACTCGCTTTCCGCTGAAAAGGATATTGCAAAATCCAGAAGCAACGGGCAGGATTGTCGAGTGGGCACTGGAACTGTCAAGCTTCGGACTCAAGTTTGAGAGCACTTCAACTATCCAAAGCAGAGCATTGGCAGAGTTCATAGCAGAGTGGACGCCAACCCCAGATGAAGAAATTCCAGAGACAAGCATCCCCGTCAAAGAGGCAAGCAAAGAGTGGCTGATGTACTTTGATGGTGCCTTCTCACTGCAGGGCGCCGGTGCAGGCGTGCTGCTTGTCGCACCCACCGGAGAGCACCTCAAGTACGTAGTCCAGATGCACTTTCCCAAAGAGCAAGCAACCAACAATACTGCAGAGTATGAAGGACTGCTTGCCGGTCTCAGAATCGCAGTAGACCTTGGGATCAAGAAGCTCATTGTCAGGGGCGACTCACAGCTTGTCGTCCGCCAAGTGAACAAGAATTACCAGAGTCCGTTGATGGAAGCATATGTTGATGAAGTGAGGAAGCTAGAAGAGCAATTTGACGGCCTACAAATGGAGCATATTCCAAGAGCTCAGAATGACATTGCTGATGGCCTGTCAAAGTGCGCCGCACTAAAAGTACCTGTGGAACCAGGGATCTTTGTGCTCAAGTTGACTCAACCATCCATAACACCATCAACTGGACAGAGCAAGAAGAGGAAGTTGGTTTCTGGTGACTACTTTCCGGCAGAGCTCCCCGAAGCCGCCGCCAAGAAAGTCCCCAAGATCAACACCAAGGGTGCTGAGGAGCAGTCTGCTCCGGGAAACCTTATGGTTTGTTCCGTCGAAGCAAACGCTCCCGGCAAGTTCTGCTCCGGCGAGCTTGTCGGGGAACGTCAAGCTCCGGCAGAGGCGCAGCTCCTCGCCGTAGAAGCGGACATTCCCGCAACAGCTGAGATCAACGCCAAAGATGCTGAGGAGTAGTCTGCTCCGGCAAACCTTATGGTTTGTTCCGTCGAAGCAGACGCTCCCGATAAGTTTCGCTCCGGCAAACTTGTCGGGGAACGTCAAGCTCCGGCAGAGGCGCGGCTCCTCGCCGTGGAAGCGGACGTTCCCGCAGCGGCTGAGATCAACACCAAGGATGCTGAGGAGCAGTCTGCTCCGGCAAACCTTGTGGTTTGTTCCGTCGAAGCAAACGCTCCCGTCAAGTTTTGCTCCGGCAAGCTTGCCGGGGAATATCAAGCTCCAGCAGGGCCGCAAGCCCTTGCCGTAGAAGCGGATATTCCCGCAGCAGCAGTTACCCCCACGGAACTCGTATACGGGTCACCTCGAGTGCTCGCTTATGATGAGTTTGAGCAAGAGCGGCTGCGGCAAGACGACGCGCTGCTCCTTGAGGAAGATCGTCTTCAGGCTGCTGTACGAGCTGCTCGATACCAGCAAGCTTTGCGCCGCTATCATAGCCGCAAGGTTAAAGCCAGAAGCTTCGAGGAAGGCGACCTTGTTCTTCGGCGCGTTGAATCCGCCAAGAATTCCAACAAGTTGACGCCGAAGTGGGAAGGCCCTTATCGGGTGAGACGAGTCACAAGGCCTGGCGCTGTCCGCCTTGAGACCGAAGATGGCGTTCCGGTGAGCAACTCCTGGAACATGGAGCATCATCGTAAGTTCTCACCCGTAAGGCGCGGTTGCCGGACCCCGTCCCGCAACCACCATTCTGTACAAGTCTTGCCGCTGTTGCATGTAATCCTTTGTACAGAGCCAGGCGCAGACCCTAAGCACCAGTAAATGAAGCGCTGATACCCCGGGGTTAGAACATGCATGCTAGATCGAGTCTCGTCCTTGGTTAGGGTTGATAGTGCCTAACAGCGGCTAACCCCTAGCTTAGAGGTCGAGTGTGCGTCCCTTTGCTTTCCCTTCGTTCGCAGGGCTCGCATATCCTGGCTAGACTGCTTAAAGACGGGAAGGAGAAGAAGGGCGCGCCAGCACCTGGATCCCGGCAAGCCAGCATCGCCGGGGGCTGTGAGTGCCGAGATTCGTCCACGGCAAGCCAGAGTTGCCGGGGGCTGCAATATCAGATAAGTCTTTCATCCCTCATCATGCATCCTCTTATGGACTGGGGAATGTGAAACCGCGTTTCTTCTCGAAAACTGCCGTGCTCCCGACCCTCAGCTCTAGGCCCTGGGGCTCGCTCCCGGGGCCAAGTTTGGTCGTAGTCGCGGCAGCAAAGGGATAGAACGAAGAGGCCGCACCCACCTCGTTCCCGCCTCCGTCAAAGGCGTGAGAAAGGTCGAGCGACCTGGGAAGGCGGCAGGGCCTGTTGCCGGGAGATGAAACGTCTGTCCGAGGGATACCAAGGATTTGCTCCTTGGCGCGGGTTCAACCCGCGAGACAAATAACCCGGCAAACATCCCCTTTTCATTAAAAAAACATTCCACTCAGGTACAGTCCAGGGAGGATGAAAAACATGAAAGAGAGGATTACAAGTTTTAGATGCAGCTAAGGCCCGAGGGCTTACAAATTAAAAAGATAAGATGCCCGTAATCCCTTTCCTACCCCTCTCTTCAGGAGGCAGGTCAAGGAGGCGAAAAGGGCAAAAGGAACGCCTAGGCGAGCTACGGGTGCCAGAAGACACCAAGAGAACATGTCGGGGGCCGTCCGAAGGCTGGACGGTGATGGCGGCGCCGAAAGCGGGGCTCGAAGACGGGGCGGCAGGACGTCAGCATGCTGTCGAGGGCACCACGCCCTCGTACTCCGACTTGACGGTCTTGTCGCCAGCCCTCTTCCCCTTCCGCAGCCTCCCTACGCCAGCCGCCCAAGGAGACGACCCCGGGGAGTTCAAGGAGCCGACGACGCGGATGATGGAGTCGCCGGTGCCGCGCGAAGCGGCGCCCGACGCCTAGTCGGACCCGCCATCCCGCCGCCCGCTATCTTCATCGTCGCTGTCGCTCTCCTCCTCGTCACTTTCGCTCGAGGGGGAGTCTTCGCTATCGGAGGAGCTGTCCACGCAGCACTTCGCCCGAGTACCGAAGCACCCGAAGACCTTGACGGAGAGGAGATCGCCCTCCATCAACTTAAAATGGAGGGTGAGCCCCTCCATCAGGCTGTGGATACGGGCGAACGTCTTCCACCCTCGATCCAGATACATCACATTAGGGGCTGGGAACGCAACGCGGACTCGCGTCCCGCTGATCCCACAGCCCCTCATGTGCAGCCTCAGTGTCTCAGGCGGGTCCAACTCCATCGCGCTTGCAAATGGAGCTGGAAGCCGGAGGCGACGACGAGGCGCCCGGCGCAGCCTGACGAAGAACTCGCAAGGGTCGTCCCCTATATGGACCGCCGTGGGGGGAGGAACCGCCAGCGGAGGCGAAGCTGGCGCGCCGCCCCATCCGCCTCTTCCCCGAGCGCCTCGACCTCGTCCACGACCTCGCCCCTCCCACTTCCCCTTATGGCTGGCTCTGCCACCACGGGCGCGGGAGAGGGAGAGCTGCGCTGTCTGGCGGCGACCCTCGCCGCCACCGATGAAGGGCCAGGGTTCCCTTTCTCCATGGCGAATGAGAGAAAGGGGAGCAGAAGCTAAAGAAAGGAGGAGATGAGAGAGTGCGGGCTTCTGTGCTCCCCTCCCGCTCTTTATAAAGGAGCGAGGTGGGGGCTCAGCCGCCCCGCTCAGCGAATCAAGGCACGGGAAGAGCAGGGAGTCGGGGCCGACCCGCTGCCTCCGCTCGCGTTTTCCCGCTTCCACCGTCCGCGACCCCAAGTGCATGGGAGCCGCGTGGCGGAGATGCAGAGTCGAGACGACGGGTGAGGCGGCCTCGCCCCACCCCATGATCACGGGGAGTGGGTGCCTTCAAAACCGTGCATCGGCCTCGTCTAGTAAATGCACCACGCCCCCATACCTACCTCCGTTTAGGGAGGAGGGCATGAACCGTCCCCTTCATCATGGCTTGACGCATGCTCGCGGGGCTTAGCCCCGCGCACGCCGCCCATGTGACCCACGACGCAGCATTTGACGCGTGCCGTTTTGGGCGTGCGCGGTGGAAGCGGAGAGATATGCGGCGTGACCTAGGCCGCGCATGCCCGTGCACTGTTTTGGGCCTGGCCCAACAGTGCTCGGCACCGTGTCTGGCCCAGGCCCGGGGGCTCCTGTCGGTGTACTAGAGTAGGGGTACCCTAGTACCCCGAACTTGTGCACGGGCAGTCGCAGCATCCCGCGGCAAGGCTTGCCGGGTGACCGCCAAGATCCTTCGCGGCTACTTTGAAGACCATTCAAGAGCAAAGTACTTAAACCAAGGGCTCAAGGCCCCGGCAAGAGGAGCTTGCCGGGAAGGCCAATCAAGGCCCCGGCGAGAGGAGCTTGCCGGGAAGGAGACAAGACCCCGGCAAGAGGAGCTTGCCGGGAAGGCCAACCAAGAAACCACAAGAAACTTGCCGCGACGCGCCGCGCGTCCCGGCAAGGCCCGGTGAACGACAAGCTTCCGGACACGACAAGACGACGACCACGGCAAGGAGCTTGTCGCGGGGAACCCCCAATTCGTGCCCGCGCTCCAGCACACCCGCCAACGTGTCGCTCTGGAACCCTCCCAAGCACGCGTGGTAGGAGGCCGTGCAGCTAGGGGTGCAAGGTGGCAAGCAGGCGCTGACAAGATAACCATCGTGGCAAACGGTGGCGTCCCTAGCGGTCCATTTCGGTACTGTTTAGGCGACACAGACGGGAATTCAATGCCCCTGTCCCCTGCCGTCAGAGTTAGGTAGGGGGCACTGTACAAGCGACTGTACCAACTACCTAGCTTTTTACATTTTTACCCTTCTCTGCGTTGCCGCCTGTCGGTGACCCCTTTGCCCTATAAAAGGAGGCCCATGAGCAACGTAGAGGAGGCTCGGCTCATTCGAAACACCAAGAACACTCCCACGCTCAGTCTGGTAGCGTTCATCGCTCCTGAGCAAGGATTCAATACAACCAGACAAGCAGGAGTAGGGTTTTACGCATCCGTGCGGCCCGAACCCGGGTAAACTGCTCGTGTGCCTCGCCTCGATCCGCTCTTTGCACGACCTCCGCCCCCACCAAATCGAAAGGGGCTCGGCCCGCCGGTCCCCATAGGTGTCCGTGGATCAGTCTCCCCGACAAACAATCTGTCCGAAACAGCAACTAGGCATATTGCAAGCACCAAAACAACATGCTACAGGACCGCAACAAGAAAACAAAATGCATGGGCATGACGTATAGGTAAAGCATAACAAAACATGAACACTGAGCTATCTCCAGAAATCACTAGAACATGCTCAAACACACATGGCAAGATTGCAAATAATATCAGTTTCAGACTTTGCAGAAAATAAAATCAGGTTGCAATGTTTAGAGCTATCAAACAACATGTTACAAGAACTTATCATGGCAAACAAAGGAATGGCATGGTACTACTAAATGCATAGAACAAAAGTCCCTTACTGACCATGAGCCAAAAAGGATCAGAAAATATGATGGCACCCATGTAAACATAGCAAGTTATATTACAGATTCATACATGGCAGGAACAGAATTATGAAGGCATGTTGATGAGCTTGTACCACTCACTACAGAGCAATATATGGCATGGCAAGGAAACCAACAGTAAGAAGGCATGTTTATGAAGCTAAGCATGGCAAGAGCAAGTCCATAGGGTGCATGGATCACTAGAAAAACACATGACAACAACTGAACTTAATGTTAACAGGCTGATAGCAACATTATTTAGCAACTTTGAAGCAAGATATGAACAAGCTACAGAAGGCTATAATTGCAACCAGTGGCATGGATGGATAGAGCATAACATGTAGAACAAAACACCCTAAGTGAACATCTCCAGATTATGCATAGAATGACTTGTAGCAGCAGGTTTACATAGCATCACGAAATAACAGATTCAGCCTAGCAAAACAACAACAGCAGGTACACTACTTAACAAGCTTGATTCACTCACCACAAGTCATTGCATGAAAAGATAAGCATAGCATCAGCAAGAAGACATGTTTGTGAAACAATCCAAGGCAAGAACAAGTTCATAGCATGCAAGGACCAACTACAACAACCTTGGCAAAATTGAATAACATGTAAACAATCTGCCAGGAAACATTTTGTAGCAAAAGTAGAGCACGAAAATGACATGCTAGACTACTCCATAATTGCAAACAGGGGCATGAATTGATAGAGCATAACCATATGTTCAAAACATCCTTACTGAAGTATCTCAAAATAAGCATGGATCTCACTGTAGCATCAAGTTTACATGGCATCAAAATAACAGCAGAACAAGGACTAAAATCAGCAATATCACGAAGCCTAGTTTGCATGCTTGTGCTAGTCACCACATTGATAACAAAAATACATGGTAAGCACCACTGTAAAGAAGACATGGCATAGTTTAAAACACATGTAGACATCAACCTCATAGGATGCACACATCAATCATGGCAAAAATGACAAATGAGCATGTTCTGTTAACATACAGCAGACAACATTATGAAGCACTCTTGCAACGATGATTCAGACATCAAGATGAGCTCAAATGAATATGATGCAATGGAATGAAATGAAGTACTCGTTGCGACGAACAATTTGACATATTACACGCACGAAACGGAGCTACGGATGCAGAGATACGATGCGATGAACATAGCATGAATATGCAAAATAACTTCGGGACTTGGTAGAAAATATACCCTCCGGGAAAAGTCAACTCGGGATGGAGATATCCGGGACGCGGGGATCCCGTTTGCTTCGTTTCCTGGTGGACTGATCCATCTTCTCTCCGGCGAGGCGGGGCGGTTCCGGCGAGGAGCTCCGGCGAGGAGGAGGTCGGATGAGGCACGGGAGGCGGCGCCGGCGAGGGGTGGCGACCGGAGCGGACGAGGGGGCGCGGCTCCGGCGAGCGGCGCGGGGCGCGCAAGGCGGCGGGGATGGCGGAGCAAGGGTGGCGCCGGAGTTCGGTGGCCGGAGGCGGCCGAGGAGATGCTGGCGAGGGCGGCGGCCATGGCGGGGGAGATCCGGGCCGCGCGACGAGGCGCGGGGCCGCCGGTGCCGGACGAGACGGCGGCGGAC